>NC_092751.1:63317451-63617451 GCF_047496795.1 Chiloscyllium punctatum | reverse complement strand
CCACTCCTTCCTCCCCACTCTCCTCCCCGTCTTCCCCTCCATCACCCTTACCTTCCCCCCCTTCCCAAGCACTCGCCTTCCCCTCTACCCGCCTCCCCCCTCTCCTTCCCCCATCCACCCCTCCTTCCCCATTTCCCTCTCCTCCCCACCTCTGCCCCCTCCCCTTCCCCACTTCATTCCTCTCCCCTCATTCAAGCCTCTCTGTCACCCCCTTCCATCCCTCTCCTCCCCTCCCCTCCATCCCCCCACTCTTCTCTCTCTCTCTCTGCTTCTCCCCTCCATCCCCCTTACTTTCCCCCTCTCCTTCCATGCCAATTGCTTTCCCCCCAACTCTGCCCTCTCCTCTCACCCTCTCCTCCCACCCTCTCCTCCCCCTCTCAAACCCCCTCTTCTTCACCCCCTTTCTCCTTCCACCCCAATTCTTACCCCCCTTCCCGCACTGCTTCCCCTCCTCCCCATCCTCCCTTCCCTCCCCTTTCACCCCCTCTCCTTCCTCCCTCTCTCCTCCCCCTTTCCTTCAACCCCTTCTCCTTCTCCCTTCCTTCCCCCCCCACTCTCCTTCCAACCCTATTCCCCTCTTGCCACCACTCTCCTCCCCGCTCCTTGTCCCCTCTCCTTACCCACCTCTCCTTCACCCTTCCCCCTCTCATTCCCCCTTTGCATGTCTCCTTCCACCCATCCTTTCCTCCCCAACTCTCTTTCCCCCACTTCGCCTTCCCCTTCACCCTCTTCTTCCCTTTTCCCCCTCTACATTGCCCCACTCCTTTCCCCTCAACATTCCCCCTCTCCTTTCCCCCTCTCCTCTCCTCTCTCCTTCCCCCAACTCTCCTTCCCCCCGCATGCTCCCCCTCCTCTCCTTCCTCCCCTCCCTCATTTCCCCCTCTCCTCCACCCCTAATCCTCCCTCCTTCCCCCCTTCTACCACCTTCTCCTTCTACCACCTGCTCCCCCTCCTCTCCTTCCCCTCCCCTACCTTCCCACATCTCTTCCCGTTCCTCCCCTTCCCCACCTCACCTTCCCCCCTCTCTTTCCCCCTCTCTTTCCATCCTCTCCTTTCTCCCTTTCCTCCCTTTCCTCACCCCTTTCCTCCCCACCCTCTCCTCCTCCTCATCTCCCCCTCATTCCCCCGCTCATTCACCCGACTCCTCCCCTTCTCCTTCACCCCTCTCCTCCGCCCTCCGCCTTCTCCTTCGCCCTTCCCTCCCCCATGTCTCCTTCCCCCACTCCTCCACCCCTCCTTCCCCCCTCCTACACCTTCTCCTTCCACTCCTCTCCCTCCCCTCCCTTCCCTTCCACATCTCCTTCCTGTCCCCTCCTTCCCCCCCCCCTCCATTCCCCCTTAACACCCCCCCCTTCTCCTCACCCACCTTTCCTCCTCTCTCCTGTTGTGGGACTGGTGTATGGGAGAAGTATTCACTTTTTGGGATCATTGGAATCTCTTTCTGGGTAGAAGTGACCTATACAAGAAGGATGGATTGCACCTAAATTGGAAGGGGTCTAATGTACTGGCGGGGAGATTTGCGAGAGCCGCTCGGGAGGATTTAAACTAGTAAGGTGGGGGGGTGGGACCCAGGGAGATAGTGAGGAAAGATATCAATCTGAGACTGGGACAGTTACGTACAGAAGTGAGTCAAACAGTCAGGACAGGCAGGGACAAGGTAGGACTAATAAATAAAACTACATTTATTTCAATGCAAGGGGTTTAACATGGAAGGCAGATGAACTCAGGGCACGGTTAGGAACAAGGGACTGCGTTAAAGAACGACAATGTACAGTTAAAGAACAGGCCCTTCTGCCCTCTTAGCCTGAGCCGATCCAAATGTCCTGTCTAAACCCGTCACCCAATTCCTAAGGATCTGTATCCCTCTGCTGCCCACCTACTCATGCCTCTGTCCAGACACATCTTAAATGTCCCAACCGTGCCTGCCCCACCCACCTCTGCTGGTAACACGTTCCAAACGCCCACCACACTCTGTGGGAAGTACTAGGCGTGTGTATCCCCTTTCAACTTTCCACCTCTCACCTTGAAAGTGTGACTTCTCATTATTGAATCCTTCACCCTGGGAAAAAGCTTATCTCTATCTACCCTGTCTATACCCTTCATGATTTCGTAAACCTCAATCACGGCCCCCCTCAATCTCCCTTTTTCTAATGAAAATAAACCTAACCTACTCAACCTCTCTTCATAACTAGCATCTTCCATACCAGGCAACATCCTCGTAAACCTTCTCTGCACCCTCTCCAAAGCGTCCACATCCTTTTAGTAATGTGGCGACCAGAACTGTACACAGTATTCTCTAAATACAGCCGAACCAATGTCTTGTACAATTTTAGCATGACTTGCCAGCTCTTATACTCAATACCCCGTCCAATGAAGGCAAGCAGACTATATGCCTTCTTGACCACTCTATCCACCTGTGCAGCAACCTTCAGGGTACAATGGACCTGCACTCCCAGATCTCTCTGCCCATCAACTTTTCCCAAGGGTCCTCTGTTCATTGTATAATTTGCTCTTGAATTAGTCTTGCCTAAATGCATCACCTCACATTTGTGAGATATCATAGAAATTATGGAAACATGGCTCAGAGATGGGCAGGACTGGCAGCTTAATGTTCCAGGATACAAATGCTACAGGAAGGATAGAAAAGGAGGCAATAGAGGAGGGGGAGTGATGTTTCTGATAACGGACAGCATTACAGCTGTGCTGAGGGAGGATATTCCTGGAAATACATCCAGGGACATTAGTTGGGTGGAATTGAGAAATAAGAAAGGGATGATCACCTTATTGGGATTGAATTATAGACTCCCTAATAGTCAGAGGGAAATTGAGAAACAAATTTATTAGGAGATCTCAGCTATCTGTAAGAATAATAGGGTGGTTATGGTCAGGGATTTTAACTTTCCAAACATAGACTGGGACTGCTGTAGTGTTAAGAGTTTAGATGGAGAGGAATTTGTTAAGTGTGTACAAGAAAATTTTCTGATTCAATATGTGGATGTACTTCCCAGAGAAGGTGCAAAACTTGACCTACTCTTGGGAAATAAGGCAGGGCAGGTGACTGAGGTGTCAGTGGGGGAGTACTTTGGGGCCTGCGACCATAATTCTATTAGATTTAAAATAGTGATAGAAAAGGGTAGAGCAGATCTAAAAGTTGAAGTTCGAAATTGGAGAAAGGCCAATTTTGACGGTATTAGGCAAGAATTTTCAAAAGCTGATTGGGTGCAGATGTTCGCAGGTAAAGGGATGGGTGGAAAATGGGAAGCCTTCAGAAATGAAATAACGAGAATCCAGAGAAAGTATATTCCTGTCAGGGTGAAAGGAAAGGCTGGTAGGTGTAGGGAATGCTGGATGACTAAAGAAATTGAAGGTTTGGTTAAGAAAAAGAAGGAAGCATATGTAAGGTTTAGGCAGGATAGATCGAGTGAATCCTGAGAAGAGTATAAATGCAGTAGGAGTATACTTAAGAGGGAAATCAGGAGGGCAAAAAGGGGACATGAGGTAGCGTTGGCAAATAGAATTAAGGAGAATCCAAAAGGTTTTTACAAAAACTTTAAGGACAAAAGGGTAACTAGGGAGAGAATAGGGCCCCTCAAAGATCAACAAGGCGGCCTTTGTGTAGAGCCACAGAAAATGGGGGAGATACTAAACGTATGTTTTGCATCAGTATTTACTGTGGAAAAGGATATGGAAGATATAGACTGTAGGGAAATAGATGGTGACATCTTGCAAAATGTCCATATTAGAGAGGAGGAAGTGCTGGATGTCTTGAAACGGGTAAAGGTGGATAAATCCCCAGAACCTATCAGGTGTACCCTAGAACTCTGTGGGAAGCTAGAGAAGTGATTGCTGGGCCTTTTGCTGAGATATTTGTATCATCGATATTCACAGGTGAGGTGCTGAAAGACCGGAAGTTGGCTAACGTGGTGCCACTGTTTAAGAAGGGCAGTAAAGACAAGCCAGGGAACTATAGACCAGTGAGCCTGATCTCGGTGGTGGGCAAGTTGTTAGAGGGAATCCTGAGGGATAGGACGTAAATGTATTTGGAAAGGCAAGGACTGATTAGGGATAGTCAACATGGCTGTGTGTGTGGGAAATCATGTCTCACAAACTTGATTGAGTTTTTTGAAGAAGTAACAAAGTGGATTGATGAGTGCAGAGCAGTAGATGTGATCTAAATCGATTTCAGTAAGGCTTTTGACAAGGTTCCCCATGGGATACTGGTTAACAAGGTTAGATCTCATGGAATACAGGGAGAACTAGCCATTTGGATACAGAACTGGCTCAAAGGTAGAAGACAGAGGGTGGTGGTGGAGGGTTGTTTTTCAGACTGGAGGCCTGTGACCAGTGGAGTGCCACAAGGATCGGTGATGGGCCCTCTACTTTTTGTCATTTACATAAATGATTTGGATGCGAGCATAACGGGTACAGTTAGTAAGTTTTCAGATGACACCAAAATTGGAGGTGTAGTGGACAGCGAAGAGGGTTACCTCAGATTACAACAGGATCTCGAACAGATGGGCCAATGGGCTGAGAAGTGGCAGTTGGAGTTTAACTCAGATAAATGCGAGGTGCTGCATTTTGGGAAAGGAAATCTTAGCAGGACTTATCCACTTAATGGTAAGGTCCTAGGGAGTGTTGCTGAACAAAGAGACCTTGGAGTGCAGGTTCATAGCTCCTTGAAAGTGGAGTCGCAGGTAGATAGGATAATGATGAAGGCTTTTGGTATGCTTTCCTTTATTGGTCAGAGTATTGAGTACAGGAGTTGGGAGGTTATGTTGTGGATAAATAGGACATTGGTTAGGCTACTGTTGGAATATTGTGTGCATTTCTGGTCTCCTTCCTATCGGAAAGATGTTGTGAAACTTGAAAGGGTTCAGAAAAGATTCACAAGGATGTTGCCAGGCTTAGAAGTTTTGAGCTATAGGGAGAGGCTGAACATGCTGGGGCTGTTTTCCCTGGAGTGTCAGAGGCTGATGGGTGACCTGATAGAGGTTTACAAAATTATGAGGGCATGGATAGGGTAAATAGACAAAATCTTTTCCCTGGGGTCAGGGAATCCAGAATGCGAGGGCATAGGTTTAGGGTGAGAGGGGAAAGATATAAAAGAGACCGAAGGGACAAAGTTTTCACACAGAGGGTGGTACGTGTATGGAATGAGCTGCCAGAGGAAGTGGTGGAGGCTGGTACAATTGCAACATTGAAAAGGCATTTGGATGGCTATATGAATAGGAAGGGTTTGGAGGGATATGGGCTGGGTGCTGGCAGGTGCGACTAGATTGGGTTGGGATATCTGGTCAGCATGGACACGTTGGACCGAAGGGTCTGTTTCCGTGCTGTATACCTCTATGACTCTACGACTCTAAATCAGTAACCACTGACATTTGGATGAATTTCGAGTCAGTACAAATCGGTGAGCACTGACATTTCAAAAAATTTTGGGACAGTTTAAATCAGTAACCATCCACACTTAGAAATATTTGTGGTCAGTACAAATCAGTAACCAGTGATTCATGGAAAAAAAATTCTGGTCGAAACACTGACTCTTGGAAAAACTTCGGGACAGTGCAAATCAGTAACCATCCACGCTTCGGAACATTTCTGCTTAGTAAAAATCAGTCACTACCGACACTGAGAAAATGTTTGGGTCAGTGCAAGTCAGTAAACACTGGTACGCGGAAAAAATACTGGTCTGTGCAAATCACGAAACACTGGCACTCCAACTAACTTTGGGTCAGTGCAAATCAGTCACCATCCACACTGAGAAAAGGTTCGGGTCAGTAGAAATCAGTGACCACCAAAACTGAGAATAATTTGGGGTCAGTACAAATCAGTAATCACTGATACATGGAAAAAATTCTGGTCGGTGCAAATCAGGAAACACTGACAGTTGGAAAAGTTTAGGGTCAATTCAAAGCAGTAAGAACTGATACTGCAAACAATTTCTCGTCAGTGAAAATCAGTAACCAATGACAGTTGGAAAAAATTAGGGTCAGTGAAAATCAGTAACCACCGACACAGAGAAAATGTTCGGGTCAGTGCAAATCAGTAAACACTGGTACATGGAAAAACATTCTGGTCAGTGCAAATCAGGAAACACTGACACTTTGACAAACTTTGGGGCAGTGCAAATCAGTAACCACTGACAGTTTGAAATATTTCAAGTCAGTACAAATCAGGAACCAGTGACAATAAGAAATATTTCGGGTCAGTACAAATCGGTGAGCACTGACACTTCTAAAGAATTTGGATCAGTGCAAATCAGTAACCATCCACACTTAGAAAATGTTCGGGTCAGTACAAATCAGTAACCACCAAAACTGAGACTAATTTGGGGTCAGTAGAAATCAGTAACCGCTGATACATGGAAAAAAATTCTGGTCGGTGCAAATCAGGAAACGCTGACACTTCGACAGATTTTAGGGCAGTGCAAATCAGTATCCGCCGACACTTAGAATAATTTTGGGTCAGTACAAATCGATGAGCATTTCAAAAGAATTTGGGACTTTGCAAATCAGTCACCATCCACACTTAGAAAAGGTTTTGGTCAATAGAAATCAGTAACCACCAAAACAGAATAATTTGGGGTCAGTACAAAGCAGTAACCACTGATACATGGAAAATATTCTGGTCTGTGCAAATCAGGAAACTGTGACACTTTGACAAACTTCAGGGCAGTGCAAATCAGTAATCACCGACACTTAGAATAATTTCAGGTCAGTAGAAATCAATAACCACCGACAGTTGGAAAAATTTAGGGTCAGTTCAAATCAGCAAACACTAACACTTCAAAAAATTTCTAGTCAGTGAAAATCAGTAACTATTGATAGTTTGAAAAATTTATGGTCAGTTCAAAGCAGTGAGCACTGATACATAGAAAAGTATTGGGTGAGTACAAATCAGTAACCACCAACAGTTAGAGAAATTACAGTCAGTACAAATCGGTGAGCACTGACATTTGAAAAGAATTTGGGACAATGCAAATCAGTCACCATCCACATTTAGAAAATGTTTGGATCAGTAGAAATCAATAACCACTGACACTGAGATTAATTTGGGGTCAGTACAAATCAGTAACCACTGATACATGGAATAAAAATTCTGGTCGGTGCAAATCAGTAACCGCTGACAGTTGGAAAAATTTAGGGTCAGTTCAAACCTTTAAGCGGCATTTGGATAGGTACATGGATGGATGCTTAATCTAGGATAGAAGTTCGGCACAACATCGTGGGCCGAAGGGCCTGTTCTGTGCTGTATTGTTCTATGTTCTAAATCAGCAAGCACTGACACTTCAAAAAATTTCTAGTCAGTGAAAATCAGTAACTATTGACAGTTTAAAAAATTTATTGTCAGTTCAAATCAGTAAGCACTGATACATGGGAAAAAAGTCTGGTTGGTGCAAATCAGGAAACACTGACACTTCGACAAACTTTGGGGCAGTGCAAATCAGTAACCGCTGACAGTTTGAAATATTTCAAGTCAGTACAAATCAGGAACCAGTGACAATAAGAAAAATTTCAAGTCAGTACAAATCGGTGAGCACTGGCACTTCAAAAGAATTTGGGTCAGTGCAACTCAGTAACCATCCACACTTAGAAAAGGTTCGGGTCAGTAGAAATCAGTAACCACCAAAACTGAGAAAAAATTGTGGTCAGTACAAATCAGTAACCACTGATACATGGAAAAAAAATTCTGGTTGAAACACTGACTTTTCGTAAAAATTTGGGGCAGTGCAAATCAGTAACCACTGACAGTTTGAAAAATTTCAAGTCAGTATAAATCAGGAACCAGTGACAGTAAGAAACATTTCAGGTCAGTGCAAATCAGTAACCACCCATACTAAGAAAAATTTGGGTCCAGTACAAATCAGTAACCGCAGACATTTGGAAAAATTTTGGGGCAGTGCAAATCAGTAACTACCGACAGTTGGATGAATTTCAAGTCAATACAAATCAGTAATCACGGACACTTTGAAAAATTTCTAGTCAGTGAAAGTCGGTAACTACTGACACTTAGAATAATTTCGGGTCATTACAAATCAGTAATCACCGACGGATGAATTTTGAGTCAGTACAACTCAATAACCACGGACATTTTGAAAAATTTCTAGTCAGTGAAAATCAGTAACTACCGACAGTTAGAGAAATTACGGGTCAGTTCAAATTGGTGAGCACTGACATTTCAAAAGATTTCAGGTCAGTACAAATCAGTAACCATCCACACTTTGACAAACTGGGGGTCAGTCATGAATCAGTAACCACCGACAGATGGAAATATTTAGGGTCAGTTCAAACCAGTAAGCACTAACACTTCGAAAAATATTGGGTGAGTGCAAATCAGTAACCACCGGCAGAGAAATTACAAGTCAGTACAAATCGGTAAGCACTGACAATTCAAAAGAATTTGGGACACAGCAAATCAGTCACCATCCACACTTAGCAACATTTGTGCTCAGTAAAAATCAGTCATTACCGACACTGAGAAAATGTTCGGGTCAGTGCAAATCAGTAAACACTGGTACATGGAAAAACATTCTGGTCTGTGCAAATCAGTAAACACTGACAGTTTGAAAAATTTCAGGTCAGTACAAATCAGGAACCAGTGACAGTAAGAAAAATTTTGGGTCATTACAAATCAGTAACCACTGACATTTGGAATAATTATGGGTCAGTTCAAATCGGTGAGCACTGACATTTCAAAAGAATTTGGGACAGTGCAACTCAGTAACCATCCACACTTAGAAAAGGTTCAGGTCAGTAGAAATCAGTCACCACCAAAACTGAGAATAATTTGGGGTCAGTACAAATCAGTAACTACTGATACATGGAAAAAGATTCTGGTTGGTGCAAATCAGGAAACACTGACAGTTGGAAAGGTTTAGGGTCAGTGAAAATCTGTAACCACCGACACTGAGAAAATGTTCGGGTCAGTGCAAGTCAGTAAACACTGGTACATGGAAAAAAACATTTTGGTCGGTGCAAATCACGAAACACTGACACTTTGAAAAACTTCAGGGCAGTGGAAATCAGTGATCACCGACACTTAGAATAATTTCAGGTCAGTAGAAATCAATAATCACTAACAGTTGGAAAAATTTAGGGTAAGTTCAAATCAGCAAACACTAACACTTCAAAAAATTTCTAGTCAGTGAAAATCAGTAACTATTGACAGCTTGAAAAATTTATGGAGAAGTTACAGGTCAGTACAAATTGGTAAGCATTGACACTTCAAAAGACTTTGGGTCAGTGCAAATCAGTAACCATCCACACTTAGAAAAGGTTCGGGTCAGTAGAAATCAGTGACTACCAAAACTGAGACTAATTTGGGGCCAGTACAAATCATTAACCACTGATACATGGAAAACATTCTGGTCAGTGCATATCAGGAAACTCTGACACTTTGACAAACGTCAGGGCAGTGCAAATCAGTAATCACCGACACTTAGAAAAATGTGGGGTCAGTATAAATCGCTAACCACTGACAGTTGGAAAAATTTCATGTGAGCGCAAGTCAGTAACCACTGACAGTTGGAAAATTTTCGGGTTGGTACAACTCAGAAACCACTGACTCTGAGAAAATGCTGGGTTAGTGCAAATCAGTAATCACTGACACTTAGAGAAAATTCAGGTCCGTACAAATCAGTTACAACCAACACTTTGAAAAATTTCTGCTCTGTACAAATCAGTAAGATCTGACTCTTCGACAAACTTTGGGTCAGTACACATCAGTAACCACCGAGATTTTGAAACATTTCCAGTCAGTTTACATCAGTAACCACAGACAGTTGGAAACATTTCGGGTCAGCGCCAAAACAGAAACCAGTGACAGTTTGAAAAATTTCAAGACAGTACAAATCAGTAACCACTGACACTAAGAAAGATTTTGGGTCTGTGCAAATCAGTAAACATCCACACTTGGAAAAATTTGGGGTCAGTACAAATCATAAACCACCGACAGTTGGAAAAAATTCGGGGCAGTGCAGATGATTCATCACCGACACTTAGAAAAATTTCGGGTCAGTACAAATCATTAACCACCGACAGGTGGAAAAATTATGGGTTAGTACAAATTGGTAAGCACTGACATTTAGAACAATTTTGGGACAGTGCTAATCAGTAACCATCCAAACTTAGCAAAATTTCGGGTCTGCACAAATCTGTAACCACCAAAAGGTGTAAAAATTACAGGTCAGTACAAATGAGTAAGCACTGACATTTCGAAACATTTCTGGACAGTGCAAATCAGTAACCCACAACATTAGAAACATTTTGGGTCAGTGCAATCCATAACCATCCACACTTGGAAACATTTGGTGTCAGTGCAAATCAGTAACCACCGACAGTTGGATAAATTTCGGGTCAGGACAAATCAGTGTGGGAAAAGATTTTCTAACCCACGATAGGCCCACAAAAGCAAAATTGGCCAAACTGTACCAGAACCCCCAGAATTCCCGAGAAGCTCACAAGACGAATCAGACAGCACACATACAAGGGATTAGGATTCGGAGATGCCGGTGTTGGACTGGGGTGTACAAAGTTAAAAATCACACAACACCAGGTTATAGTCCAACAGGTTTAATTGGAAGCACACTAGCTTTTGGAGCGACGCTCCTTCATCAGGTGATTGTCAAGGGATTAGACTTTCTGCTCCTACGGATATGACACAACACCACAGTTATCTCAAAGTCCTAAGGACAGTTTCACAACCCAGCAATACTAAAGTCACACAAGGAGTGGGTCAGACAGAGAGGCACCAGCAAGGACACCCTCCAGGAACAGGACAATGGAAACACCTCACTACTTCAGAAGAGATATTAACACCCACCTGTGAAGAGGAATGGAACCGTCGATCCTGTCAGGATGTTGCATTGTGGGAAGGAACAGGACATTCATCCGATAGACTTTTCCAATTCGCATCCTTGGAACGAGATTACTCCATTTCCAGATACATTGTAGTTTCCTATTTCTTAATCAGTGCCTTCCTTCCCATCTGTCCTTCTTCCCTCTCTCCTTCCCCTCTCTCCTTCTCTCATCTCTCCTTCCCGCTTCCTTCCCCCCTCTCTCCTTCTCCCCTCACTCCTTCCTCCCTCTCTCCTTCTCCCCTCTCTCCTTTCCCCTCTCCTTCCACCAACCTACTTCCCACTCTCTCCTTCCCCCTCTCCTTCTTCCCTCTCTACTTCTCCCCCTCTCCTTCCCCCGTTCCTTCCCCCTCCCTCCTTCTGCCTCTCTCCTTCCACCCTCCTTTCCCCCTCTCCATCTCCCCTCTCTCCTTCTCCCCTATCTCCTTCCCCTTTCCTTCCCTCTCTAGTTCCCCCCTCTCTCCTTCTCCCCTCTCACCTTCCCCCTTCCTTCCCTTCTCTCCTTCTCCCTTCCCCCTCTTTCCTTCCCTGTTTCTTCCCCTTTCTCCTTCTCCCCTCCCTATTCCCCCTCTCTCCTTCCCCCTCTCCTTCTCCCCTCTCTCCTTCTCCCTTCTCTCCTTCTCCCTTCTCTCCTTCTCCCCTCTCCTTCCCCCTCACTCCCCCTCTCCGTCTTCCCTCTCTCCTTCCCCCCTCCTTCCTACTCTCTCCTTCCACCTCTCTCCTTCCTCCCTCTTTCCTTTCCCCATCTCTCCTTCTCCCCTCACTCCTTCCCTCCTTCCCCCCTCCTTCCCCACTCTCTCCTTCCCCCTCTATCCTTCCAACCTCCCTCCCAATCTCTCCATTCCCCATCTATCCGTCTCCCCTCTCCTCCCCCCCCTCTCTCCTTGTCCCCTCTCTCCTACCTCTCCCTATTTCTCCTCTCCCTCATTCCCCCTCTCCTCAGCCCCTCTCCTCCCCTCTCTCCTTTTCCCCTCTCTCCTTCCCCTCCCTTTTTCTCCCCTCCCTCATTGCCCCTCTCCTTCCCCCTTCCTTCCACTCTCTCCTTCACCCCTCGCTCCTCCCCCCTTCCTTCCCCTCTCTCCTTCTCCACTCTCTCCTCCCCCTTCCTTTTCCTCTTCTTCTCCCCTTTGTCCTTCCCCTCTCCTTCCCCTCTCTCCTTCTCCCCTCTCTCCTTCCCCATTCCTTACCCTCTCTCCTTCACCCCTCTTTCCTTCCCCCTCTCTAGTTCTCCCCTCTCTCCTTCACCCCTCTCTCCTCCCCTCTTCCTTCCCCCACCCCCTCTTTTCTTCCCTGTTTCCTCCCCTCTCTCCTTCTCCACTCTCTCCTTCCCCCTCCCTCCTTGTCCCTCTCTCCTTCACCCCTCCATCCCCCTCTCTCCTTTCCCCATCTCTCCTTCTCCCCTCACTCTTTCCCCCCTTCCCCCTCTCTTGTTCCCCCCTCCCCACTCTCTCCTACCCCCCCATATCCTTCCACCCTCCTTCCCACTGTCTCCTTTCCCCCTCTATCCGTCCTCCTCTCCTTCCCCACTCTCTTTCTCCCCACTCTCCTTGTCACCTCTCTCCTTCCCCTTTCTCCTTCTCCCCTCTCTCCTTCCCCCACTCCTTCGCCCCCTCTCCTTCTCCCTTCTCTCCTTCTCGCCTCACTTCTTCCTCCTTCCTTCTCCCCTCTCTCCTTCCCCGTTCCGTCCCCGCTGTTTCTCCCCTCTCTCCTTCCCCCTTCCTTCCCCTCTCTCCTTCTCCCTTCCTTCCTCTCTCTTCTTCGCCAGCCATCTCCTTCTCCCCTCTCTCCTTCCCCCTCTCCTTCTCCCTCTCTCCTTCTCCCTTCCTTCCACTCTCCTTCCCCCTCTCTCCTTCTCCCCTCTCTCCTTCCCCCTTCCTTCCCCTCTCTCCTTCTCCCCTATCTCCTTCCCCCTCTCCTTCTCCCCTCTCTCCTTTCTGCTCTCCTTCCCCCTCCCTCCTTCTCCATCTTTCCTTACCCCACTCCTTCCCCCCAGTGTCCTCTCTCTCCTTCCCCCCTCTCTCCTTCCCCCTTCCTTCCCTCCTCTCCTTCCCCCCTCTCCTTCTCCCCTCTCTCCTTCCCCCTTTCTTCCCCTCTCTGCTTCTCCCCTCTCTTCCCCCCTTTCCTTCCCTGTTTCGTCCCCTTTCTCCTTCTCCCCTCCCTACTTCCCCCTCTCTCCTTTCCCCTCTCCTTCCCCCTCCCTCTGTCTCCCTCTCTCCTTACCCCCTCTGTCCCCCCCCTGTCCGTTTACCCTCTCTCTGTCTACCCTCTCTCCTTCCCCCTCTATCCTTCCCCACTCTCTCCTTCCACATCTCTCCTTCCCCCCCTCTCCTTTCCCCATCTCTCCTTCTCCCTTCACTCCTTCCCCCTCTCTCGTTCGCCCCTCCTTCCCCCCTCTCCTTTCCCCATCTCTCCTTCTCCCTTCACTCCTTCCCCCTCTCTCGTTCGACCCTCCTTCCCCACTCTCTCCTTCCCTCTCTATCCTTCCACCCTCCTTCCCACTCTCTCCTTCCCCCCTCTATCCATCCCCCTCTCCTTCCCCCCTCTCTTTATCCCCTCTCTCCTTGTCCCCTCTCTCCTTTCCCTCCCGTTTTCTCCCCTCCCTCATTCCCCCTCTCCTTAGCCCCTCTGCTTCTCCCCTCTCTCCTTCCCCCTGCCTTCTCCACTCTCTCCTACCCCTTCCTTCCCCGCTCTGTTTCTCCCCCCTCTCTTCCCCCTGCTCTCCTTCTCCCCTCTCTCCTCCCCCCTTCCTTCCCCCTGCTCTCCTTCTCCCCTCTCTCCTTCCCCCTTCCTTCCCATCTCTCCTTCTCCCCTCCCTCCTTTCCCCTCTATCTTTCCCCACTCTCTCCTTCCACCTCTCCTTCCCCCCTCTCTCCTTTCACCATCTCTCATTCTCGCCTCACTCCTTCCCTCCTTCCCCACTCTCTCCTTCCCCACTCTATCCTTCTACCCTCCTTCCCACTGTCTCCTTCCTCTATCCGTTCCCTTCTCCTTCCCCCCTCTCCTTCCCCCCCTTTCTCCGTCGTTCCTCCCCCCTTCTTACCCCTCTCCATGTCCCCTCTCTCCTTCGCCCTTCCTTTCCCTCTCTCCTTCTCCCCTTTCTCCTTCCCCCTCTTTCAGTCCCTGTTCCTTCCCCCAGTCTCTCCTTCTCCACTCTTTCCGTCCCCCTTCCTTCCCTCCTCTCCTTCTCCCCTCTCTCCGTCCCCCTTCCTTCCCCCCTCTCTCCTTCTCCCCTCTCCTTCCCCCTCACTCCTTCTCCCTCTCCGTCTTCCCTCTCTCCTTCCTCCCCTCTCCTTCCCCCTCTATCCTTCGCCACTCTCTCCTTCCACCTCTCTCCTTCCTCCCTCTTTCCTTTCCCCATCTCTCCTTCTCCCCTCACTCCTTCCCTCCTTCCCCCCTCTCTCGTTTCCCCCCCTTCCCCACTCTCTCCTTCCCCCTCTATCCTTCCACCCTCCTTCCCAATCTCTGCTTCCCCCATCTATCCGTCCCCCTCTCCTTCCCCCCTCTTTATCCCATCTCTTTCTCCCCTCTCTCCTTGTCCCTTCTCTCCTTCCCCTCCCTATTTCTCCACTCCCTCATTCCCCCTCTCCTCAGCTCCTCTCCCCTTTTCCCCTCTCTCCTTCCCCTCCCTTTTTCTCCCCTCCCTCATTGCCGCTCTCCATCCCCCTTCCTTCCACTCTCTCCTTCTCCCCTCGCTCCTCCGCCCCTTCCTTCCCCTCTCTCCTTCTCCCCTCTCTCCTCCCCCTTGCTTTTCCTCTCCTTCTCCCCTCTGTCCTTCCCCCTCTCCTTCTCCCCTCTCTCCTTCCCCATTCCTTACCCTCTCTCCTTCACCCCTCTTTCCTTCCCCCTCTCTAGTTCTACCCTCTCTCCTCCCCAGTTCCTTCCCCCCCTCCTTCCCCCCTCGCTCCCCCCTCTCTCTCCTTCTCCAGTGTCTCGTTCCCGCTTCCTTCCCCTCACTCCTTCTGCCCCTCTCTTTTCCCCCCTCTCCTTCTCCCCTTTCTCCTCCCCGCTTCCTTCCCCTCTCTTCTTCCCCACCTGTCTCCTTCTCCCCTCTCACCTTCTCCCCTGTCTTCTTCCACATTCCTTAACTTCTCTCCTTCAACCTTATCTCCTTCCCCCCTCTCACCTCTTCCCCCCTCTCCTTCTCCTATCTCTCCTTCCCCTTCCTTCCTCTTCCTCCCCCCAGTCCTTCTATCCTCTCTCCTTCTCCCCTCTCTCCTTCCCCCACTCCTCCCCCACTTCCTTCTCCCTTCTCTCCTTCACCCCTCTCTCCTTCCCCGCTCTGTTTCTCCCCTTTTTCCTTCCCTCTTCCTTCCGCTCTCTCCTTCTCCCCTCTCTCCTTCCCCCTTCCTTCCCCCCCTCCTTCTCCCCTCTCTCCTTCCCCCTTCCTTCCCCCCCTCCTTCTCCCCTCTCTCCTACTCCCTTCCTTCCCCCCTCTCATTCTCCACCTCTCCCCTTCCCCCTTCGTTTCCCGCTCTCTCCTTCCCCCTTCCTTCCCCTCTCTCCTTCTCCCCCTCTCTCCTTCCCCCTTCCTTCTCCTCTCTCCTTCCCCCCTCTCTCCTTCTCCCCTCTCTGCTTCCCCCTTCCTTCTCCTCTCTCCTTCCCCCCTCCTTCCCCCCTCTCTCCTTCTCCACTCTCTCGTTCCCCCTTCTTCTCCTCACTTTCCCCCACTCTTTCAACCCCCTCTCATTCTCCCCTCTCTCCTTCCCCCTTCCTTCCCCTCTCTCCTTCCCCCTTCCTTTCCCTCTCTCCTTCTCCCCTCTCTCCTTCCCCCTTCTTTCCTTTCTCCCTCCCCCCTCTCTTTCCCCCTTCCTTTCCCTCTCTCCTTCTCCCCTCTCTCCTTCCACCTTCCTTCCCTCCTCTCTCCTTCTCCCCTCTCTCCATCGCCCTTCCCCTCCTTCTCCCTCTATCCTTCCCCCCCCCTCACTGACTCCCCTCCCTCCTTCCCCCTTGATCCTTCCCCATTCTCTCCTTCCCCTCTCTCCTTCTCCCCTCTCTCCTTCCCCCATCTTCGCTCCCCCCTCCTTCCCCACACTCTCCTTCCCCCCTCTATCGGTCCCCCTCTTCTTCCCCTCTCTCCTTCTCCCCTCTCTGCTTCCCCCTTCCTTCTCCTCTCTCCTTCCCCCCACCTTCCCCCCTCTCTCCTTCTCCACACTCTCGTTCCCCCTTCTTCTCCTCTCTCCTTCCCCCCCTCTCCTTCTCCACTCTCTCATTCCCCCTTCTCCTCGCTTTTCCCCACTCTCCTTCAACCCCCTCTCATTCTCCCCTCTCTCCTCCCTTCCTTCCCCTCTTTCCTTCCCCCCTTCCTTTCCCTCTCTCCTTCTCCCCTCTCTCCTACTCCCTTCCTTCCCCCCTCTCATTCTCCCCCTTCCCCCTTCGTTTCCCGCTCTCTCCTTCACCCTTCCTTCCACTCTCTCCTTCTCCCCTCTCTCCTTCACCCTTCTTCTCCTCTCTCCTTCCCCCCTCCTCTCCTTCTCAACTCTCTGCTTCCCCCTTCCTTCTCCTCTCTCCTTCCCCCCTCTCTCCTTCTCCACTCTCTTGTTCCCCCTTCTTCTCCTCACTTTCCCCCACTCTCCTTCAACCCCCTCTCATTCTCCCCTCTCTCTTTCCCCCTTTCTTCCCCTCTCTCCTTCTCCCCTCTCTCCTTCTGCCTTCCTTCCCTCCTCTCTCCTTCTCCCCTCTCTCCATCGCCCTTCCCCCCCTTCTCCCTCTCTCCTACCCCCGTCCTTCCCCCTGTCACCGTCTCCCCTCCCTCCTTCCCCCTCGATCCTTCCCCATTCTCTCCTTCCCCTCTCTCCTTCCCCCCTCTCTCCTTCCCCTATCTTCGCTCCCCCCTCCTTCCCCACTCTCTCCTTCCCCCTCTATCGGTCCCCCTCATCTTCCCCCTCGCTTTCTCCCCTCTCTCCTTCCCCTCTCTCCTTCTCCCTCTCTCCTTCCCCCTTCCTTCCCCTCCTCTCCTTCTCCCCTCTCTGCTTCCCCCTTCCTTTCCTCTCTCCTTTCCCCCACCTTCCCCCCCTCTCCTTCTCCACTCTCTCGTTCCCCCTTCTTCTCCTCTCTCCTTCCCCCCTCTCTCCTTCTCCACTCTCTCGTTCGCCGTTCTCCATGCTTTCCCCCCACTCTCCTTCAACCCCCTCTCATTCTCCCCTCTCTCCTCCCTTCCTTCCCCTCTCTCCTTCTCCCTCTCTCCTTCCCCCTTCCTTCCCCTCTCTCCTTCTCCCTCACTACTTCCCCCTTCCTTCCCCTCTCTCCTTCTCCCCTCTCTCCTTCCCCTTCCTTCCTTTCTACCTCCCCCCTCTCTTTCCCCCTTCCTTCCCCTCTCTCCTTCTCCCCTCTCTCCTTCCTGCTTCCTTCCCTCCTCTCTTCTCCCCTCTCTCCATCGCCCTTCCCCCCTCCTTCTCCCCTCTCTCCTTCTCCCCTCTGTCTTTTCCCCTCTCCTTCCACATTCTTCCTTCTCCCTCTCTCCTTCCCCTCCTTCTCCCTCTCCGTCTCCCCTCCCTCCTTCCCCCTCTCTCCTTCCCCCTTCTCTCCTTTCCCCATCTCTCCTTCTCCTCTCACTCCTTCCCCCTCCTTCCCCAATCTCTCCTTCCCCCCTTTATCGGTCCCCCTCTTCTTCTCCCCTCGCTTTCTCCCCTCTCTCCTCGTCCCCTCTCGCCTTCCCCTCTCTCCTTCTCCCCTCCCTCCTTCCCCCTTCCTTCCCCTCTCTCCTTCTCCACTCTCTCGTTCCCCCTTCCTTCCCCTCACTCCTTCACCCCTCTCTCCTTCTCCCCTCTCTCCTTCCGCCTTCCTTCCCTCCTCTCTCCTTCTCCCCTCTCTCCATCCCCTTTCCCACTTCATTCTCCCCTCCCTCCTTCTCCCTCTGCTTCCCCCTCTCCTTCCCCCTCTGCTTCTCCCCTCTCTCCTTCCCTCTTCCTTCCCCTCCCTCCTTCTCCCCTTCCCCTTCCTTCCCCTCTGTCCTTCTCACCAACTCTCTCCTTTCCTCCCCTCTGCTTCCCCCCACTCCCTCCTTCCCCACTCTCCTTCCCCCATCCTTCCCCTCTCCTTCCCCCTTCCTTCTCCCCTCTCTCCTTCTCCCCTCTCCTTCACTCTCTCCTTCCAAATTCCTTCCCCTCTCTCTTTCCCCCTCTCCTCTTCCCTCCTCTCTCCTTCCCCCTTCTTTCCCCGCTTTCCTTCTCCCCTCTCTCCTTCCCTCTTCCTTCCCGTCTCTCATTATTCCTTCCTTCTCCACTCTCTCCTTCCCCCTTCTTTTCCCTCTCTCCTTTCCCCCCTCTCCTTCCCCCTCTCCATCCCCTTCTTTCCTTTTCCCCTCTCTCCTTCTCCCCTCTCTCCCTCTCCATCTCCCTCTCACCTTCTCCCTCTCTCCTTCCCCCATCCTTCCCCTCTCCTTCCCCCTTCCTTCTCCCCTCTCCTTCTCCCCTCTCTCCTCCCCCAATCCTTCCCCTCTCCTTCTCCCTCTGCTTCCCCCCCTCCTTCCCCCTTCTCCCCTCTCCCCTTCCCCCTTCCTTCCCCTCTCTCCTTCTCCCCAACTCTCTCCTTTCCCCCCTCTCCTTCCCCCCACTTTATCTTCCCCCATTCTCCTTCCCCCATCCTTCCCCTCTCCTTCTCCACTCTCTCTTTCCCCATTCCTTCCCCCCTTCTCCCCTCTCTCCCTCTCCCCTCTCTCCTTCTCCCTCTCCTTCCCTCCTCTCCTTAACTACTCTCCCCTTCTCTCCTGTCTCCTTCTCCCTCACCTACCCCTTCTGCTTCTCGCCTCTCACCTTTCACCTTCCTTCCCGTCTCTCGTTATTCCTTCCTTCCCCCCTCTCCTTCTCCACTCTCTCCTTCCCCCTCTCTTCCCCCCTCCTTCTCCCGTCTCTCCTTCCCCCTTCCTTTCCCACTCTCCTTCTCCCCTCTCTCCTTCCCCCTTCCTTCCCCTCTCTCCTTCTCCCCTCTCTCTCTCCTTCCCCCCTCGACTTTTTGCCTCTTTCCTTCTCCCCTCACTCCTTCACTCTTCCTTCCCCTCTCTCCTTCTCCCCCATCCTTCCCCCTCTCCGTCTCCCCTTCTTTCCCCTCTCTCCTTCTCCCCTCTCTCCTTCCCCCTTCCTTCCCCTCTCTCTTTCTCCCTTCTTTCCCCTCTCTCCTTCTCCCCTCTCTCCTTACCCCGCTCCTCCCCCTCTTCTTCTCCCTCGCCTCCCCCTTCCTTCCCCTCTCTCCTTCTCCCCTCTCTCCTTCCCCCTCTCCTTCTCCCACTCTCCATCCCCCTTCCTTCCCCTCTCTCCTTCCCCCACTTTTCCCTCCCCCACTCTCTCCTTCCCCCTTCCTTCCCCCTTCCTTTCACCTCCTCCTTCTCCCCTCTATCCTTCCCCTCTCATTCTCCTCTCTCTCCTTCCCCTTTCCTTCCCCTCTCTCCTTCCCCCGTCCTTCCCCTCACTCCTTCACCCCCTCTCCTTCTCCCCTCCCTCCTTCTCCCCACTCTCCTTCTCCACTCTGTCATTCCCCACTCCTTCCCCTCTCTCCTTCTCCCCTCTCTCCTTCCCCCCACTCTCTCCTTCTTCCCTCCATCCTTCCCCCATCCTTCCCCTCTCCTTCCCCCTTCCTTCTCCCCTCTCTCCTTCTCCCCTCTCCTTCTTCACTCTCTCCTTCCCCATTCCTTCCCCTCTCTCTTTCCCCCTCTCCTTTTCCCCTCTCTCCTTCCCTCCTCTCTCCTTCCCCTTTCTTTCCCCGCTTTCCTTCTCCCCTCTCTCCTTCCCCCCTCCTTCCCGTCTCTCATTATTCCTTCCTTCCCCCCTCTCCTTCTCCACTCTCTCCTTCCCCCTTCTTTTCCCTCTCACCTTTCCCCCTCTCCTTCCCCCTCTCCATCCCCTTCTTTCCTTTTCCCCTCTCTCCTCCCCTCTCTCCCTCTCCATCTCCCTCTCTCCTTCCCCATCCTTCCCCTCTCCTTCCCCCTTCCTTCTCCCCTCTCCTTCTCCCCTCTCTCTTTCCCCATTCCTTCCCATCTCTCCTTCTCCCCTCTCTCCTTCCCCCCTCTCTCCTCCCCCAATCCTTCCCCTCTCCTTCTCCCCTCTCCTTCTCCCTCTGCTTCCCCCCTCTCCTTGCCCCTTCCTTCCCCTCCCTCCTTCTCCCCTCTCCCCTTCCCCATTCCTTCCCCTCTCTCCTTCCCCCCACTTTATCTTCCCCCATTCTCATTCCCCCATCCTTCTCCACTCTCTCTTTCCCCATTCCTTCCCCACTCTCCTTCTCACCTCTCTCCTTCACCCTTCCATTCCCTCTCTCCTTCTCCCCTCTTTCCTTCCCCCTTCTTTCCCCTCTCTCTTTCTCCCATCTTTCCTTCCCCCTTCTTTCTCCTCTCTCCTTCTCCCCTCTCTTCTTCCTCCTCCCATTCCCTCTCCTCTTCTCCCCGATCTCCTTCCCCCTTCCTTTCTCCCCACCTTCTCCCCACTCTCCTTTTCCCCCCTCCTCCCCCCTCCTTCTCTTCTATCTCCTTCCCCAGTCCTTCCCCCCTCTCTTTTTCTCCGCCCCTCCTTCCCCCTTCCTTCCCCTCTCTCCTTAACCCATCTCTCTTTCCCCCTGTCTCCTCCTTTCCCTCCTTCCCCTGCCTTCCCCTCTCTCTTTCTCCCCTCTCTCCTTTCCCCCTCCTCTTCCCCCCTCTCTCCTCCTCTCTTCCATTCCCGCTCTCCTCCCCTCTCTCTCTCCTTCCCCCTTCTTTCCCCCTTCTCTCCTCCCCCCTCCCTTCCCCCCTCTCCTCCCCCCCTTCCTTCCTTCACTCCTTCTCACATCTCTCAATCCCCCTTCCTTCCTCTCTCTCCTTCCCTCCTCTCTCCTTCCCCCCTTTTCATTGCCCTTCCTTCTCCTCTCTCCTTCCCCTTTGCTTTCCCCCTCTCCTTTTCCACTGTCTCCTTCACCTTTCCTTCCCCTCGCTCCTTCTCACCTCACTCCTCCCCCCTTCCTTCATCTCTCTCCTTCTCCCCTCTCCTTCCCCCTTCCTTCCCCTATCTCCTGCTCCCATCTCACCTTTGCCCTTCGTTCCACTCTCTCCGTGCACCTTCTACTTCTCCCATCTCTGCTCCCCCCTTCCTTTCCCTCTCTCCTTCCCCCCTCCTTCTCCCCTCTTTCCCTCCCCCTTCCTTCCCCTCTCTCCATTCCCCCCCTCTCCTTACCCCCTCTCCTTCTCCCCTCTCTCCCTCCCCGGTCCTTCCACTCTTTCCTTCCCCTCTCTCCTTCCCCCCTCTCTTTTTCTCCACTTCTCCTTCCCCCTTCCTTCCCCTCTCTCCTTAACCCATCTCTCTTTCCCCCTGTCTCCTTCTCCTCTCCCTCCTTCCCCTGCCTTCCCCTCTCTCTTTCTCCCCTCTCTCCTTCCCCCTCTCCTTCCCCCCTCTCTCCTTCCCTCTTCCATTCCCGCTCTCCTTCTCCCCTCTCTCTCCTTCCCCCTTCTTTCCCCCTTCTCTCCTCACCCCTCCCTTCCCCGCTCTCTTTCTCCCCTCTCCTCCCCCCCTTCCTTCCTTCACTCCTTCTCCCCTCTCTCAATCCCCCTTCCTTCCTCTCTCTCCTTCCCTCCTCTCTCCTTCTCCCCCCTCCTCACCCTTCCTTCTCCTCTCTCCTTCCCCCTTCCTTTCCCCCTCTTCTTTTCCACTGTCTCCTTCACCCTTCCTTCCCCTCACTCCTTCTCACCTCACTCCTCCCCACTTCCTTCATCACTCTCTCCTTCTCCCCTCTCCTTCCCCCTTCCTTCCCCTCTCTCCTCCTCCCCTCTCGCCTTTGCCCTTCGTTCCATTCTCTCCGTGCCCCCTCTACTTCTCCCATCTCTGCTCCCCCCTTCCTTACCCTCTCTCCTTCCCCCCTCTCCTTCTCCCATCTCTACTCCCCCCTTCCTTTCCCTCTCTCCATTCCCCCCCTCTCCTTACCCTCTCTCCTTCCTCCCGTCTCCTTCTCCCCTCCTCTCCTTCCCCCCTCTCTCCTTCCCCCCTCTTTCCTTCTCCCCTCTCTCTCCTTCCCCCTTCTTTCCCCCTTCTCTCCTCACCCCTCCCTTCCCCGCTCTCTTTCTCCCCTCTCCTCCCCCCTTCCTTCCTTCACTCCTTCTCGCCTCTCTCAATCCCCCTTCCTTCCTCTCTCTCCTTCCCTCCTCTCTCCTTCTCCCCCCTCCTCACCCTTCCTTCTCCTCTCTCCTTCCCCCTTCCTTTCCCCCTCTTCTTTTCCACTGTCTCCTTCACCCTTCCTTCCCCTCTCTCCTTCTCACCTCACTCCTCCCCACTTCCTTCATCACTCTCTCCTTCTCCCCTCTCCTTCCCCTCTCTCCTTCTCCCCTCTCGCCTTTGCCCTTCGTTCCATTCTCTCCGTGCCCCCTCTACTTCTCCCATCTCTGCTCCCCCCTTCCTTACCCTCTCTCCTTCCCCCCTCTCCTTCTCCCATCTCTACTCCCCCCTTCCTTTCCCTCTCTCCATTCCCCCCCTCTCCTTACCCTCTCTCCTTCCTCCCGTCTCCTTCTCCCCTCCTCTCCTTCCCCCCTCTCTCCTTCCCCCTCTCTCCTTCCCCCTCTTTCCTTCTCCCCTCTCTCCTTCCCCCTTCCTTCCCTCCTCTCCTTCACACCTCTCTCCTTCCCCCTCTCATTACCCCTCTCCTTCGTCCCGTCTCTCCTTCCCCCTTCGTTCCCTCCTCTCCTTCCCTTCTCTCCTTCTCCCGTCTCTCCTTCCCCTTCTCCTTCTCCCCTCTCTCTCCTTTGCCCTTCGTTCCCCTTTCGCCATGCCCCCCTCTCTACTTCCCCCTCTCTTCTTCTCCTCTCTCCTTCCCCTTCCTCCCCTCTCTCCTTTCCCCCTCTCCTTCCCCCTTCCTTCCCTCCTCTCCTTCACCCCTCTCTCCTTCCCCCTCTCCTTCCTCCTGTCTCTCCTTCCTTCTCTCCTTCTCCCCTCTCTCCTTCCCTTCCTTCCCCCTTCTCCTTCTCCCCTCTCTCCTTCTCCCCTCTCTCCTTCCCCGGTCCTTCCCCTCTTTCCTTCCCCTCTCTCTCCTTCCCCCCTCTCTCTTTCTCCACCTCTCCTTCCCCCTTCCTTCCGCTCTCTCCTTACCCCATCTCTCTTTCCTCCTCTCTCCTTCTCCTCTCTCTCCTTCCCCCTTTCTTCCACTCTCTCCTTGCCCCATCTCTCTTTCCCCCTCTCTCCTTCTCCTCTCTTTCCTTCCCCTTCCTTCCTCCCTCTCCTTCTCCCTCTCTCCTTCTCCCTTCCTTCACCTCTCTCCTCCTCCACTTCTCTTCCCCTTCCTTCCCCTCCCTCCTTCTCCCCTCTCTCCTTTGCCCCTTCGTTCCATTCTCTCCGTGCCCCCCTCTCTCCTTCCCCCCTCTCCTTCCCTCATCTCTCCTTCCCTCTTCCTTCCCCTCTCTCCTTAACCCATCTCTCTTTCTCCTCTCATTAACCCTCTCCTTCCTCCCGTCTCTCCTTCCCCCTTCTTTTCCTCCTCTCCTTCCCTTCTCTCCTTCTCCCCTGTCTCCTTCCCCTTCTCCTTCTCCCCTCTCACCTTCTTCCTGTCCTTCTCGCCTCTTTCCTTCTCCCCTATCTCCTTCCCTCTTCCATTCCCTCTTCCTTCTCCACTCTTTCCTTCCCCTTCCTTCCCCTCTCTCCTTCTCCCTCTCCTCCCCCCCTTCTCCACACTCTCCTTCTCCACTCTCTCCTTCCCCCTTCCTCCCCCACTCTCTCCTTCCCCCATCCTTCCCCCTTCCTTCTCCCCTCTCTTTCTCCCCTCTCTCTCCTTCCCCCTTCCTTTCCCTCTCTCCTTCCCCCTTCTCTCCTTCTCCCCTCTCTCCCCGTCCCCAGTTGTTCCCCTGTTTCTTCCCTGTCTCTCCTTCCCCCCTCTCTCTTTCTCCACCGCTCCTTCCCCCTTCCTTCCCCTCTCTCCTTCCCCCTTCCTTCCCCCCTCTCCTTCTCCCTCTCTCCTTACCCCTTCCTTTTCCTCTCTCCTTCCCTCTTCCTTCCCCTCTCTCCTTTCCCCCCTCTCTCCTTTCCCCTCTCTTTGTCCCCTCTCTTTCTCCTCCTTCCTTCCTCTCTCTCCTTCCCTCCTCTCTCTTTCCCCCCTCTCCTTCTCCCCTCTCTCCTTCCCCCTTCCTTTCCCCTTCTCCTTCTCCTCTCTCTCCTTCCCCCTGCCTTGCTCCTTCTTCCTGCCTACCCCTCTCCTCCTCCCCTCTCTCCTTCTCCCCCTCTCCTCCTCCTCCCCTCTCGCCTTCTCCCTTCTTCTACCCCCCTCCTTCTCCACTCTCTCCTCCCCCTTCCTTCCCCTCTCTCCTTCTCCGCTTCTTTCCCCCCCTCTCCTCCCCTCCTTCTCCCCACTCTCCTTCTCCACTCTCTCCTTCCCCTTCCTTCGCCACTCTCCTTCTCCCCCTCGCCTCCCCCCCTCCTTCCCCTCTATTCTTCCCCCACTCTTTCCTTCTCCCTGTCTCCTTCCCCGTCCTTTCCACCCCTCCTTCTCTCCTCTCTCCTTCTCCTCTTTCCTTCCCCCCTCTCCTTCTCCACCTCTCCTTCACCCTTCCTTGCCCCTCTCCTTCTCCCCTCTCTCTTCTCCCCGCTCACCTTCCTCTCTCCTTCCCTCCTCTCCTTCTCGCCTCTTCCTTCTCCCCTCTCTCCTTCCCCTCATTCCTTCTCCCCTCTCTCCTTCCCCTATTTCCTACCCCCTCTCTCTCCACTCCACACTCCTCCCCCTTCCATCCCCTCTCTCCTTCCCATCTCTCCTTCTCCCCTCTCTCCCTGTCCACTCTTTCCTTCCCCCTCTCCTTACCCCCTCTCCGCCTCCCCTCTCTCCTTCTCCCCTTTCTCCTTCCCCCTTCCTTCCCCTCCCCTTCCTTCTCCCTCTCTCTTTGCCCATTCCTTCCCCTCTCTCCTTCCCCCCTGCCTTCCCCTCTCTCCTTGCCCCCTCTCTCCTTCCCGCTCCTTATCCCTCTCTCCTTTCCCCTTCCTTCCCCTCTCTCTCATTCCCCTCTCTCCTACCCCTGTCTCTGCTTCTCCCCCTCTCCTTCCCTTCCTTCCCCTCTCTCCTTCCCCCCTCTCTCCTACCCCCTTCCTTCCCCTCTCTCCTTCCCCCCTCTCTCCTACCCCCTTCACCTTCCTCTCTCCTTCCTCCCTCTCTCCTTCCCCCTCCTTTCACGCCTCCTTCTCCCCTCTCTCCTTCTCCCTCTCCTTCCCCCCCTCTCCCCTCCCCTTTCTCCTTCCCCCTTCCTTTCCACCCCTCCTTCTCCCCTCTCCTCCTTCCCTCTCCTCACCACCCCCCACCCCCCCCCCCCCCCCACCCCCTCACCCCCCCCCCCCTCCCCCTCCCCCTCCCACTCCTCCCCCTCCTTCCACTCCTCCTTCTCCTCCTCTCCTTCCTGCTCTCCTCCCCCTCCTTCTCCCCCCTCTCCTCACCCCTCCTTCCCCTCCCATTCCCCCTCCCTCCTTCCCCCTTCCTTCCCCTCTCTCCTTCCCCCCTCTCTCCTCCCGTCTCCTTCCCTCCTTCCACAACCTCCTCCCCACTCTCCTTCCGCTTTCCTCCCCCTCTCCTTCTCCCCCCCCTCTCCTCACCCCTTCCTTCCCCTCTCTTCTTCTCCCCTTCTCCTCCCCCTCCTCCTCCCCCCTTCATTCCCCTCTCTCCTTCTCCCCTCTCTCCTTTTCCCCCTCTCCTTCTCCCCCCTCTTTTCTCCACTCTCTTCTCTCCCCTCTCTTCTTCTTCCCTCCTCACCTCTCCCCCCCCCCCCCCCCCCCCCCCCCCCCCACCCCCCCCCCCCCCCCCCCTACTCCCCTCTCTCCTTCGTCTTCCATTCCCTCTCTCCTTCTCGCCTCTTTCCTTCTCCCCTCTCTCCTTCCCCTCATTCCTTCTCCCCTCTCTCCTTCCCCTATTTCCTACCCCCCTCTCTCTCCTTCTCCACATCTCCTTCCCCCTTCCATCCCCTCTCTCCTTCCCCATCTCTCCTTCTCCCCTCTCCCCTGTCCACTCTTTCCTCCCCCTCTCCTTACCCCCTCTCCACCTCCCCTCTCTCATTCTCCCCTTTCTCCTTCCCCCTTCCTTCCCCTCCCCTTCCTTCTCCCCTCTCTCTTTGCCCATTTCCTTCCCCTCTCTCCTTCCCCCCTGCCTTCCCCTCTCTCCTTGCCCCCCTCTCTCCTTCCCGCTCCTTTATCCCCTCTCTCTTTTCCCCTTCCTTCCCCTCTCTCTCATTCCCCCTCTCTCCTACCCCTGTCTCTGCTTCTCCCCCTCTCCTTTTCCCTTCCTTCCCCTCTCTCCTTCCCCCCTCTCTCCTACCCCCTTCCTTTCCCTCTCTCCTTCCCCCCTCTCTCCTACCCCCTTCCTTTCCCTCCTCCTTCCTCCCTCTCTCCTTCCCCCTCCTTTGCACGCCTCCTTCTCCCCTCTCTCCTTCTCCCTCTCCTTCCCCCCCTCTCCTCCTCCCCTTTCTCCTTCCCCCTTCCTTTCCACCCCTCCTTCTCCCTCTCTCCTTCCCTCTTTACTTCACCACTCTCTCCTTCACCCTTCCTTCCCCTCTCTCTTTACCCCCTCTCTACCCCCCCTCCTTCTCCCCTCTCTCCTTCCCACTTCCTTCCCCCTTCCTTTCCACTCCTCCTTCTCCTCCTCTCCTTCCTGCTCTCCTCCCCCTCTCCTTCTCCCCCCTCTCCTCACCCCTTCCTTCCCCTCTCTCATTCTCCCCTCCCTCCTTCACCCTTCCTCCCTCTCTCCTTCCCCCTCTCTCCTCCCCGTCTCCTTCCCCCTTCCTTTCCAATCCTCCTTCTCCCCTCTCTCCTTCCCGCTTTCCTCCCCCTCTCCTTCTCCCCCCCTCTCCTCACCCCTTCCTTCCCCTCTCTTCTTCTCCCCTTTCTCCTCCCCCTTCCTCCTCCCCCCTTCATTCCCCTCTCTCCTTCTCCCCTCTCTCCTTTCCCCCTCTCCTTCTCCCCCTCTTTTTCTCCACTCTCTTCTTCTCCCCTCTCTTCTTCTTCCCTCTCACCTTGCACCTCTCCTTCCCTCCTCTCCCTACTCCCCTCTCTCCTTCGGTCTTCCATTCCCTCTCTCCTTCTCCCCTCTCTCCTTCCCCCTTCCTTCCCCTCTCTCCTTCTCCCCTCTCTACACCCCCCCCTTCTCCCTCTCTCCTACCCCCTTCCTTCCACTCGTCTCCTTCCCCCTTCCTTACCCTCGCTCCTTCACCCCTCTTTCCTTCCCCCTTCCCCCCTCTCTTTCTCCTCTCTCTCCTTCTCCCTTCCTTCCCCCTCTCCTTCCCCCTTCTCCTTCTCGCCTCTTTCTTTCTCCCCTCACTCCTTCCCCCTTCCATTCCGTCTATCATTCTCCACTCTCTGCTTCCCCCTCCCGTCCCCTCTCTCCTTCTCCCCTCACTTCTCCCCTCTCCTTCCTCTTTCCCTCCCCCCTCCTTCACCTCTCTCTCCTTCTCCCCTCTCTCCTTTCCCCTCTCCTTCCCACTCCCTCCTTCTCCCTCTCTCCTTCCCCCTTCCTCCCCCTCTCTCATTCCCCTCTCTCCTTTTCCCCTCTCTCCTACCCCCTTCCTTCCACTGTCTCCTTCACTCCTCTCCTTCTCCCCTCTCTCCTACCCCCTTCCTTCCCCTCTCTCCTTCTCCCCTCTCCTTCTCCCCTTTCTCCTTCCCCCTTCCTTTCAACCTCTCCTTCTCCCCTCTCTCCTTCCCCCTCTCCTCCCCCCTCTCCTTCTCACCACTCTCCTTCTCCCTATCCTCCTCCCCCTTCCTTCCCCTCTCTCCTTCTCCCCTTCTTTCCCCTTTCTCCTTCTCCCCTCTCTCCTTCCCCTTCACCCTCCTTCTCTCCTCTCTCCTTCTCCCCCTCTCCTTCCCCCTCCCTTCCCCTCTCTCCTTCTCCCCTCTCTCCTTTCCCCCCTCTCTCCTTTCCCCTCTCCTTCCCACTCCCTCCTTCTCCCTCTCTCCTTCCCCCTTTCTTCCCCTCTCTCATTCCCCTCTCTCCTTTTCCCCTCTCTCCTAACCCCTTCCGTCCACTCTCTACTTCCCCCCCTCATTCTCCCCTCTCTCATTCCCCCCTCTCCTTCTCCCCTTTCTCCTTCACCCCCTCTCTCCTTCTCCCCTCTCTCCTTTCCTCTTCCTTCCCATCTCTCATTATTCCTTCCCTGCCCCCGTCCTTCTCCCCTCTCTCCTTTCCCCTTCCTTCCCGTCTCTCATTATAACTTCCTTCCCCCCGTTCTTCTCCACTCTCTCCTTCCCCCTCTCTCCCCCCCGTCTCCTTCCCACTTCCTACCCCCTTCCTTCCCCTTTCTCCTTCTCCCCTCTCTCTCTCTCCTTGCCCCCTACGTCCCCTCTTTACTTCACCACTCTCTCCTTACCCCCCTCTCTCTTTCTCGACCTCTCCTTCCCCCTTCCTTCCCCTCTCTTCTTACCCCATCTCTCTCTCCACCCGTTCTTCTCCTCTCTCTCCTTCCCCCTTCCTTCCCTTCTCTCCTTCTCACCTCTCCTTCCCCCCTCTCCTTCTCGCCTCTTTCCTTCTCCCCTCTCTCCTTCCCTCTTCCTTTCCCTCTATCCTTCTCCCCTCTCTCTCCTTCCCTCTTCCTTTCCCTCTATCCTGCTCCCCTCTCTCCTTCCCTCTTCCATTCCCTCTCTCCTTCCCCCTTCCTTCCCCTCTCTACTTCTCCTCTTTCCTTCCCCCTCTCTATTTCTCCCCTCTCCTTCCCCCTTCCTTCCCCTCTCTTCTTACCCCATCTCTCTTCCCCCCCGTTCTCCTCTCTCTCCTTCCCCCTTCCTTCCCCTCTCACCTTTTCCCCTCTCTCCTTCCCTCTTCCTTCCCCTCTCTCCTTCTCCCCCTTCTCCTCCCCCCTTCCTTCTCCTCTCTCCTTCTCGCCTCTCTCCTTCCCCCTTCCTTCCACTCTCTCCTTCTCCCCTCTCTCCTTCCCCGTCTTTCCTTCTCTCCCTCCTTCCCCCCCTCACTTTCATCACTCTCTACTTCTCTCTCTCCTTCCCCCTTCCTTCCCCTCACTCCTTCCCCCACTCTCTCCTTCCCCCTCTCCTTCCCTCTTCCTTCCCCCTTCCTTCCCCCCTTCTCCCCTCTCTCCTTCTCCCCTCTCTCCTTTCCCCTTCGTTCCTGTCTCTCATTATTACTTCCTTCCCCCCGTTCTTCTCCACTCTCTCCTTCCCCCTCTCTCCCCCCCGTCTCCTTCCCACTTCCTACCCCCTTCCTTCCCCTTTCTCCTTCTCCCCTCTCTCCTTGCCCCTTATGTCCCCTCTTTACTTCACCACTCTCTCCTTACCCCCTCTCTCTTTCTCGACCTCTCCTTCCCCCTTCCTTCCCCTCTCTCCTTACCCCATCTCTCTTTCCACCCCTTTTTCTCCTCTCTCTCCTTCCCCCTTCCTTCCCCTCTCTCCTTCTCCCCTCTCCTTCCCCCCTCTCCTTCTCGCCTCTTTCCTTCTCCCCTCTCTCCTTCCCTCTTCCATTCCCTCTCCCCTTCCCCTTTCCTTCCCCTCTCGACTTCTCCTCTTTCCTTCCCCCTCTCTATTTCTCCCCTCTCTCCTTCCCCAATCTTTTCCCCTCTTTCCCCCTCTCTCTTTCTCCCCTTTCTCCTTCCCTTTTCCATTCCCTCTCTCCTTCTCCCCTCTCTCCTTCCCTCGTCCATTCCCTCTCCTTCCCCCTTCCTTCCCCTCTCTCCTTCTCCTCTTTCCTTCCCCCTCTCTATTTCTCCCCTCTCTTCTTCCCCCTCTCCTTCTTCCCTCTTTCCTTCCCCCCTCTCTCCTTCCCCAGTTCTTCCCCTCTTTCCTTCCCTCGCTCTCCTTCCCCATCTGTTTTTCTCCACCTCTCCTTCCCCCTTCCTTCCCCTCTCTCCTTACCCCATTTCTCTTTTCCCCTCTCTCCTTACATCATCTCTCTTTCCCCCTCTCTCCTTCTCCCCACTTTCCTTCTCCCCTCTCTCCTTCCCTCTTCCATTCCCTCTCTCCTTCTCCCATCTCTCCTTCCCCGGTCCTTCCCCTCTTTCCTTCCACTCTCTCTCTCCTTCCCCCTTCCTTCCCCTCTCTTCTTCCCCCTTCCTTCCCCTTCTTCTTCTCCCTTCCTTCCCCTTCTCCTTCTCCCTTCCTTCCCCTTCTCCTTCTCCCCTCTCACCTTCCCCCTCTCCTTCCCCCCTCTCCTTCTCGCCTCTTTCCTTCTCCCCTATGTCCATCCCTCTTCCATTCCCTCTTTCCTTCTCCCCTCTCTCCTTCCCCCTTCCTTCCCCTCTCTCCTTCTCCCCTCTCTCCTTCCCCCTCTCTCCTTCTCCGCTCTTTCCTTCCCCCCTCTCCTTCCCCCCCTCGCCGTCCCCCTTCCTTCTCCTCTCTCTCCTTCCACTTTCTTTCCCCCTCTCCTTTTCCACTGTCTCCTCCCCCATTCCTTCACCTCTCTCCTTCCCCCTCTCTCCTTCACCCCTCTCTTCTACCCCCTCTCTCCTTCTCCCCTCTCTCCTGTCCCCAGCATTCACCTCTATCCTTCTCCCCTCTCTCCTACTCCCCTCTATCCTTCCCCCTACTGATTCCCCCCTTCCTTCCCCCTCTCTCCTTCCTGCTTCCTTCCCCCTCTGTCCTTCCCCCTTCCTTCCCTCCTCTCCTTAACCCCTCTCTCCTTCCTCCCTCCTCTCCTTCCCTTCTCTCCTTCTCCTCTCTCTCCTTCCCTCTTCCTTCCCCACTCTCCTTCCCCCTTCCTTCTCCTCTCTCCTCCCGTCTCACCCCTTCCCCCTTCCTACCCCCCTCCTTCTCCCCTCTCTCCTTCTCCCCACTCTCCTTTCCCCCCCTCTCTCCTTTCCCCTCTCCTTCCCCTCTCTCTTTCTCCCCTTTCTCCTTCCCCCTTCCTTTCAACCACTCCTTCTCCCCTCTCTCCTGCTCCCTCTCCTCCCCCCTCTCCTTCTCCCCTCTCTCCTTCTCCCTCTCCTACCCCCGGTCATTCTCCCCTCTCTCCTTCCCACTTCCTTCCCCCTTCCTTCCCCCTTCCTTCCCCCCTCTCCCTCTCCCTCTCCCCTCTCTCCTTACCTCTTCCTTCCCCTCTCTCCTTCTCCCCTCTCTGCTTCCCCCCTTCTTACCCCTCTCTCCTCCCCTCTCTCCTTTCCCCTTCCTTCCCGTCTCTCGTTATTCCTTCCTTCCCCCTCCTCCTTTTCCCCCTCTCCTTTCCCCTTCCTTCCGTCTCTCATTATTCCTTCCTCCCCCCGTCCTTCTCCACTCTCTCCTTCCCCCCCTCTTCACCCCCCTCTCCCCTCTCTCCGTCCCACTTCCTACCCCCTTCCTTCCCCTCTCTCCTTCTCCCCTCTCTCCTTGCCCCTTACGTCCCCTCTTTAATTCACCACTCTCACCTTCCCCCTTCCTTCCCCTCTCTCTATTCCCCCTGTCTCCTACCCCCGTCTCCTACTCGCCTCTCTCATTCGCCCCTTCCTTCCACCTCTCTCCTTCCCCTTCCTTCCCTCCTCTCCCCTTCCCCTCTCTCCTTACCCCAGCTCTCTTCCACCCCGTTCTCCTCTCCCTCCTTCCCCCTTCCTTCCCCTCTCTCCTTCTCCCCCCTCTCTTTCCCCCATCTCCTCCCCCTTCCTTCCCCTTTCTCCTTCTCGCCTCTCTCCTTCTTCTTTCCTTCCACTCTCTCCTTCTCCCCGCTCTCCTTCCCGTCTTTCCTTCTCTCCCTCCATCCCCCCTCACCTTCATCACTCTCTCCTTCTCCGCTCTATCCTTCCCCCTTCCTTCCCCTCACTCCTTCCCCCACTCTCTCTCCTCCACCCCTCTCCTTCCCTCTTCCTTCCCCCCCTTCACCCCTCTCTCCTTCCCCCCTCTCTGCTTCTCCCCTCTCTCCTTTCCCCTTCCTTCCCGTCTCTCATTATTCCTTCCTTGCCCCCGTCCTTCTCCACTCTCTCCTCCACCCTCTCTTCCCCCCCCTCCCCTCTCTCTCCTTCCCACTTCCTACCCCCTTCCTTCCCCTCTCTCCTTCTCCCCTCTCTCCTTGCCCCTTACGTCCCCTCTTTACTTCACCACTCTCTCCTTCCCCCCTCTCTCTTTCTCCACCTCTCCTTCCCCCTTCCTTACCCTCTCTCCTTACCCCATCTCTCTTTCACCCCTTCTTCTCCTCTCTCTCCTTCCTCCTTCCTTCCCCTCTCTCCTTCCCCCCTCTCCTTCTCGCCTCTTTCCTTCTCCCCTCTCTCCTTCCCTCTTCCTTTCCCTCTATCCTTCTCCCCTCTTCCATTCCCTCTCTCCTTCCCCCTTCCTTCCCGTCTCTCCTTCTCCTCTTTCCTTCCCCCTCTCTATTTCTCCCCTCTCTCCTTCACCCTCCTTATCGCCACTTTCCTTCTCCTCTCTCTCCTTCCCTCTCTCCTTCTCCCTTCCTTCCCCTCTCTTTCCCCCTCTCTCTTTCTCCCCTTTCTCCTTCCCTCTTCCATTCCCTCTCTCCTTCTCCCCTCTCTCCTTCCCTCTTCCATTCCCTCTCTCCTTCCCCCTTCCTTCCCCTCTCTCCTTCTCCTCTTTCCTTCCCTCTCTATTTGTCCCCTCTCTCCTTCTCCCCTCTCTTTCCTCCCCTCTTTCCTTCCCCCCTCTCTCCTTCCCCAGTTCTTCCCCTCTTTCCTTCCCCTCGCTCTCCTTCCCCCGACTGTTTTTCTCCACCTCTCCTTCCCCCTTCCTTCCCCTCTTTCCTTACCCCATCTCTCTATCCCCCTCTCTCCTTCTACCCTCTTTCCTTCTCCCCCTCTCCTTCCCTCTTCCATTCCCTCTCTCCATCCCCCCTCTCCTTCCCCCTTCCTACACCCCTCTCCTTCTCCACTCTCTCTTTCCCCCCTTCCCCCTTCTCTCCTCCCCCTTCCTTCCTCTTTCTCCTTCCCTCCTCTCCTTCCTTCCCCCCTCTCTCCTTCCCCCTTCCTTCCCCTCTCTCCGTCTCCCCTCTCTCCTTCCCCCCCTCTCTCATTCTTCCCTCTCTCCTTCCCCCTTCCTTCCCCTCTCTCCTTCCCCCTTCCTTTCCCCCCTCTCCTTTTCCACTGTCTCCTTCACCCTTCCCTACCCTCCCTCATTCTCACCTCACTCCTCCCCCATTCCTTCATCTCTCTCCTTCTCTCCTCTCCTTCCTCTCTCTACTTCTCCCATCTCTACTCCCCCCTTCCTTTCCCTCTCTTCTTCTCCCCTCTCTCCTTCCACTTCCGTCCCCTCTCTCCATTCCCCCTGTCTCCTCCCCCCATCTCCTTCCCCCTTCCTTCCCTTCTCTCCTTCTCCCCTCTCTCCTTCCCCCCTCTCTCTCCTTACCCCCCTCTCTCTCCTACCCCCTCTCTCTTTCTCCACCTCTCCTTCCCCCTTCCTTCCGCTCTCTCCTTACCCTATCTCTCTTTCCCTCTCTCTCCTTCTCCTCTCGCTCCTTTCCCCTTCCTTCCCTCCTTCTTCCCTCTCTCATTCTCTCCTCTCTCCTTTGCCCTTCGTTCCCCTCTCTCCATGCCCCCCTCTCTCCTTCCCCCCTCCTTCTCCCATCTCTCCTTCCCCCTTTCTTTCCCTCTCTTCTTCTCTCCCTCTCTCCTTTGTCTACCTCTCTACTTATCCCTCTCTCCTTCCCCCTTTCTTCCCCCTCTCTCCTTCCCTTCTCTCCTTCTCCCCTCTCTCCTTGTCCCCTCTCTCCTTCCCCCTTCTCCTTCTCCCCCTCTCTCCTTCTCCCCCCTCCTCCTCTCTCCTTCTTCCCTCTCTCCTTCCCCGGTCCTTCCCCTCTTTCCTTCCCCTCTCTCTCCTTCCCCCCTCTCTCTTTCTCCACCTCTCCTTCCCCTTCCTTCCCCTCTCTCCTTAACCCATCTCTCTTTCTCCGTCTCTCCTTCCCCCTTCCTTCCCCTTCTCCTTCTCCCTTCCTTCCCCTTCTCCTTCTCCCCACTCACCTTCCCCCTCTCCTTCCCCCCTCTCCTTCTTGCCTCTTTCCTTCTCCCCTATGTCCATCCCTCTTCCATTCCCTCTTTCCTTCCCCCCTCTCGCCTTCCCCCCTTCCTTCTCCTCTCTCCTTCCAGCTTCCTTTGCCCCTTTCCTTTTCCACCATCTCCTCCCCCCTTCCTTCACCTCTCTCCTTCACCCCTCTCTCCTACCTCTCTCTCCTTCTCCCCTCTCTCCTGTCCCCAGCATTCCCCTCTATCCTTCTCCCCTCTCTCCTACTCTTCTCTCTCCTTCCCGCTTCCTTCCCACTCCCTCCTTCTCCCTTTCTCCTTCCCCCTTCCTTCCCCTCTCATTCCCCCCCTCAACTTCCCCTCCCTCCCTTCCCACTCCTTTCCCCTCTCTCCTTTCCCCAACTCCTTCTGACATCTCTCCTCTCCACTCTCTGCCTCTGTCTCCTTGCCCTCTCCTTCCCCCCTCCTTCTCCCTCTACTTCCCCCTTTCCCCCACTCACCTTCGCCCCCTTCCCCCTCTTCTTTCCCCTCTCCTTCCCCCCACTCTCATCCCCCCCTCTCTCCTTCCCCCACTTGCTCCTTCCCCTCTCTCCTTCCCCCCTCGCTCCTTCCCCCTTCTCTTCCCCCTTTCTTCACCCTCTCCTTCTCCTCTATCTCCTCCCACTTCCTTCCACTCTCTCCTTCACCCTTCCATCCCCTCTTCCCTTCTCACCTCACTCCTCCCGCCTTCCTTAATCTCTCTCCTTCTCCCCACTGTCCTTCCCCCTTCCCTTCACCCTCTCCTTCTCCCCTCTCTCCTTCTCCCCCTCTCTCCATCCCCCTTCTTTACCCTCTCTCCTTTCTCCCCCTCTCCTTCCCCCCCTCGCTCCTTCCCCTCTCTTTCCTCCTCTGCTTCCCCCTCGCTCTTTCCCCCCTTCCTTCCCCTCTCATCCCCCCGTCTCTCCTTCTCTCCTCACTCCTTCCCCCTTTCTTCCCTTGTCATCCTCTCCCCTCTCTGCTTCACCCTTCCTTCCCCCCTCTCCTTCTCCCCTCTCTCCTTCTCACCTCTCTCCTTCCCCCTTCCTTCCCCTCTCTCTCCTCCCCCTCTCTCCTTCCCCCTTCCTCCCCCTGTCTCCTGCCCCCTTCCTTCCCCTCTCTCCTTCTCCCCTCGCTCCTTCCCCTTCCTTCCCCTCTCTCTCCTCCCCCCTCTCTCCTTCCCCCATTCCTTCCCCCTTCCTTCCTCTTTCTCATTCCCCCCTCTCTCCTAACCCTCTCTCCTTCTCCCCTCTCTCCTTCTCCCTCTGCTTCCTCTCTCCTTCCCTCCTCCTTCCCCTCTCTCCTTCTCCACCTCACCTTCCCCTGTCCTTACCCTCTTTTCTTCTCCCCTCCCTCTTACCCCCTTCCTTCCCCCTCTCATTCTCCCCCTCTCCCCTTCCCCTATCCTTCCCCTCTCTCATTCACCCTTCCTTCCCCTCTCTCCTTCTCCCCTCTCACCTTCTCCCCTCTCTTCTTCCCCCTTCCTTCCATCCCTCCTTCTCCCCTCTCACCTTACCTCATTCCTCCCCTCTCTCTTTCTCCCTTCTCTCCTTCCTCCTTCCTTCCCTGCTCTGTTTCTCCCCTCCCTCCTTCCCCTTCCTTCCCCCTCCTTCTCCCCTCTTTCATTTCCCCACTCCTTCGCCCCTCTCCTTCTCCCCTCGCTCCTTTCCCCTTCCTTCCCCCCTTTCTCCCCTCTCTCCTACCCTTCCTTCCGCCTCTCCTTCTCCCTGTCTCCTTCTCCCCTCTCCTTCCCCCTCCCTCCTTCTCCCCTCTCTCCTTTCCCCTCTCCTTCCCCCTCCCTCCTTCTCCCTCTCTCCTTCCACACCACCTTCCCCCGTCTCCGTCTCCCCTCTCTCCTTCCCCTCTATCCTTCCCCACTCTCTCCTTCCCCCTCTCTCCTTCCTCATCTCTCCTTTCCCTTTCTCTCCTTCTCCCCCTCACTCCTTCCCCTCTCTCTCTTTCCCCCCTCCTTCCCCACTCTCTCCTTCCCCCCTCTATCTGTCCCCCTCTCCTTCCCCCCTCTATCTGTCCCCCTCTCCTTCCTCCCTCTCTTTCTCCCCTCTCTCCTAGTCCCCTCTCTCCTTCCTCCCCTCTCTCCTTCATCCCTCTCTCCTTCCACCTTCCTTCAGCTCTCTCCTTCCCCCCTCCTTACCTCCTCTCTCCTCCTCCACTCTCTTTCCCCATTCCTTCCCCTCACTCCTTCCCCCCTCTCTCCTTCCCCTTCTCCTTCTCCCCTCTTTCCTTCCCCCTTCCTTCCCCCCTCCCTCTCCCCTCTCTCCTTCCCCCTTCCTTCCCTCTTTACTTCCCACTCTCTCCTTCTCCCCTCTTTCCTCCCCCTTCCTTCCCCTCTCCCCTTCTCCCCTCCCTCCATCCCCTATCTCCTTCTCCCCTCTTTACTTCCCCCTTCCTTCCCCTCGCTACTTCTCCTCCCCTCCTTCTCCCTTCTCTCCTCTCCCCTCTCCCCTTCCTTCCCCTCTCTCATTCTCTCCCTCTTCTTCTCCATTCCTTACCCTCTCTCCTTCACCCCTCTTTCCTTCCCCCCTCTCTCGTTCTACCCTCTCTCCTTCTCCCCTCTCTCTCCCCTTCCTTCCCCCCTTCCCCCCCTCTTTCCTTCCCTGTTTCTTCCCCTCTCTCCTTCTCCACTCTCTCCTTTCCCCTCTCCTTCCCCCTCCCTCCTTGTCCCTCTCTCCTTCCACCCCTCCTTCCCCCGTCTCCTTTCCCCATCTCTCCTTCTCCCCTCACTCCTTCCCCCTTTCTTGTTCCCCCCTCCTTCCCCACTCTCTCCTTCCCCCCTCTATCCGTCCCCCTCTCCTTCCCCCCTCTCTTTCTCCTCTCTCTTTCTCCCCACTCTCCTTGTCCCCTCTCTCCTTCCCCCTCTCTTTCGCCCCTCTCCTTCTCCCCTCTCTCCTTCTCCCTCTGCTTCCCCCTCCTTATCCCCTCTCTCCTTCCCTCCTCCTTCCCCTCTCTCCTTCTCCACCTCTCCTTCCCCTGTCCTTACCCTCTTTCCTTCTCCCCTCTCTCCTACCCCCTTCCTTCCCCCTCTCATTCTCCCCCTCTCCCCTTCCACCATCCTTCCCCTCTCTCATTCACCCTTCCTTCCCCCTCTCCTTCTCCCCTCTCTCCTTCTCCCCTCTCTTCTTCCCCCTTCCTTCCACCCCTCCTTCTCTCCTCTCACCTTATCTCACTCCTCCCCTCTCTCCTTCTCTCTTCTCTCCTTCCTCCTTCCTTCCCTGCTCTGTTTCTCCCCTCCCTCCTTCCCCTTCCTTCCCCCTCCTTTCCCCCTCTCTCCTTCCCCCCACTCCTCCCCTCTCTCCTTTCCCCTTCCTTCCCCCCCTTCTCTCCTCTCTCCTACCCCCTTCCTTCCCCCCTCTCCTTCTCCCCTCTCTCCTCCCCCTCTCCTTCTTCCCTCTCTCCTTCTCCCCTGTCTCCTTCTCCCCTCTCTCCTTTCCCCTCTCCTTCCCCCTCCCTCTTTCTCCCTCTCTCCTTCCACACCATCTTCCCACCTCTCCGTCTCCCCTCTCTCCTTCCCCTCTATCCTTCCCCACTCTCTCCTTCCCCTCTATCCTTCTCCCCTCTCTCCTTCCCCTTCCTTCCCCCTCTCCTTCACCCCTCTCTCCTTCCCCCCTCAACCCTCTATCTCCTCCCCCCTCTCTCCTTCCCCCACTCCTTCCCCCTCTCCTTCTCCACTCTCTCCTTCCCCACTCTCTAATTCCCCCCTCTCTCCTTCCGCCCTCTCCTTCCCCACATCTACATTTTGCCTTCTCCTTCGCCCCCCTTCACTCTATCTCCTTCTGACAACTCTCCTCCCCCTCTCTTTCACTCCCTGTCCATCACCCCTTCCCCCCTCTCCTTCCACCCCACTGCTTCCCCCCTTGTCCCTTGCCCGCTCTCTCCTTCCCCACCTCGCATTACACCCCTTCCCCCCTCCTTTCCACCCTCCCTCCTCCCCCTCCTTCCCTCCCTCTCCTTCCCCCCCTCCATCTTATCCCTCTCCATTTGATCCCTCTATTACTCCCTCCTTCCCACACTCTCACTCTATCTGTATCTTGTGTTCTTTTACCCCGTGGTCTCAAAAATAATCACCTTGTACTACAAAATATTTCCATCTCCCCCACTTCAAATACCCACGAGTCACATTGCTGTGTGTGGGACGGTTTTATTTGTTTAAAATATCAACAAAAGAAGCTGGAGAGGGGACAGAGAGAGAGAGAGAGAGAGACATACGGACAGACAGAGAGATCCCCTCCCTGATACTCCGGGAATTGAATTGAACCGGCCAACCTGTGTCTTATTTATGTGATTATCACATTTGATCACCCAGGCCTGTACACATCCCACATTACTCTGACATTAGAACAAGTCTTTGGGGAGAGTTTCTCATTTAAGGTTTTAATTCCCTCCTTGGGGAGTCTGGTCTGTCAGACATTTTCTGCGGATTCATATATTTGTATTAAATCGCAAGTCCCCAGTTACTTTAACCCCAGGCTTCAAATCTGTTTTAAAAATGACAGGGCCGCAATCTGACAGGAACCAGTTACCCAGAGGCCCCTAAAACCCAGGGTCCCCCAGAGGAGATTAAACCTCGGGGTAAATAAACATACAACTCACTGTGGGCCCCCACGGGGTGCAGCCTGTTGACCAGGCCTCAGGCATCAGGCCCGTGCTCCCCCTCTGGAGGTTGTTCTTTCCTGGCCTCGAACATTTTGGATCTTCACGTTGCAGCTTTCCAAACAAAAGTTCCTCGGGATAAAAGAGAGAAAAGATGAGTTGAAAGGGGGAGCGAGAGCATTTTGTAGGCAAGTTACACAGCAAGTTCCCAGGTTTAAAAGCACTCCCGTCCATCCCCAATGTATTAATGTATCTAACACAGTCAGCAGTTAGGATGGAACATGGTGTGGGAGCAGATCTTCCCAGGGATTGGAGGAGGATAGTGAGGGAAAGGCATCAGATTCTTACACTCTGCAGTGACCTGGGATCAATTACCTTTTACTCAAAACAGTTCCCAACTTGTATGTGCCTGTAGCTCCCTCCAGTCTGAAACCCTCGTTACCCTCTATCCTGTCTCCTGTCTCTGAGCCAATGGTGTCTTCATTCTGTTACTGACCCTTCAGTCCCTTCAGACACAGCAAGATCCCACAGGTAGTAGTGGGACCACAGACAGATTGTGTGTTTCACTGATGCTGGTTGAGGGTTCAATTCTGGCTTCAGGATGACAAAGATCCTGCTTTTCGACAAATTCAAACCACTTCCCACATTCTTTCTTCTCTACGCTCTCTCTCTCTCCACCCTCCCCTTCTCCATCTCTAATCTTTTTTGTCTTTCTCTGATTTAACCTTGTACATGGTAATCTTTATCTTACCTTTTAAAAGATTGCAACATTTATATTTGACAATATTCACTTTGATAAACAGTTTCCCAGCAGTCTCTGTGCCAGCAATGCTGTGGGCCATTGACGCACAGGGAGATCCCACAGGATTTCACATTCCTGCTCCAGAATGTGCTCCAATCCCACTTTCTGTCCAACAAGAGACTGTGGATTTCTTTGGGAATCTTGTTTTGTTTTTTTTTTAAAATCACCCCCTCCATCCCAGGATTTAATTTTGTGGATGGAACTTTCTGGAAGGAAGTGATTGGAGCTGGGCAGTGATGGGATATTGGAGAGCCCCGTTCTCTCCCCCCATCTCCCAGATCCTGTCTCCCTTTCCCAGCCCAGCTACAAAGACACATCTTATCCCTCTATCCCTCCCTCCTTCCCACTCTCTCTCTCTGTGGATCTTGTGTTCTTTTACACGTTTGTCTCAGAAACAATCACCTTGTGCTGCAAAATATTTCTATCTCCCCCACTTCAAATAACCACGAGTAACATTGCTGTGTGTGGGACGGTTTTATTTGTTTGAAAAATCAACAAAAGAAGCTGGAGAGGGTATGAGAGAGGGGACAGAGAGAGAGGGAGAGAGAGATCCCCTCTCAGATACTCAGGGATTGGGCCAACCTGGGCCTTATTTATGGGATTATCACATTTGGTCACCCTTGCTGCAATGTAGGCCACTCTGCAGGTGGTTTGAGACACAGCAAGATCCCACAAGTAGTATTACTCTGATATTAGAACAAGTCTTTGGATAGAGTTTCTCATTTAAGGTTTAATTCCCTCCTTGGGAAGTCCTGTCTATCAGACATTGAATGGGGATTGATGTGTTTGTGTCAATTCCCAGAGCCCCAGTTACTTTAACCCCAGGCTTCAAACCGGTTTTAAAAATGTCAGGGCCACAACCCGACAGGAGCCAGTTAACTAGAGGCCCCTAAAACCCAGGGTCCCTCAGAGGAGATTAATCCTCGGGGCAAATTCATGTCGGCCCCCATGGGGTGCTGCCTGTCGACCAGGCCTCAGGCCTCAGAACCACGTCCCCCTCTGGAGCTTGGCCAAGGCTTCCCTCGGCCTGAACATTTCGGATCTTCACGTTGCAGCTTTCCCAACAAAAGTCCCTCATGATAAAAGAAGGAGAAGATTACTGGAAAGGGAATGTGAGAGCATTTTGAAGGCAAGTTATACAGCAAGATCCCAGGTTTAAAAGCACCCCCCCCCCGCCCATTGCCAATGTATGAATGTATCTAACACAGTCAGCAGTTAGGGTGGAACATAGTGTAGGAGCAGATCTTCCCAGGGATTGGAGGAGGATAGTGAGGAAAGGCATCAGATTATTACACTCTGCAGTGACCTGGGATCAATTGCCTTTTACTGAAAACAGTTCCCAACTTGTATGCATCTGCAGCTCCCTCCAGTCTGAAACCCTCATTACCCTCTATCCTGTCTCCTGTTTCTGAGCCAATGGTGTCTTCATTCTGTCACTGACCTTTCAGTCCCACGGGCACCAATTTTCCTCACAATTCCAATTGGAGACCTTCTCTCATCCACGTGAAGGAATTGGACCCTGGCAATCCCATTTACACTGTCTCCCATCAATATTCATAGGATCCATATCGCAGAGGTTAGACAGTGTTCCCAGCAAACACTCCCAGGGCAGAGGGAGCACAGGGTTCCAGACAAAATAAAGCTCCCATTAAACTGTCCCCATTTAAATCCCCAGGGCAGGTAGAGAATGGGGTCAGATACAGAGTAAACCTTCCTCTACACTGCGGCTTTTCAAATTCCCAGGCCATATTCAGCATGGTGTTAGGTACTGAATAAATCTCCCACTTTTCCCATCCTGTTCACATCAAACACAATCAGGGTAACTCCATCACTGGGTTAGATGCACAGTATGTGTCCCTCTACACTTTCTCCAGCTGAGTCTCCCAGAGTCTGGGGAGAATGGGGTTAGACACAGAGTAAAGATCTCTCTACACTGTCCCCATCGAGTACTCCCAGGACAGGTACAAAGTTAGACAGCATTGTGGACAGTGCAGATAGCACCATAAAATTACAAAGGGAGATTATCGACCGGGTGAATGGGCAGAGCTGTGCTCCATGGAGTTCAGTGTAAGCAGGTGTGTGGGGATCAGGTTGGAGGGAGTACAGAGTAGGTTTACAAGAATGACCCTGGAGGTCAGGGCTTACATTCTGAGGAGAGATTGTACAAATGAGGCCGGTTTCCTCCAGAATTGAGAAGGTTAAGGGGCGATCTGATTGAAGTCTCCAGGATATGAATGGGACAGGACAGGCTTGATCAAAGTTCAATGATTCCCACTGGGTGGAGATTCCAGAATGAGGGAGAGCATGTCATATCCAAAAGCTGGAATAGGTAGAGAGGAAAGCTCGTTGCTGCCCCTGGGGCGAGGATTAGGATCATCTTCGAAAACCCGAACAATACTCTGAAACACTTTCAGGACTAAAATGAAGGAACAAAGCCTCCCATTTCACACCAGGATGTTGTACAGACTATTTCTTACTCACTCACTGAACCTGTCCAACCCCCTTCCCAGCCTCTCTCTGTCCTCTTGGCATTTTCCTGGCCCTCATCACTTGGTGTTATCAGCAAACGCAACAGAGGGTCCAATAATCTCAGTCATTCATACAGATTATGCCCAGTGTTCTGTGGGGAACAGAGAATGTTTCACTCCCATCTACTGCTGTACAGCTCATGTCTGTCTTCGAGTCAGCTCTGAAACATCTCCAGGACACTCCCATCCTGTCTCTGTGTGCCTCTGGATTCCTTGGGACCAGCTGAGTTAGTTTTCGAGTGAACATGATCAGACTAGTCACCTATACAAAGCATTGGTCAGATCACATTTGGAATATTGTGTTCAGTTCTGGGCAACTCATTGAAGGAAGGGCGTTAAAGCCCTGCACAGAGTTCAAAAGGACATTTACAAGACTGACATTAGGAATGAAGGATTTTAGATACAAGGAAAGATTAGAGAGAATGGGTTTGTTCTCCTTGGAGCAGGGAGATTAAGAGGTGACCTTATGGAGGAGTTCAAAATGTGAAACAATTTTGAAAGGGTAAAGAATGATATTCTATTTCCACTAACTAGTATGTGAGACACGAGGGATCCAACAAAGGGACCCTGGAGTTGCAGGTTCATAGTTCCTTCAAAGGTACGCAGGATAGTCTTTGTCTTAAAATGACACAGTTACACTGTTTCCTGTTTTGCAATTGATTTCACAACTTCCTATATTCGACTTTCAATGCTCCCTCTGTCCCCCCACCTTATGTTGGCTGGTATCCCTTTCAGACTGTCCTTCAGCCCCTCAGTGCCATCCCAGCCTCTGGAACCAGGGAGGCAGTGTACTACCTGATGTCACATCCCCACCCTCACACACACATCTGCCTGGTTCCCTTACAATGCAATACCCCAATCAGTGTCAATCTCCCTCTTCAGTCATTTTCTGCATGAATTAAAGTGGGTTAGATTAGCGGAAGGTTCCTTTAGACAGGGAAAATATCTAATCTAACTCCTTTATTTAAAAAGGGAGGGAGGCAGAAAGCAGGGAACGACAGGACCAGTTCAATTAACTTCTGACCAAGTCATCATGTTAAACGTTTTCATCTTTCTGTGGTTCCTAACAGTTACACATGTCCTGTATTATATTATTGAAGTAATTCATGTTGGTATTTCAGGGGGAGGGTGTGCTGCCTTGTTACTGGATGGTGAAAGGAGAATAAAGGACCCAGTGGGACATTTCTCTCAAGAAAAATCAGTTTCATTCAGACAGTGGCTGCTGATTCCTCCTCCTGGCCACTAGAGGGAGGCACTCCAGTCTTCCGGGATCTCACCCATGGCGACTGATGATGGAAATCTATCAGCCAGGGCCCCCTCCAATTTCTTCTCCAGCCTCTTGCAGGAAGGTGTCTCAAACATTTGAGGAACAGCTCAATCTAGCCATCTCCCCCCCCCATCACTATCCAGTAAATCAATGAGTGTCTTTCTCTGCTAAGTAGAATGCTGCCTACCCACTGCTGACTATGCCCAATGGGGGTGAATAAGGTGTTAGTTGAACATTAATCTTCCAAGGATCTCAGTTTGGGGTGGGCAGGAAGAGTGTCCACAGACCTCCTACAATGCAATGCATCTTGTGGAGTGGGAACATGTCAGAGACTTCACCTGCTCCTCTCCTGCCTGATCATTCCTCAGTGTCCCCCAGTCTCTGTTCCCCCCCACCATCCCCAAACCCAAACCAATTCAATGCTGAGTTTTCAGAGAGGTTTCAGAATTTGCCTTCATTGGCGTTGAGGTGAGTGTATTAGGTGCAGTTGATGGCAATCAGGAGAGTGGCTGGAGATTGATACATATCCGATGTGATATATGGAACATAGAACATAGAAGAATACAGCGCAGTTCAGGCCCTTCGGCCCTCGATGTTGCGCCGATCAAAGCCCACCTAACCTACACTAACCCACTATCCTCCATATACCTATCCAATGCCCGCTTAAATACCCATAAAGAGGGAGAGTCCACCACTGCTACTGGCAGGGCATTCCATGAACTTACGACTCGCTGAGTGAAGAAACTACCCCTAACATCAGTCCTATATCTACCCCCCCTTAATTTAAAGCTATGCCCCCTTGTAATAGCTGACTCCATACGTGGAAAAAGGTTCTCACTGTCAACCCTATCTAACCCCCTAATCATCTTGTACACCTCTATCAAGTCACCCATAAACCTTCTTTTCTCCAATGAAAACAACCACAAGTGCCTCAGCCTTTCCTCATACGATCTTCCTACCATACCAGGCAACATCCTGGTAAACTTCCTCTGCACCCGTTCCAGTGCCTCCACATCCTTCCTATAGTATGGCGACCAAAACTGCACACAATATTCCAGATGCGGCCGCACCAGAGTCTTATACAACTGCAGCATGACCTCAGGACTCCGGAACTCAATTCCTCTACCAATAAAAGCCAGTACGCCATATGCCTTCTTCACTGCACTATTTACCTGGGTGGCAACTTTCAGAGATCTGTGTACATGGACACCAAGATCCCTCTGCTCTTCCACACTACCAAGTATCCGACCATTAGCCCAGTACCCCATCTTTTTGTTACTCTTACCAAAGTGAATCACCTCACACTTAGCTACATTGAACTCCATTTGCCACCTTTCTGCCCAGCTCTGCAGCTTCTCTATATCCCGCTGTAACCTGCCACATCCTTCCTCACTGTCTACAACTCCTCCGACTTTCGTATCATCCGCAAACTTGCTCACCCAACCTTCTAACCCTTCCTCCAGGTCATTTATAAAAATGACAAACAGCAATGGTCCCAAAACAGATCCTTGCGGAACACTGCTAGTGACGGCACTCCAAGATGAACCTTTGCCATCAACTACTACCCTCTGTCTGCTTCCAGCCAGCCAATTCCTAATCCAAACCTCCAACTCACCCTGAATGCCATATCTTTGTATTTTCTGCAGTAGCCTACCATGGGGGACCTTATCAAACGCCTTACTAAAATCCATATATACCACATCTACCGCTTTCCCCTCATCTACCTCCTTAGTCACCTTCTCAAAGAATTCAATAAGGTTTGTGAGGCACGACCTGCCCTTCACAAAACCATGCTGACTATCCTTGATCACATTATTCTTATCCAGATGTGCATAAATCCTATCCCTTACAATTCTCTCTAAGACTTTGCCCACAACAGAAGTGAGACTCACTGGCCTATAGTTACTAGGATCATCCCTACTCCCCTTCTTGAACAAGGGAACCACGTTTGCTAGCCTCCAGTCCTCTGGCACTACTCCTGTAGACAAAGAGGACACAAAAATCAAGGCCAATGGCTCTGCAATCTCCTCCCTTGCTTCCCAGAGAATCCTCGGATAAATGCCATCAGGCCCAGGAGACTTATCTATTTTCACCCTTGCCAGAATTTCCAACACCTCTTCTCTACATATCTCAAAGCCATCCATTCTACTTATTCGTGCCTCAGTATTCATATCGACAACAATGTCCTGTTCCTGAGTGAATACTGACGAAAAGTATTCATTCAGTGCCTCCCCAATCTCTTCAGCCTCCACACGCAACTTCCCATTACTATCCTTGATTGGACCTATTCCTACCCTAGTCATTCTTTTATTCCTAACATACCTATAGAAAGCCTTAGGGTTTTCCCTAATCGTACCAACTAAGGACCTTTCATGTCCCCTCCTTGCTGCTCTTAGCTTTCTCTTCAGGTCTTTCCGGGCTACCTTATAACTCTCAATCGCCCCTATTGAACCTTCATGCCTCATCTTTACAAAGGCCGCCCTCTTCCATTTAACAAGGGATTCCAATTCCTTATTAAACCACGGCTCCCTCATACTACCGTTTCCTCCCTGCCTGATAGGTACGTACTTATCAAGGACACTCAATAGTTGCTCCTTGAACAAGTTCCACATATCAATTACGCTCTTGCCTTGGAATCTACTTCCCTTTGCACATTGTTCATGTTCCTGTTGGAAACTGTTCACTGATACCACAGATTGGTTGCTGGGATGCAGATGCCCCTTGGCCTGCTTTGTTCGCTCCCCTACCATTTGGCATCCTTTAAGAAACACAGAAATTTATGATGATAAAAAGAAAATGTTATGTTGAACAAAATTTTGGCTGCCTAAAAACCATAATGTTCTCAGTTATTTTGCTGCAGCATTCTGGGAACTTAAAAGTACAGAGAAGGACCCTTAGCCTTTTGTGCTTTGAAACAGCAGACATTTTGGGTCCCCCATCTCCAACTGAAACCTGCAAGTTCCTTATCCTGAACAAGTTCTCCAACTCTCTTCCATTTATTCCTGGAACCAGGTTCCACCACCTTTTTCTGTCAAATATTCCTAGATGCTGAGAACTCTAAATGAGTAAACAGTTCTCCTCATCTGCCGTCTTAGTGATATCGCAATGAGATTGAATCTCTGGTTATACACGACTGAGATTCCTTCACATTGGGAATAACCTCCATTGTGTAGAGCGGCACTATCACTGTGTTAAATAGACTCCGAACAGACCCAGGAACACAAGAGTGGGCTGTGGGCCATCAACAGCAGCAGAGTTGTATTCCAACACAATCTGTCACCTCATGGTCTGGCATATCCCCCACTCAAGCATTTCATTCATGAAGTTGCCAAGATAAATCTTCTGGGACTGTAGGAACCTGAACATGTCTGCTGACCAGGGAATGTAGGCTTTCAGCAACTAGCAGCTGAGAAATAATTGGGTCAATGTCTCAAAGAATATATCAAGAGAGGGTATTCCATTCTGGAGTAAAATTCAGTATCAGGTGGAGATCATAGAGCTATATGAAGAAATTCTTTAATGCAGATTCAAATATCGCAGACATATCATCCACATGTTGGAAATATGCAGGGGATAGAAGCTAATTATCATCCCACCAAAGACGTGTTATGCATGGTTACTGGCAAAGAAGTTAGGAAGAGTTTGACCTCGAGAATATCCCATGGTAATACCATCTATTTGGACATACATGTTGTTATTGGAACTGAAGTCAACCACACAAGTTACAAAATTCATGATACTGATGAACTCAGACCCAGGTGGTACATCTAGATTTCAACAGCTTATTTGAATTGTCGACTGATCAATAAGCTGGCAATGTTCTAAGAGCATATCGGCACACTATCGGTCATCGTAAACATGAAGGAATGCTTCACTGTGGATGTGGAACTCTCATTTGGACATGATGAAGACAGTTTCACCCAGCATTTGGCCAATTCATGCTGTTCAGAGTCAGTCACAGATATGATAGGGCTTAAAAGGGACATCAATTTTGTCAGAATTGGTCACCCATACATGGTGGGCGCAGTGAGCCGTGAGAACAAATTCTATTATATACATCATTAGGCAGCTTAACACCTTTACACTCGGCACAAATGAATAACATGACATGAGTTGTGGGTGCTGGTGAGATGCCAGATATGTTGGGCCTACATCCTGATGCCTGGTGGACTGTATCAGATAACACGGCCATTTGACCATTCCCTGCTGGCAGCAAGCTGCCTGGGCTCAACCACCCCATGGTTGTAAGCCTGATTAGAAGTGATTCTGCTTTGGAAATCATTTATTAAACAATCGGAACTACACTGAGTTAAACTGGAAACCAATTTATGCTCAACAGCTGAGAGGACAGTGTGATGCATTTATGCATGAGTTAGAAGCTACAAAAATAATTACACATGACTCTGGATCATGGAGGTAAAAGGAATTTGTGCAGATATTGCACTTCTTTGATAAGAAATGCATCATGCAGAAAACCAAACGCTGCTGTATCCCCATGGCGACACACTGACCAATCAGAGTCCACCTATCTGCTCTGAGAGTTAAGATTGACAGTTAACTTGTTTTTTGCTGCATCTCCATGGTAATGATGGCCCAGCCAATCAGCATCAACCTTCCTATTTCGTACAAAATGTTCCAACTCCTTTTGCAGCACTTTCAAGAAAATGGAACAGATTTCTACCTGTATGTGAGGAATGTTGCTGACGTAGTTGTTTGGAAATGCTGGGTTTATAGTTTGGGATATGGTTTGTTGTATCAGATAGTCACCTCAAACAGAGGGGCTAGAAATTTGGTGAGTTGAATGAACTTTTTTTCTAAAAGTTTAAAGTTGTTTGACTTTAACACATGACAGTTTAGATTTAACAAGTGTTCATACGTCACAAAACCCATCCTCTCTACGCCTCAACTTTGAAACCTGTCCTTTTAAGAAATCACCACAATTGCAGAATTATGCTGAGTTTGATGCTAAATTCAGATACATAAAAAAAAATTTCATGCTCAACAACAAAATTATTCCATATAAATTTCACAATTTACATCACGCAAGACCTCAAGTAGTCATCACAGTTGTGTTCGAGTGCAGAAGGAGGCATTTTGGCCCATTGTTTCTGTTCCAGCTTGGGAAATGTTCCCTTTATTTATTCAGTTGTGGGATGAGGGTGTTGCTGGCTAGGCCGGTGTTTATTGCCCAACCCTAATGGCCCAAACAACAGTTCAGAGTCAACCACGTTGCTCGGTGTCTGGAGGAACATGGAGGTCAGACCAACTAAAGATGGCAGGTTCCTTCCCTAAAGGCATTAGTGAACAAGGTGGGTTTTTCCTGCAATTGCCAATAGATCCATGGTCATCATTAAGCTCTTTCTTACAGTCTTTTTTGTACTGAATTCAGAATCCATCATCAGCCATGGCAGGATTTGAACCTGGGTCACCAGCACATTACCTGGGTTTTTGGATTAACAATGCAATGATAACACCACTACACCATCACCTGGTCTGCAATGTGGGATTATAGACAGTAGCATTTACTGTCTATATTGCAGTGAACAGCAGTCCCTGTATATGCTATACTGAACAGCAATTTCTGAGGATGCGAACCAGAAGTCCCTGTGCATATGACAGAGAATAGCAGTCCCTGTCTATATTATATCGAACAGCAGTTCCTCTGTATAATTACAGTGAATGCTGTCACTGTATTTATTACTGACAACAGCAGTTCCTGTATATATTACACAGAGCAGCAGTCCCTGTGTATTTTATACTGAACATCTGTATCTCTGTACATGAAACAGAACTGCATTACAGAGAACAGCAGTTCATGTGTATATTGTAGAGAATGGTAGTTTCTGTGGTTTCTGTGTTTATTGTAGAGAACAGCTGTCCCAGTATTTATTGTAGAGAACAGCTTCTCTTGGGAATGATGTCGAGAACAGCAGTCCTGGGAATGATGTCGAGAACAGCAATCACTGACAATAAAACAGAGAACAGCAGTGCTGGTCTGTTTCACTCAGAATTGCAGTCCCTATCTAAAATGATAGAGAAGGGCAGTTTTCTATCTATTTTGTAGTGAACAGCAGTACCCGTGTGTCCTAAAGAGAACAGCAATCCCTGTTGATAGTATCCCAAAGAACAGCCTCTGCTTCTGTGAAACAGAACAGCAATCCATGTGTACATTACAAAGAACGGTAGTCCCAGTCTGTATTAAAAGGAACAGCAGTTCCTGTGTCTGTTACAGAGATCAATGGTTCCTATGTATACTGCACAGAAAGCAGTTCCCATGTATACTGCACAGAACAGCAGTTCTTCTGCATATAACAAAGGACAGCAGTTCCTGTGTGTATTAAGACAAAACCAACCCCTGTGTATATTGAGGAGACCAGCAGTCACTGTGAATGTTAGTGAGCAGAGAGTTCTCTCTGTATATTGGAGCAAGTCTCAGACCCAGTGTTTGTGGGAGATAAAAACAGTCTCTTTGTACATTGAAGTGTACAGCAGTGCACGTGTATCATGCATTGAACACCAGTCCTTGTGTATATTGTAGAGAACAACAGTTCCCCTTGGTATAGAGAAGAACAGTAGTTCTTGTGTACAATCGAGAGAGCAGCAGTCTCTGGGAATATTGTTGGGAGTAGCAGTCCCTGGGAATAGAATATAGAAAAACAGGCCCTGCCTTCTGCATGGAGAACAGCACGGCCTGTCTGTAGTATAGAGAAAAGCAGTCCCTGTCTATTGTCGAGAATGAGCAGTCCCTGTCTATATTTGAGAGAACAGGAGTCCCTGTCTATATTACAGAGAATAGCAGTCTCTGCCTATATTACAGAGAACAGCAGTCCCTGTCTATAATACAGGGGAACAGCATTCTCTGTCGATGATACAGGGAACAGCAGTCCCCGTCTATAATACAGGGGAACAGCAGTCCCTGTCAATGATACAGGGAACAGCAGTCCCTGTCTATAATACAGGGGAACAGCAGTCCTTGTCTATATTACAGAGAACAGCAGTCCCTGTCAATGATACAGGGGAACAGCAGTCCTTGTCTATATTACAGAGAACAGCAGTCCCGGTCCGTGATACAGGGGAACAGCAGTCCCTGCCTGTGATACAGGAGAACAGCAGTCCCTGTCTGTGATACAGGGGAACAGCAGTCCCTGTCTGTGATACAGGGAACAGCAGTCCCTGTCTGTGATACAGGGAACAGCAGTCCCTGTCTGTGATACAGGGAACAGCAGTCCCTGTCTATATTACAGGGGAACAGCAGTCCTTGTCTATATTACAGAGAACAGCAGTCCCTGTCCGTGATACAGGGGAACAGCAGTCCCTGCCTGTGATACAGGGGAACAGCAGTCCCTGTCTGTGATACAGGGAACAGCAGTCCCTGCCTGTGATACAGGGAACAGCAGTCCCTGTCTATATTACAGGGGAACAGCAGTCCTTGTCTATATTACAGAGAACAGCAGTCCCTGTCCGTGATACAGGGGAACAGCAGTCCCTGCCTGTGATACAGGGGAACAGCAGTCCCTGTCTATATTACGGGGAACAGCAGTCCCTGCCTGTGATACGGGGAACAGCAGTCCCTGCCTGTGAGACGGGGAACAGCAGACCCTGCCTGTGAGACGGGGAACAGCAGACCCTGCCTGTGAGACGGGGAACAGCAGACCCTGCCTGTGAGACGGGGAACAGCAGTCCCTGCCTGTGATACAGGGGAACAGCAGTCCCTGTCTGTGATACAGGGAACAGCAGTCCCTGCCTGTGATACAGGGAACAGCAGTCCCTGTCTATATTACAGGGGAACAGCAGTCCTTGTCTATATTACAGAGAACAGCAGTCCCTGTCCGTGATACAGGGGAACAGCAGTCCCTGCCTGTGATACAGGGGAACAGCAGTCCCTGTCTATATTACGGGGAACAGCAGTCCCTGCCTGTGATACAGGGGAACAGCAGTCCCTGTCTATATTACGGGGAACAGCAGACCCTGCCTGTGAGACGGGGAACAGCAGACCCTGCCTGTGAGACGGGGAACAGCAGTCCCTGCCTGTGATACAGGGGAACAGCAGTCCCTGTCTGTGATACAGGGAACAGCAGTCCCTGTCTGTGATACAGGGAACAGCAGTCCCTGTCTATATTACAGGGGAACAGCAGTCCTTGTCTATATTACAGAGAACAGCAGTCCCTGTCCGTGATACAGGGGAACAGCAGTCCCTGCCTGTGATACAGGGGAACAGCAGTCCCTGTCTATATTACGGGGAACAGCAGTCCCTGCCTGTGATACAGGGGAACAGCAGTCCCTGTCTATATTACGGGGAACAGCAGTCCCTGCCTGTGAGACGGGGAACAGCAGTCCCTGCCTGTGAGACGGGGAACAGCAGACCCTGCCTGTGAGACGGGGAACAGCAGACCCTGCCTGTGAGACGGGGAACAGCAGACCCTGCCTGTGAGACGGGGAACAGCAGACCCTGCCTGTGAGACGGGGAACAGCAGTCCCTGCCTGTGATACAGGGGAACAGCAGTCCCTGCCTGTGATACAGGGGAACAGCAGTCCCTGCCTGTGATACAGGGGAACAGCAGTCCCTGTCTATATTACGGGGAACAGCAGTCCCTGCCTGTGATACAGGGGAACAGCAGTCCCTGTCTATATTACGGGGAACAGCAGACCCTGCCTGTGAGACGGGGAACAGCAGACCCTGCCTGTGAGACGGGGAACAGCAGTCCCTGCCTGTGATACAGGGGAACAGCAGTCCCTGTCTGTGATACAGGGAACAGCAGTCCCTGTCTGTGATACAGGGAACAGCAGTCCCTGTCTATATTACAGGGGAACAGCAGTCCTTGTCTATATTACAGAGAACAGCAGTCCCTGTCCGTGATACAGGGGAACAGCAGTCCCTGCCTGTGATACAGGGGAACAGCAGTCCCTGTCTATATTACGGGGAACAGCAGTCCCTGCCTGTGATACAGGGGAACAGCAGTCCCTGTCTATATTACGGGGAACAGCAGTCCCTGCCTGTGAGACGGGGAACAGCAGTCCCTGCCTGTGAGACGGGGAACAGCAGACCCTGCCTGTGAGACGGGGAACAGCAGACCCTGCCTGTGAGACGGGGAACAGCAGTCCCTGCCTGTGATACAGGGGAACAGCAGTCCCTGCCTGTGATACAGGGGAACAGCAGTCCCTGCATGTGATACAGGGGAACAGCAGTCCCTGTCTATATTACGGGGAACAGCAGTCCCTGCCTGTGATACAGGGGAACAGCAGTCCCTGTCTATATTACGGGGAACAGCAGTCCCTGCCTGTGAGACGGGGAACAGCAGTCCCTGCCTGTGAGACGGGGAACAGCAGACCCTGCCTGTGAGACGGGGAACAGCAGACCCTGCCTGTGAGACGGGGAACAGCAGTCCCTGCCTGTGATACAGGGGAACAGCAGTCCCTGCCTGTGATACAGGGGAACAGCAGTCCCTGCATGTGATACAGGGGAACAGCAGTCCCTGCCTGTGATACAGGGGAACAGCAGTCCCTGCCTGTGATACAGGGGAACAGCAGTCCCTGCCTGTGATACAGGGGAACAGCAGTCCCTGCCTGTGATACAGGGGAACAGCAGTCTCTGCCTGTGATACAGGGGAACAGCAGTCCCTGCCTGTGATACAGGGGAACAGCAGTCCCTGCCTGTGATACAGGGGAACAGCAGTCCCTGCCTGTGATACAGGGGAACAGCAGTCCCTGCCTGTGATACAGGGGAACAGCAGTCCCTGTCTATATTACGGGGAACAGCAGTCCCTGCCTGTGATACGGGGAACAGCAGTCCCTGCCTGTGATACAGGGGAACAGCAGTCCCTGTCCGTGATACAGGGGAACAGCAGTCCCTGCCCGTGATACAGGGGAACAGCAGTCCCTGTCTATATTACGGGGAACAGCAGTCCCTGCCTGTGATACGGGGAACAGCAGTCCCTGCCTGTGATACGGGGAACAGCAGTCCCTGCCTGTGAGACGGGGAACAGCAGACCCTGCCTGTGAGACGGGGAACAGCAGACCCTGCCTGTGAGACGGGGAACAGCAGACCCTTCCTGTGAGACGGGGAACAGCAGTCCCTGCCTGTGATACAGGGGAACAGCAGTCCCTGTCTGGGATAAAGGGAACAGCAGTCCCTGTCTGTGATACAGGGAACAGCAGTCCCTGTCTATATTACAGGGGAACAGCAGTCCTTGTCTATATTACAGGGGAACAGCAGTCCTTGTCTATATTACAGAGAACAGCAGTCCCTGTCCGTGATACAGGGGAACAGCAGTCCCTGCCTGTGATACAGGGGAACAGCAGTCCCTGTCTATATTACGGGGAACAGCAGTCCCTGTCCGTGATACAGGGGAACAGCAGTCCCTGCCTGTGATACAGGGGAACAGCAGTCCCTGTCTATATTACGGGGAACAGCAGTCCCTGCCTGTGATACAGGGGAACAGCAGTCCCTGTCTATATTACGGGGAACAGCAGTCCCTGTCCGTGATACAGGGGAACAGCAGTCCCTGCCTGTGATACAGGGGAACAGCAGTCCCTGTCTATATTACGGGGAACAGCAGTCCCTGTCCGTGATACAGGGGAACAGCAGTCCCTGCCTGTGATACAGGGGAACAGCAGTCCCTGTCTATATTACGGGGAACAGCAGTCCCTGCCTGTGATACAGGGGAACAGCAGTCCCTGTCTATATTACGGGGAACAGCAGCCCCTGCCTGTGATACGGGGAACAGCAGTCCCTGCCTGTGATACAGGGGAACAGCAGTCCCTGTCTATATTACGGGGAACAGCAGTCCCTGCCTGTGATACAGGGGAACAGCAGTCCCTGTCTATATTACGGGGAACAGCAGTCCCTGCCTGTGATACGGGGAACAGCAGTCCCTGCCTGTGATACAGGGGAACAGCAGTCCCTGCCTGTGATACAGGGGAACAGCAGTCCCTGCCTGTGATACAGGGGAACAGCAGTCCCTGTCTATATTACGGGGAACAGCAGTCCCTGTCCGTGATACAGGGGAACAGCAGTCCCTGCCTGTGATACAGGGGAACAGCAGTCCCTGTCTATATTACGGGGAACAGCAGTCCCTGCCTGTGATACAGGGGAACAGCAGTCCCTGTCTATATTACGGGGAACAGCAGTCCCTGTCCGTGATACAGGGGAACAGCAGTCCCTGCCTGTGATACAGGGGAACAGCAGTCCCTGTCTATATTACGGGGAACAGCAGTCCCTGTCCGTGATACAGGGGAACAGCAGTCCCTGCCTGTGATACAGGGGAACAGCAGTCCCTGTCTATATTACGGGGAACAGCAGTCCCTGCCTGTGATACAGGGGAACAGCAGTCAATGTCTATATTACGGGGAACAGCAGTCCCTGCCTGTGATACAGGGGAACAGCAGTCCCTGTCTATATTACGGGGAACAGCAGTCCCTGCCTGTGATACAGGGGAACAGCAGTCCCTGTCTATATTACGGGGAACAGCAGTCCCTGCCTGTGATACGGGGAACAGCAGTCCCTGCCTGTGATACAGGGGAACAGCAGTCCCTGCCTGTGATACAGGGGAACAGCAGTCCCTGCCTGTGATACAGGGGAACAGCAGTCCCTGCCTGTGATACAGGGGAACAGCAGTCCCTGCCTGTGATACAGGGGAACAGCAGTCCCTGCCTGTGATACAGGGGAACAGCAGTCCCTGCCTGTGATACAGGGGAACAGCAGTCCCTGCCTGTGATACAGGGGAACAGCAGTCCCTGTCTATATTACGGGGAACAGCAGTCCCTGTCCGTGATACAGGGGAACAGCAGTCCCTGTCTATATTACGGGGAACAGCAGTCCCTGCCTGTGATACAGGGGAACAGCAGTCCCTGTCTATATTACGGGGAACAGCAGTCCCTGCCTGTGATACGGGGAACAGCAGTCCCTGCCTGTGATACAGGGGAACAGCAGTCCCTGTCTATATTACGGGGAACAGCAGTCCCTGCCTGTGATACAGGGGAACAGCAGTCCCTGTCTATATTACGGGGAACAGCAGTCCCTGCCTGTGATACGGGGAACAGCAGTCCCTGCCTGTGATACGGGGGAACAGCAGTCCCTGCCTGTGATACGGGGGAACAGCAGTCCCTGCCTGTGATACGGGGGAACAGCAGTCCCTGTCTATATTACGGGGAACAGCAGTCCCTGCCTGTGGTACGGGGAACAGCAGTCCCTGCCTGTGATACAGGGGAACAGCAGTCCCTGTCTATATTACGGGGAACAGCAGTCCCTGCCTGTGATACAGGGGAACAGCAGTCCCTGTCTATATTACGGGGAACAGCAGTCCCTGCCTGTGATACGGGGAACAGCAGTCCCTGCCTGTGATACAGGGGAACAGCAGTCCCTGCCTGTGATACAGGGGAACAGCAGTCCCTGCCTGTGATACAGGGGAACAGCAGTCCCTGTCTATATTACGGGGAACAGCAGTCCCTGCCTGTGATACGGGGAACAGCAGTCCCTGCCTGTGATACGGGGGAACAGCAGTCCCTGCCTGTGATACGGGGGAACAGCAGTCCCTGCCTGTGATACGGGGGAACAGCAGTCCCTGCCTGTGATACGGGGGAACAGCAGTCCCTGCCTGTGATACGGGGGAACAGCAGTCCCTGCCTGTGATACGGGGGAACAGCAGTCCCTGCCTGTGATACGGGGGAACAGCAGTCCCTGTCTATATTACGGGGAACAGCAGTCCCTGTCCGTGATACAGGGGAACAGCAGTCCCTGTCTATATTACGGGGAACAGCAGTCCCTGCCTGTGATACAGGGGAACAGCAGTCCCTGTCTATATTACGGGGAACAGCAGTCCCTGCCTGTGATACGGGGAACAGCAGTCCCTGCCTGTGATACAGGGGAACAGCAGTCCCTGTCTATATTACGGGGAACAGCAGTCCCTGCCTGTGATACAGGGGAACAGCAGTCCCTGTCTATATTACGGGGAACAGCAGTCCCTGCCTGTGATACGGGGAACAGCAGTCCCTGCCTGTGATACAGGGGAACAGCAGTCCCTGTCTCTATTACGGGGAACAGCAGTCCCTGCCTGTGATACAGGGGAACAGCAGTCCCTGTCTATATTACGGGGAACAGCAGTCCCTGCCTGTGATACGGGGAACAGCAGTCCCTGCCTGTGATACGGGGGAACAGCAGTCCCTGCCTGTGATACGGGGGAACAGCAGTCCCTGCCTGTGATACGGGGGAACAGCAGTCCCTGTCTATATTACGGGGAACAGCAGTCCCTGCCTGTGATACGGGGAACAGCAGTCCCTGCCTGTGATACAGGGGAACAGCAGTCCCTGTCTATATTACGGGGAACAGCAGTCCCTCCCTGTGATACAGGGGAACAGCAGTCCCTGTCTATATTACGGGGAACAGCAGTCCCTGCCTGTGATACGGGGAACAGCAGTCCCTGCCTGTGATACGGGGGAACAGCAGTCCCTGCCTGTGATACGGGGGAACAGCAGTCCCTGCCTGTGATACGGGGGAACAGCAGTCCCTGCCTGTGATACGGGGGAACAGCAGTCCCTGCCTGTGATACGGGGGAACAGCAGTCCCTGCCTGTGATACGGGGGAACAGCAGTCCCTGCCTGTGATACGGGGGAACAGCAGTCCCTGCCTGTGATACGGGGGAACAGCAGTCCCTGCCTGTGATACGGGGGAACAGCAGTCCCTGCCTGTGATACGGGGGAACAGCAGTCCCTGTCTATATTACGGGGAACAGCAGTCCCTGCCTGTGATACAGGGGAACAGCAGTCCCTGTCTATATTACGGGGAACAGCAGTCCCTGCCTGTGATACGGGGAACAGCAGTCCCTGCCTGTGATACAGGGGAACAGCAGTCCCTGCCTGTGATACAGGGGAACAGCAGTCCCTGTCTATATTACGGGGAACAGCAGTCCCTGCCTGTGATACGGGGGAACAGCAGTCCCTGCCTGTGATACGGGGGAACAGCAGTCCCTGCCTGTGATACGGGGGAACAGCAGTCCCTGCCTGTGATACGGGGGAACAGCAGTCCCTGCCTGTGATACGGGGGAACAGCAGTCCCTGCCTGTGATACGGGGGAACAGCAGTCCCTGCCTGTGATACGGGGGAACAGCAGTCCCTGCCTGTGATACGGGGGAACAGCAGTCCCTGCCTGTGATACGGGGGAACAGCAGTCCCTGCCTGTGATACGGGGGAACAGCAGTCCCTGCCTGTGATACGGGGGAACAGCAGTCCCTGCCTGTGATACGGGGGAACAGCAGTCCCTGCCTGTGATACGGGGGAACAGCAGTCCCTGCCTGTGATACGGGGGAACAGCAGTCCCTGCCTGTGATACGGGGGAACAGCAGTCCCTGCCTGTGATACGGGGGAACAGCAGTCCCTGCCTGTGATACGGGGGAACAGCAGTCCCTGCCTGTGATACGGGGGAACAGCAGTCCCTGCCTGTGATACGGGGGAACAGCAGTCCCTGCCTGTGATACGGGGGAACAGCAGTCCCTGCCTGTGATACGGGGGAACAGCAGTCCCTGCCTGTGATACGGGGGAACAGCAGTCCCTGCCTGTGATACGGGGGAACAGCAGTCCCTGCCTGTGATACGGGGGAACAGCAGTCCCTGCCTGTGATACGGGGGAACAGCAGTCCCTGCCTGTGATACGGGGGAACAGCAGTCCCTGCCTGTGATACGGGGGAACAGCAGTCCCTGCCTGTGATACGGGGGAACAGCAGTCCCTGCCTGTGATACGGGGGAACAGCAGTCCCTGCCTGTGATACGGGGGAACAGCAGTCCCTGCCTGTGATACGGGGGAACAGCAGTCCCTGCCTGTGATACGGGGGAACAGCAGTCCCTGCCTGTGATACGGGGGAACAGCAGTCCCTGCCTGTGATACGGGGGAACAGCAGTCCCTGCCTGTGATACAGGGGAACAGCAGTCCCTGCCTGTGATACAGGGGAACAGCAGTCCCTGCCTGTGATACAGGGGAACAGCAGTCCCTGCCTGTGATACAGGGGAACAGCAGTCCCTGCCTGTGATACAGGGGAACAGCAGTCCCTGCCTGTGATACAGGGGAACAGCAGTCCCTGTCTGTGATACAGAGAATGAGGAGTCCCTGTGTATCTAGTGGCAAACAACAGTCCCTGTTTGTTTTGTGGAGAACAGCTGCCTGAGTGTAGATTTTAGAGAACAGCCATCCTTATTTTTATTGCAATTGTACCAGCCTCCACCACATTCTCTGGCAGCTCATTCTATACACGTACCACCCTCTGTGTGAAAACATTGCCCCTTAGGTCCCTCTTATATCTTTCCCCTCTCATCCTAAACCTATGCCCTCCATTTCTGGACTTCCCCACCCCAGGGAAAAGACTTTGTCTATTTACCCTATCCATGCCCCTCATAATTTTGTAAACCTCTATAAAGTCACCCCTCAGCCTCCGATGCTCCAGGGAAAACAGCCCTAGCCTATTCAACCTCTCCCTATAGCGCAAATCCTCCAATCCTGGCAATATCCTTGTAAATCTTTTCTGAACCCTTTCAAGTTTCACAACATCTTTCCGAGACCAGAATTGCAATATTCCAACAGTGTCCTTACAGCCGCAACATGACCTCCCAACTCCTGTACTCAATACTCTGACCAATAAAGGAAAGCATTCCAAACGCCTTCTTCACTATCTTACCTACCTGCGACTCCATTTTCAAGGAGCTGTGAACCTGCACTCCAAGGTCTCTTTGTTCAGCAACACTCCCCAGGACCTTATCATTAAGTGTATAAGTCCTGCTAAGATTTGCTTTCCCAAAGTGAAGCACCTCACATTTGTCTAAATTAAACTCCATCTGCCACTTCTCAGCCATTGGCCCATCTGGTCAAGATCCTGTTGTAATCTGAGGTAAGCTTCTTCGCTGTCCATTACACTTCCAACTTTGGTGTCAGCTGCAAACTTACTAACTACACCTCTTATGCTCACATCCAAATCATTTATATAAATGATGAAAAGTAGTGTACCCAGCACTGATCCTTGTGGCACTCCACTGGTCACAGGCCTGTAGTCTGAAAAACACCCCTCCACCACCACCCTCTGTCTTCTACCTTTGAGCCAGTTCTGTATCCAAATGGCTAGTTCTCCCTGTATTCCATGAGATCTAACCTTGCTAATCAGTCTCCCATAGGGAATCTTGTCGAATGCCTCACTGAAATCCATGTAGATCACATCTACCACTCTGCTCTCATCAGTCCTCTTTGTTACGTCTTCAAAAAACTCAATCAGTTTTGCGAGACATGATTCCCCACGCACAAAGCCATGTTGCCTATCCCTAAACAGTCCCCGCCTTTCCAAATACATGTACGTACTATCCCTCAGGATTCCCTCCAACAACTTGCCCACCACCGAGGTCAGGCTCACTGATCTATCGTTCCCTGGCTTGTCCTTACCACCTTTCTTAAACAGTGGCATCACGTTAGCCAATCTCCAGTCTTCCAGCACCTCACCTGTGACTATCGATGATACAAATATCTCAGCAAGAGGCCCAGCAATCACTTCTCTAGCTTCCCACAGAGTTCTTGGGTACACCTGATCAGGTCCTGGGGATTTATCCACCTTTAACCATTTCAAGGCATCCAGCACTTCCTCCTCTGTAATTCTGGACATTTTTCAAGATGTCACCATCTATTTCCCTACAGTCTATATCTTCCATATTCCTTTCCACAGTAAATAATTATGCAAAATACTCATTTAGTATCTCCCCCATTTTCTGTGGCTCCACATAAAGGCCGCCTTGCTGATCTTTGAGGGGCCCTTTTCTCTCCCAAGTTACCCTTTTGTCCTTAATGTATTTGTAAAAACCCTTTGGATTGTTCTTAATTCTATTTGCCAAAGCTACCTCATGTCCGCGTTTTGCCCTCCTGATTTCCCTCTTAAGTATACTCCTACTTCCTCTATACTCTAAGGATTTACTCGATCTATCCTGTCTATTCCTGACATATGCTTCCTTCTTTTTCTTTACCACACCCTCAATTTCTTTAGTCATCCAGCATTCCCTATTCCTACCAGCCTTCCCTTTCACCCTGACAGGTATATACATTCTCTGGATTCTTGTTATCTCACTTCTGAAGGCTTCCCATTTTCCAGCCATCCTTTTAACTGCGAACATCTGCCTCCAATCAGCTTTCGAAAGTTCCTGCCTAATACCATCAAAATTGGCTTTTCTCCAATTTCAAACTTCAACTTTTAGATCTGGTTTATTCTTTTCCATTACTATTTTAAATCTAATAGAATTATGGTCACTGGCCCCAAAGTGCTCCCCCACTGACACCTCAGTCACCTGCCCTGTCTTATTTCCCAAGAGTAGGTCAAGTTTTGCATCTTCTCTAGTTGGTACATCTACATACTGAATCAGAAAATTGTCTTGTACGCACTTAACAAATTTCTCTCCATCTAAACCTTTCACACGATGGCAGTCCCAGTCCATATTTGGAAAGTTAAAATCCCCTACCATAACCACCCTATTATTCTTACAGATAGCTGAGATTTCCTAACAAATTTGTTTCTCAATTTCCCTCTGACTACTGGGGGATCGATAATACACTCCCAATAAGGTGATCATCCCTTTCTTATTTCTCAGTTCCACCCAAATAACTTCCCTGGATGGATTTCCGGGAATATCCTATCCCTTATCAAAAATGCCACTCCCCCTCCTCTCTTGCCTCCCTTTCTATCCTTCCTGTAGCATTTGTATCCTGGAACATTAAGCTGCCAGTCCTGCCCATCCCTGAGCCATGTTTCCGTAATTGCTATGATATCCCTGTCCCATGTTCATAACCATGTCCTGAGTTCATCTGCCTTCCCTGTTAGGCCCCTTGCATTGAAATAAATACAATTTAATTTATTAGTCCTACCTTGTCACTGCCTGCCCTGACTGTTTGACTCACTTCTGTTCTCAGCTGTACCCGTCTCAGATTGATCTCTTTCCTCACTATCTCCCTGGGTCCCACCCCTCCACCTGACTAGTTTAAATCGTCCCGAGCAGTTCTAGCAAATTTCCCTTCCAGTATATTAGTCCCCTTCCAATTTAGGTACAATCCGTCCTTCATGTACAAGTCACTTCTACCCCAAAAGAGATTGCAATGATCCAAAAATGTGAATCCTTCTCCCATACACCAGCTCCTCAGCCATGCATTCATCTGCTCTATCCTCCTATTCCTGCCCTCACTAGCTCATAGCACTGGGAGTAATCCAGATATTACTTCCCTTGAGGACCTCCTTTTTAAATTTCTGCCTAACTCTCTGTAATCTCCCTTCAGAATCTCAACCTTTTCCCTTCCTATGTCAGTGGTTCCAATGTGGACAATGACCTCCTGCTGGCTCCTCTCCCCCGTGAGAACATTCTGCGCCCTCTCGGAGACATCCTTGATCCTGGTACCAGGGAAACAACACACCATTCTGCTTTTTCTCTGCTGGCCACAGAAACGTCTGTCTCTACCTCTGACTACAGAATCCCCTAACACTATTGATCTCTTGGAAGCCGATGTACCCCTCGTTGCATTAGAGCCAGTCTCAATACCAGAAACTTGGCTGTTCGTGCTACATTCCCCTAAGAATCCATCACCCCCGACATTTTCCAAAACAGCATACCTGTTTGAAATGGGTATATCCACAAAAGACTCCTGCACTAGCTGCCTACCTCTCCTACCCTTCCTGGAGTTAACCCATCTATGTGATTGTATCTGAGACTTGCCCCCTTCCTATATCTGCCATCCATCACATACTGTTGCTGTTGCAAATTCCTCATCGCTTCTATCTGTCCCTCCAACCGATCCACTTGATCTGATAAGATTTGCATCCAACAGCATTTCTGGCAGATATAATCTGCAGTAACCCTTAAAATCTCTTTAAACTCCCACATCTGACAAGAAGTACATATCACTGCAAAGGCCATTTTTGCTCCTTCACAATCTACAGACCCAGAAAATACACCGTCTTATTCCTCTACAAACACTGCCCCATGGTAAATTAATAGTTATGGCTTAGATTTTAAGTTTAATCAAGAGACTTATCTCCAAAAACATATAATCAAGAAAAAATCCACTATACTCACTACTGCAGCCTTTCTCTTGGACAGACTTAAAACAACAATTAACTGATCTGATTCTATGCTGTGAACTTTGCCCAACAGTTTCTCCAAGTTTAGTTGTGAATTTCACTGTTTGTTAATTTTCCCAGATGCACTCCGATGTCCAGCGATACATGAATTCAAACAGCAAACGCAGTAACTGTGCAGGTTCTCGTTCTCTCTCTCCTCAGGGTTCATTCCAGAGTATTTCCATATTGAGTCTCTTAATCTTTGCAAGAAAGCTGAGGGAGACTCATCTTTCTCCTGTCTAACTTCAAAGGCTTTAGTCAAATTCTGCGACTTTGGAACTGCCTCTCTTACTCCTTTTAGAATCAGGTCTTTCAGGTCCCTCATTTCTTCTCTATGATCTGGGTTTTGATTGTCCGACTGGTGGTCTCTGAGGGGAAACTTCGTCTCTCTCTGTCCCCAATGGGATGTTCCCTGTCCCATATTTTAATGGCTGCTCCTCGTACAAGTCCCCTTTCTTTCCCAGTAAATAGTATATTCTAAATAGACATTAACTCAGTCCATGTATACAGACTGGGCCCCAAACATTGATCAATTTGTTCAGACAACCCTACCGGATCCTCAACCAGGACCTTCATCTCCTTTTTAAATGTTCTGACCTCCCCACTGGTGAGGGGAGCACTTACAAACCCAATCTCTTTGTCCCTTATTAGTACCTCCCGAAGGGGATAACTCTTTACGTTCTTCCCCTTTTTTTGTTTTTGCTTTTCCCCCTTAGGCTTTGATTTAGATACTCCGGAGGCCTCCTCTATGTCTACTTTATCTTCCCTTTCTTTCATTGAGGATTGAGGGGCTGGGACAACAACATCCCCGTCCACCGCCCCCTTCTTCCTCCTCTTGTGGGTCTTCCGTTCCCTGTCCCTGTCTATCTGTCTCTCCTCCTCCTCCACTTGCACCTAATCTGATTTTATGGTACAGTGGGGAAGCAGCCAAGAGGATCCCAGGGACTGGGTGGGGCAGAGGGGGAATCCCTTGTCTTTACTACCATCATTTCCAAACTGCCCTTCCAACATGACACATAGTCTGCCTCTTCTTGACTAAAAGGTTGTTTTCCATTCACATACAAATCTAAATACTGACATGCCCAATCCTCGTCCGAACCATACTTTGGCCAGAAGACAGCCGGACAAAGGATTGGTTCTTTGGTCCATAATAAACAACAATATTTCATCATTTTCTTTTTATCTTTTTCCCTTGGATAAGTGTAACTTGTCCATTTCCTCAACATCCTCCCCAATGGACTTTCTAGAGGAATGTTACCAGGGACTTTTTCTTCCTTTACTTCGTCGCAGTTTGACATACTCTGCCTACCCCTCCATTTCTCAGGGCCCTCGCCAGTTCCTCAGCGATTAAATACCCGTTTTCCCGGCACCAAGGCAATATTTAAAAGTCAGTTTTCTTACCTTGGTCTGTGCACAGAGTTGCCTGGCCCCGTTTTCTGTATTTTCTATCGACCTCCATTCACTGTGTGATTCAGATGTCTCTCTTGTGGGATTCGTACCAGTTGCCCAAGGGAGCAGACCAAACCGGGACACGAGACCGCTCCTCAATCGGGAACAGGACATGTCCAGGGCCAGCCACTCCCCCGGCGATGGAAGAATATCCCGGACAGGTCCCCAATTGTGGGAAATAGAACCCACTCACTTCAATAATTTCAGTCCGAGACAACATCTGAAGCAGCAGTATCGTTTATTATAGCGTGGCGCCTATAAGATAGGCACACTGAGCTTAACGAATACACAACTTATATACAATTCAATTCTCTTTCCCGCTTCCCACTATTCTAAACCTGGCGCCCATTACTGTTGTTTATCTCTTGCCTTATCCGGCCTTGTGCATAACAAAGTATAAGTCTTGTTTGGCCATTTCACCACATCCTGCTGTGGTCCATTGTTAGCGTATCCTCTTCCACTACCATCTGCTTCCTTACATTGTTAAAGTTACATTTCCTCCCATTCATTATCCACACTGAGCCTTATAACCTCTTGATTGTGGTTTTTAAAAATGTTTTTGCAGAAGTGGGAAACAGATGCTTACAACTGTTTGTACAATATTAACCTACACCCTCCCTTCCTCTCTCATGATACAACCTTGTGATTTTTTTACAGATAACAACATTTATAATTACTCCTCACACTCTGATCCACCAGACACCACATGAAATGGTGTCAGACCCAAACAGGTGAATGGTCCCATTGACGGGACTGAGTCCCAATGGAACAGGGATCACCATAAGATGGAACATCAGGATGAAGGGATTCCCTCCCAAAGTCTGCTCCACCTTTCAGTCAGACCATGTCTGATCTGATCATTCTCAACCCAACTTTCCTTCCCCGATCCCCATAAGACCCTGTTTCTCCAGGGATCCACCTCCTGGGGGCGGGGCCCAAGCGGGACCGCGATCCCTATTGGCTGGCACCATTGGATCGTCAGAGCCCTTACCCAATCGGATCCGAGGGCTGAGCTGTGTCCCGCCCTGAGGTGTCTCGAGGCGGCGCCGTTTAACCGACACTGCGCGAGGGAAGGGAGGGGCGGGTCTTGCGCATGCGTAACATTTCAAACCGGGAGCCGGGGGACGGCGGTTGGTTCGTCTTCTCTTCTCCGGGGGTTTCGGCTGCGCTGGACTCAGGAGGTTGGTTTTAAACCAAAATCTTTCCCCCGACGGCGTGAAGATCAACAAATTGTTAATGTTAGAGTGTGGGGGAGGTAACACCAAACAGCTGGAAACGCACAGCAGCATCCTCCGAGGAGCAGGGAAACATTGCCCGAAATGTTCCTTTCCGTGATCCGCGAATGCTGCCTGAGCTGCTGGGCGTTTCCAGCGCCATCCTGATCCTTCCTCACACCTGCATTTGGCCCCACCCTTCTCTGCTGTCCCGATTCCTGATTGGCCGACACCACGGCGATCGACAGTCTTATTGGCCAATCGGAGGCGGGGAGAGTGTTAACTCCCGCCCTGAAGAGTCGTGCGCAGGCTCGAGGCACCGCCGTTGAACTGAGTCTGCGCGGAGGCGATCGGCGCACGCGCAGTGTTTAAACACGGAAGTGGTGGTGTCTTTTCCTCTGCGTGGATTAACCCACAATGGACAGTTAGACTGCAGCGGTTCAAGAAGCTCATCCACACCTTTTGAATTTGGCAACTAGGAATGAGCAACAAATGCTGGCCCAGCCAGCGATGCCCGATTCCCATGACTGAGAAAAACAGAGACAAACTCAATTGGAAATTGTAATTTATTGCTCTTAATGTCATGGAAGGCACTGCTTGAGTTCTGATGGGATGTTCTGAGGCTTCTCATTGTCATCGATGTCATTCAGGGCCTGGGAACATTCCACCTGCTTGTCTTCTGTTCAGTTTACTGGAACAGAAAATCCCTTATTTTACAGTTATTATCTGTGTCAGAAATACTGTTATTAATAAACTGTGATTCTTGTTCTTTCTCTGTGCCCCCCAGGCTATGTACTGCTTCCTTCTCAGAACTCTGCTGAGAAACTTGCCCTCGCTCTCAGTACAAACCAGTCACTGATGGAGTTGTCCATCTCACTCAACATCTTAACCAACAATCCTGTCCCCTCATTGCTCCACCGTGTACAAACTCCAGTGTCTGCAATGGATCAAGTGAGTGCATATGAGCTGCTTCAGTATTAGAAGTACAATACAGATTAGTTTCTGTATGTTTCTATATTTATTATTGAACACTAACCCCACTCTGCCCGTTATTTGCACAGTGTTTCCACCTCTTTAGTATCTGTTTAATCTTCAATGTGATTCAGATTGTGGGGAAATGAATTCATTCCAAGTGGGGAAAGAAGAGAGTCTTGAAGTCGCTCCGATCCAGACTGAGGGGGACTGTGTGAACCTTGGAAGTTATAAGCATCACTGCTGTCATCATTTGTTTGCTGATTCTGCACCCACCCCGACTTCTTTCAACCGTCTGTGCTGAAGGTTAAAATTCTATTGAAGATTTTCCAGTCTCCACTCGTGCTAAGTGAGGGTCATCTCTCATTGTGAGGTCAGAGGCGCAGACATTCAGAGACACGGCCTCACAGTGTGGTTTTATAAGGGTATCTCTGTCTCAATGTTTCCTACTGGGGACATGCACGGCATGAAGGAGCCAGATTGGGACTCTGTCTCGGCTGCAATGGAACACTGGTCGGTGTAGACTTGTTGGGCCGAAGGGCCTGTTTCCACACTGTAATCTAATCTAATCTAACAATTACACTCAATATTCGTAGGCCTGTGGGGTACGTTACTCCAGGTTCCTGCTCACTACTGTACCTAGTAAGCCTACTGGAAGGTGAATCTGTGTCGGAGTGAAAAGGGACTGTGCCTCTCAGCTGAGAGGGAATCCTGTGCCAATAACATCCACACTCTGGATTCACTCAGTGACGGCTCTGTTTTGGATATTCCTGAGTTTGTCTTTTCCTGGAGCCGGGCTCCACAATCAAGCAGCTCCAGGGAGAGAGGAATAAAGGACAAGCTTGTGAATGGAACAGTGAGCACAAAAACCCGGGTTCCTGGTAACTGCACAAACCAATGTGTTCACAGGAGTAAGCTGCAGGACTCAGCTGGGAGCTATTTCTCACTGAGTGACAGAACTTTCCTACACTTTGTAAGAATGACATCCTCACTCTTTTGCATTATACTGAATTATTTCCAGTATTGCTTTTTCCTTTGAAGAGAATATTCTATCAGTGATAGTATAGTGACTGGAAATGGCAGAATAGAAGCATGTATGAGAACCGAATATTAAAACAAAACCTTCTGATCACACATTTTGGAGAAAGATTGTCCCATTTCTTTCCCTGTCACGCCATGTGCTGATCCTAATAGTGGAACTGGTGTAAAAGACAGCATGTCAGTGACACTCAGACAACAATGCAGAATAAAAACTGAAAGAAGTGTGGATGCTGTAAATCAGAATCATAAAATAGAAATTGCTGGAAAAGCACAGCAGGTCTGGCAGCATCTGTGGAGGGAAATCCCTTCTGACGATGGATCACTCTACCTGAAACGTTATCTCTGATTTCTATCAACAAATGCTGCCAGACCTGCTGAGCTTTCCAGCAATTTTTAGTTTTGTTTCTGAAAACGATGCAGGCTCACTGAGCCTTCACTGGTGATGATGGCTTTTCCAGGAGCATTGTTTTATTTTCAGGGGTTCAGAGCTTGTTCGACATTTGTTGTCTTGACTCATTCACAGGTGCGACAGATGTCGGATTGGCTGGCCAGGCTAGAATTTTTGTTGAACCCTAATTGGTTAGAGGGCAGTTAAGAGTGAACCACATTGCTGTGGATCTGAAATCACATGCAGGTTAGACGAGGTAAGGATGACAATTTCCTTCCCTGAATATCAGTGAAACTGATGTGTGGTTTTTTTCCCCTAATAAGTAATAATGGTTTGATGGTCATCATTAAACTCTTCATTCCAGGATTTTACTGAATTCCGATTCCACCATCTGCCATGTCAGGATCTGAACCCAGTTTCCAGAACATTCCCTGGGTCACTGAATTCCTGGCCAGTCATGTCCATATCCGTGAATTAAAACAAATCACCTTGCACATGGTGATCCATGTAGGTATCAAGAACACAGGAGGGACAATGAAAGGGATTCTGCTGAGGGAACCTGGCCATCTAAGGATTAAATTAAATCACAAGATGACAATTTGAACAGACTGCAATGCTCCGATGAAATTGTCAATGTGGAAATCGGACCATAGTTTGGCATCTGAAGCTAAATAATAGATGTAGGACAAATGAGTTTTGATTCATGGGATACGGATACCAGCCCTTGGTGAAAGAGACTGATGAACTGTTGGACAGTCTTCATCTTCACTGAGCACAACTAACTCTTTGAAATTCTTTTCCACAGAGAATAGCAGATGCTGAGTTATTATCGAGAATCAAGGTTGAGTTTGACAGAATTTGGATCTACAAGGGAATTAATTAATGTTTGTGGGAGTGGAGATGGAGTCAGCTGGAATGTGGAGAAGATCAATCTGCTTTCATGGGGAGGTTTAATTGTCCCCATGATGCCCTGCTCCTTGTGGTTAGGTGACATGGGAGGCTATGAGCTGGCTCAGTGCTATTGGGACAATTGACATTTTGTTACATGATTGTTGCAAGACTGGTTATGAAATCCCCTGAAATTAAACTTGTGAGATACTCCCTTCAATAATAGTAATGACACGAGAGGCCTTTTTCCCACTCCAAGCACTCCCACTACAGTCCAATCTTCCAACTATAGTTTGTTTAAGGGAGTGGACCGCACAGTACTCACCCCACCCTCCTCTAAATTCTTTCTAACTTCGTGATTTTAAAGATGCACTTAACCAGCGCAATCTTACAAAATGTACTGCTCTCCTCTCAAGCTGCTTTAAGCAGAAATCAACGCTTTCCTCATGTACCACATCCTCACAATCTGTTTCAGTGATACTGACCTGCAGAATACTCCTTTCAGTCTGCTCAGTGATACTGACTTGCTGCACACTCTGAAACATAGAAGATAGCTGCAGATGTTGGCCATTCGAGGCAGCACCATCATTCAATAAGATGATGGCTGATCATTCAATTTCAGTATCCACTCCTACTTTCTCTCCATACCCCTTGATCCCTTTAGCCTGAAGACCCATTTGCAGCTCCCTGAATATATAATTATATTATAATTTCTGATACAAGGTGAATGAACTCACACCAGTGTGTAATTGTTTCAGCCAAGAGCTGAGTCAATAAGAATGGAAACTATGTGGAGGAAATATATAATTGTTTTTGTATTCGCTAAAAATGTATGGAAGAAAGAAACGGGACTGCAAGACAATAGTAGATATTACGGGCGAATAGATAAAATGCTGTGAAGAGAGGCAGTTAAATTAGATTTGCCTGTATAAACAGTAGGTATAAACATCTGTTTCCCACTTTTACAGAAACACAGGAACAAACCCCAATTAAAAGGGCTTAGTGATAAGATGCTGTGAGGGAAAGGTACAGATGGAGGGTGTAGATAATGATGAAGAAAGAATATGCCTAACCATGACCTACAGTGCGATGAGGTCAAACGGCCTTGTGAGGCCAGAAATAAGCATTTTGTCACAGACAAGGCTGGATAAGGCAAGAGACAAACAGGAGTAATAGGGCCAGTCTTAGGGAAGTGGAGGATGTAAACAGGGGAGGAGCAATGTAAAACAAAAGAAACCAAATTTTATAAATATTGTGTATGAATTGAATTTGGTGTGTGTATGTCCTCTGCCTTATAGACACTGGACATCACACCCACTTGCAAGTGTAAAATAAATGACACGACTGATTCAGATCTTGTCTCGGACTGAAATTATTGAAGTCAGTGAGCTTTGTTTCTCACAATTGGGGGCTCGTCCGGGATGTTCTTCCATCGCCGGGGGGAGTGGCTGGCCCTGGACACTGGGAAGACGGGTCCTGTTCCCCATTGAGGAGCGGTCTCGTGTCCCGGTTTGGTCCGCTCCCTTGGGTGACTGGTACGAATCCCACAAGAGAGACATCTGAATCAGACGGTGACAGGAGCTCGACAGAAAATACGGCGAAAAGGGGCCAGGCAACTCTGTGCACAGACCAAGGAAAGAAAATTGACTTTTAAGTTTTGCCTTGGTGGCCGGGATTGAATTTTAGTCGTCAATAAGGGACTAACGAAGGAACTCAATATGGGTTGTGCCGTGGGTAAGGAAAAAGCCTCCGGGAAAACAAAAGAAGAAAAAGGCAATGGAAATGGAGGCGGGGTCCCTTACAACATACCTCCAGAAAGTCCTTTGGGCAGGATGTTGTGGAATTGGCAAAATAATACTTGTACAAGGGAAAAAGATGATTAAATATTGTTGCTTTGTATGAACTAAGGAATCCATTCTTCGTCCCGCCGTCTTCTGGCCAAGGTACAGGTTGGACGAAGACTGGGTTTGTAAATTACTGAATTTATTTGTCAATGAGTGTGAGAGAGAGAGAGAGAGAGAGAGAGAGAGAATGAAAAGAGCTGTACAGCTGGTAGAAAGTTTAACCCTTTGTGATTTGGTTTGAATGCACATTTGTTTGTTGGTGATTGAATGTTTGTGTTTTATTCCCTGGATCTTGAGATCCAGGACTCTTTTGAATCTGATTTTTATTATGGAAACTTAACATGATTTCTTTTAAGGTTAAGGATTCTATAGAGATTATGAAAAAAAAATGATAACTCCTGTTCTTTTTACAGATCATGACTGCCTTACTATCAGTTTCTAACTAATCTCTTTTATCTTTACATAAAAGCAATTTATGGAGGACAGTTGAAGTTTCCGTTCAACATTAGATTATTAATTAGATGGTTAATATCTGTGACCTTGGATTCGGCCATTGTTCATGCATTGGAAGTTTTTTTAACTTGAATAGACAAATTCTTTTAAGTCAGCTCTGATTATTTCACGACCTATAGTATTATAATTGAGCAATGATTGGTCAGGACTACTTAAGAAAACTAATTTAGGATTTAAATTAAGGGACTAAAACTGGGTGATTACAGTGGAATTCAAAATTGGGAACTGTATGCATTTTATATTTTAAATATTAAATACTGAATAAATGAACGTAAATATATAAATATATTTACAAGTTAGGAACCGGTTTTAAAGTTAGTCAAGCATGAATTGGTGTTTGAAGTTATGGGGAGCTAGAAATATCGCAATATTTCTTTAAATAAGAAAAAGGGGAAGAACGTAATGACTTATCCCCTTCGGGAGGTACCAATGGGGACAAAGAGAATGGGTTTGGAAGTGTCCCCCTCAGCAGTGGGGAGGTCAGAACATTTACAAACGAAATGAAGGTCCTGGTTGAGGCTCCGGTAGGGTTGTCTGAACAAATTGATCAACGTTTGGGGCCCAGTCTGTGTACGTGGGCTGAGTTAATGAATATTTTGAATATACTATTTACTGGGGAAGAAAGGGGACTTATACGGGGAGCAGCCAATAAAATATGGGACAGGGAACACCCCATTGGAGATGGGGATGCTGGACAGGGAGAGGTGAAGTTTCCCCTCAGAGACCCCCAGTGGGAAGATCAAACCCCAGAGTATTAAGAAGGAATGAGGGAATTGAAAGACCTGGTTCTAAAAGGAATAAGAGAGGCAGTTCCGAAGTCACAGGATTTGACTAAAGCCTTTGAAGTTAGACAGGAGAAAGATGAGACTCCCTCAGCTTTCTTGCAGAGATTAAGAGACTCAATGTGGAGATATTCTGGAATGAACCCTGAGGACCCAGTGGCACAGGGTCTTTTGAAATTACATTTTGTGTCAAAGGCATGGCCAGACATACAGAGAAAGATACAGAAGATAAAAGGGTGGAGTGAAAAACCATTAGATGAATTGTTAAGAGAGGCACAGAAAGTGTTTGTAAAGAGAGAGGATGAGAGACAAAAACAGAAGGTGAAAATGATGGTAGCTACGGTTGACGAGGTAGTTAAAAGAATGGAACCAAGATTGAGCAACCGGAGCGGTGGGTGGCAGCATGTAGGACAGAGAGGGAGAGGGAGAGGACAAGGGGGAGCATTTGATAGAGGGTTCGAGCGACAGGGGCAGAGATGGAGGTCTCCACAGAAAGGATGCTATTATTGCGGAAAGATAGGGCACTTTAAGCGGGAGTGTCCGGCTCTGAAAAGGGAAGAGAGGGCAATTCCGCTTATGAATTTTGGTGAAGAATAGGGGTGTCAGGGGTTCCTGCCCCCGGGGGCCCACCAGGAACCCTTGATAAACTTGAAGGTGGAACCCTGTAGGGAAGAGGTAGTCTTCCTCATAGATATGGGAGCAGCACGGTCATCGCTGAATATTAAACCAAAGAAAGTAGAAATGTCAACACGGTCAATTACTGTTTCTGGGGTAAAAGGGGAAGGATTTACTGTTCCAGTATTTGAACCTATGATGATAGAAGGTCCTGAGGATAGGATCACAGGGGAACTGCTGTTTCTCCCTGATATAGGAAGTAACTTACTAGGGAGAGACTTAATTATCTTCTTAGGACTGGAGATTGGCATTCAGGGAAAAGAATTAGTTGTACAAATGGCAATGTTGGCAGAGGATATGGAGAGAGAGATAGACCCTATTGTATGGGCTAGAGAAGGGAATCGTGGAGGACTGCAGATCCCTCCCCTTGAAGTAAATTTAAAAAGGAAAGAGGACATTGTCTGTGAGCGACAATAGAAGGTACACGAGGACTGCAGCCAGTAATTGAGGGACTGATTAGAGATTAAGTAAGTTCCCCCATGACCACAAATGGTTTAGTGTGATAGATTTAAAGGATGCCTTTTGGGCTTGTCCCTTGGCGGAGGAAAGATTTGGGACTATCCCCCTATGAAATCTTATTTGGATTACCTTATCTGGGAACGAATGGGGAATTGCCAATTCACGAAACTAAAGACTTGTTCTTAAAGAAGTATATACTAGGCTTGTCCTCCTCTTTGTCTTTCCTCAGGGAACAGGGTTTATTGGCACAGACTCTACCCCTTGAATTCACCGTTCATCCCATCCGGCCGGGAGATTGGGTCTTAGTGAAATCATGGACAGAGACTAAATTGCAGCCGGACTGGGAAGGGTCTTACCAGGCTCTTTTGACGACCGAAACGGCAATAAGGATGGTAGGGAAAGGCTGGACTCACTACACTCGGATCAAAGGGCCAGTGGAAGCTGCAGTTGAGAAAGAAGTCTGGACAGCCGAATCAACGCAATCAATCCTGGTGTATATTTTAGAGAACAGCTGTCCCGGTGTATGCTGTAGTGAACAGCTGTCCTGGTGTATATTGTCGAGAACTGCTGTCCTGGTGTATATTGTAGTGAACAGCTGTGCTGGTGTATATTGTAGAGAACAGCTGTGCTGGTGTATATTGTAGAGAACAGCTGTGCTGGTGTATATTGTAGAGAACAGCTGTCCTGTGTATATTGTAGAGAACAGCTGTCCCGGTGTATATTGTCGTGAACAGCTGTCCCGCTGTATATTGTAGTGAACAGCTGTCCCGGTATATATTGTAGTGAACAGCTGTCCCGGTGTATATTGTAGTGAACAGCTGTCCCAGTGTATATTGTAGTGAACAGCTGGCCTGGTGTATATTGTAGTGAACAACTGTCCCGGTGTATATTGTAGAGAACAGCTGTCCTGGTGTATATTGTAGAGAACAGCTGTCCCGGTGTATATTTTAGGGAACAGCTGTCCTGGTGTATATTGTAGTGAACAGCTATCCCAATGTATATTGTGGAGAACACCTGTCCTGGTGTATATTGTAGTGAACAGCTGTCCTGTGTATATTGTAGAGAACAGCAGTCCCGGTGAAAATTGTAGTGAAGATATCCTGGTGTATATTGTAGAGAACAGCTGACCCGGTGTATATTGTAGTAAACAGCTATCCTGGTGTATATTGTAGAGAACAGCTGTCCTGGTGTATATTGTAGAGAACAGCTGTCCTGGTGTATATTGTAGTGAACAGCTATCCTGGTGTATATTTTAGAGAACAGCTGTCCCGGTGTATATTGTAGAGAACAGTTGTCCTGGTGTATATTGTATTGAACAGCTGCCCCGGTGTATATTGTAGTGAACAGCTGCACCGGTGTATATTGTAGTGAACAGCTGCCCCGGTGTATATTGTAGTGAACAGCTGCCCCGGTGTATATTGTAGTGAACAGCTGTCCCGGTGTATATTGTAGTGAACAGCTGTCCCGGTGTATATTGTAGTGAACAGCTGTCCCGGTGTATATTGTAGTGAAAAGCTGTCCTGGTGGATATTGTAGAGAACAGCTGTCCCGGTCTATATTTTAGAGAACAACTGTCCTGGTGTATATTGTAGTGAACAGCTATCCCAATGTATATTGTGGAGAACACCTGTCCCGGTGTATATTGTAGTGAACAGCTGTCCTGTGTATATTGTAGCAAACACCTGTCCCGCTGTATATTGTAGTGAACAGCTGTCCTGTGTATATTGTAGAGAACAGCTGTCCCGGTGTATATTGTAGTGAACAGATATCCTGGTGTATATTGTAGAGAACAGCTGACCCGGTGTATATTGTAGTAAACAGCTGTCCTGGTGTATATTGTAGAGAACAGCTGTCCTGGTGTATATTGTAGAGAACAGCTGTCCTGGTGTATATTGTAGAGAACAGCTGTCCTGGTGTATATTGTAGTGAACAGCTATCCTGGTGTATATTGTAGTGAACAGCTGTCCCGGTGTATATTGTAGTGAACAGCTGTCCCGGTGTATATTGTAGTGAACAGCTGTCCCGGTGTATATTGTAGTGAACAGCTGTCCCGGTGTATATTGTAGAGAACAGCTGTCCCGGTGTATATTGTAGTGAACAGCTGTCCCAGTGTATTTTGTCGTGAACAGCTATCCTGGTGTATATTGTAGAGAACAGCTGTCCTGGTGTATATTGTAGTGAACAGCTGTCCCGGTGTATATTGTAGTGAACAGCTATCCTGGTGAATATCGTAGTGAACAGCTGTCCTGGCGTATATTTTAGTGAACAGCTGTCCTGGTGGGAATTGTAGTGAACAGCTGTCCCGGTGTATATTGTAGCGAACAGCTGTCCTGGTGTATATTGTAAAGAACAGCTGTCCCGGTGTATATTGTAGCGAACAGCTGTCCTGGTGTATACTTTAGAGAACAGCTGTCCTGGTATACATTGTAGAGAACAGCTGTCCCGGTGTATATCATAGTGAACAGCTGGCCTGGTGTATATTGTAGAGAACAGCTGTCCCGGTGTATATTTTAGAGAACAGCTGTCCTGGTGTATATTGTAGTGAACAGCTATCCCAATGTATATTGTGGAGAACACCTTTCCCGGTGTATATTGTAAAGAACAGCTGTCCCGGTGTATATTGTAGTGAACAGCTGTCCCGGTGTATATTGTAGTGAACAGCTGTCCCGGTGTATATTGTAGTGAACAGCTGTCCCGGTGTATATTGTCGTGAACAGCTATCCCGGTGTATATTTCAGAGAACAGCTGTCCCGGTGTATATTGTAGTGAACAGCTGTCCCGGTGTATATCGTAGTGAAGAGCTGTCCCGGTGTATGTTGTAGTGAACAGTTGTCCTGGTGTATATTTTAGAGAACAGCTGTCCCGGTGTATATTGTAGTGAACAGCTATCCCGGTGTATATTGTAGTGAACAGCTGTCCCGGTGTATGTTGTAGTGAACAGTTGTCCTGGTGCATATTTTCGAGAACAGCTGTCCCGGTGTATATCCTGGTGAACAGCTATCCCGGTGTATATTGTAGAAAACAGTTGTCCTGGGAATGATGTAGACAACAGCAATCACTGACAATAAAACAGAGAACAGCAGTGCTGGTCTGTTTCACTCAGAATTGCATGCACGATCTAAATGATAGAGAAGAGCAGTTTTCTGTCTATTTTGTCGTGAACAGCAGTACCCGTGTGTCCTAAAGAGAACAGCAATCCCTGTTGATAGTATCCCAAAGAGCAGCCTCTGCTTCTGTGAAACAGAACAGCAATCCCTGTGTACATTACAAAGAACGGTAGTCCCAGTCTGTATTAAAAGGAACAGCAGTTCCTGTGTCTGTTACAGATAACATCATTTCTTGTGAATATTACAGAGAACAGCAGTTCCCACGTATACTGCAGAGAACAGCAGTTCTTCTGCATATGACAAAATACAGCAGTTCCTGTGTGTATTACAGACACAAGCAACCGCTGTGTGTATTGAGGAGACCAGCAGTCACTGTGAATGTTAGTGAGCACAGAGGTCTCTGCATATTGGACCGAGTGTCAGACCCAGTGTATGTGGGGGATAAAAACAGTCTCTTTGCATATGAACAGCAGTCCACGTGTATCAGACATTGAACACCAGTCCTTGTGTGTATTGTAGAGAACGACAGTTCCTCTTTGTATAGACGAGAACAGTAGTTCTTGTGTACAATCAAGAGAGCAGCAGTCTCTATTGTTGGGAGCAGCAGTCCCTGGGAATACAATACAGAAAAACAGGCCCTGTCTTCTGCATGGAGAACAGCATGGCCTGTCTGTAGTATAGAGAAAAGCAGTCCCTTTCTATATTCTAGAGAATAGTATTCCCTGTCTATTGTAGAGAATGAACAGTCCCTGTCTATATTCAAGAGAACAGGAGTCCCTGTCTATAATACAGAGAACAGCAGTCCCGGTCTATATTCTAAAGAACAGGAGTCTCTGTCTTTCATACAGGGAACAGCAGTACTTGTCATGATACAGGGAATAGCAGTCCCTGTCTATATTACAGAGAACAGCAGTCCTTGTCTATGATACAGGGAACAGCAGTCCCTGTCGATAATACAGGGAACAGCAGTCCCTGTCGATAATACAGGGAACAGCAGTCCCTGTCGATAATACAGGGAACAGCAGTCCCTGTCGATAATACAGGGAACAGCAGTCCCTGTCGATAATACAGGGAACAGCAGTCCCTGTCGATAATACAGGGAACAGCAGTCCCTGTCGATAATACAGGGAACAGCAGTCCCTGTCGATAATACAGGGAACAGCAGTCCCTGTCGATAATACAGGGAACAGCAGTCCCTGTCTCTGATACAGGGAACAGCAGTCCCTGTCGATAATACAGGGAACAGCAGTCCCTGTCGATAATACAGGGAACAGCAGTCCCTGTCTCTGATACAGGGAACAGCAGTCCCTGTCTCTGATACAGGGAACAGCAGTCCCTGTCTCTGATACAGGGAACAGCAGTCCCTGTCTCTGATACAGGGAACAGCAGTCCCTGTCTCTGATACAGGGAACAGCAGTCCCTGTCTATAATACAGGGAACAGCAGTCCCTGTCTGTGATACAGGAAACAGCAGTCCCTGTCTGTGATACAGGAAACAGCAGTCCCTGTCTCTAATACAGGGAACAGCAGTCCCTGTCTCTAATACAGGGAACAGCAGTCCCTGTCTATAATACAGAGAGCGAGGAGTCCCTGTCTCTAATACAGGGAACAGCAATTTGTGTGAATATTGCATAGAACAGCAGTACCAGTGTATTTTATACTAAACAGCCATCTCTGTGCAGATGAAACAGAACAGCAGTCCCTCTGTATATTACAGAGAAGTGCAGTTTCTGTGTTAATGATAGAAAATAGTATATTAGATTAGATTCCCTACAGTGTGGAAACAGGCCCTTCTGCCCAACAAGTCCACACCGACCCTCCAAAGAGTAACCCACCCAGACCCATTTCCCTCTGACTAATGTACCCAACAGTCTGGCTAATTTAGCATGGCCAATTCACCTAACCTGCACATCTTTGGACTGTGGGAGGAAACCGGAGCACCCGCAGGAAACCCACGCAGACACAGGGAGAATGTGCAAACTCCACACAGACAGTCCCCCAAAGCTGGAATCAAACCTGGGATCCTGGTGCGGTGAGGCAGCAATGCTAACCACTGAGTCACCGTGGCAGTCGTCACTGTGTATATTGTGGAGAACAGTGGTCTCAGAGATCATTGTCGTAAATAGCAGTCTTTGTGTTTATTAGTGAAGAGCAGTCCCTGTATTATTGCAGAGAACAGCAGGCCCTGTGCTGATGAGAGGAAACAGCAGGCCCTGTCATTTTAATAGAGACTAGCAGTATTTCTCCTTATTGTCAAACAAAAGCAGTCCCTTTCATTTTTATAGAGAAAAGCAATCTGTGCCTTACTGTAGAGAACATCAGTCCATGTCTTTGTCATAGAGAATAGCAGTCATTGTCTTTTTCACACAGTACAGAGAACCGTTATAAAGAGAACAGTTGGGCCTTTCGTTTTATTTGTGGCAAACACTAGTCCCTGTCATAATACACAAATCCTTCCTATTCCTATACCCATCCAGATACCTTTTAAATGTTGCAATTGTACCAGCCTCCACCACATCCTCTGGCAGCTCATTCCATACACGTACCACCCTCTGTGTGAAATAGTTGCCCCTTAGGTCTCTTCTATGGCTTTCCCCTCTCACCCTAAACCTATGCCCTGTAGTTATAGACTAGCCCACCCCAGGGAAAATATTTTGTCTATTTATCCTATCCATGCCCCTCATGATTTTGTAAACCTCGATTACGTCACCCCTCAGCCTCTGACGCTCCAGGGAAAACAGCCCCAGCCTATTCAACATGGGTGGCACGGTGGCACAGTGGTTAGCACTGCTACCTCACAGCACCAGAGACCCAGGTTCAATTCCCGCCCTCAGGCAACTGTCTGTGTGGAGTTTGCACAATCTCCCTCTGTCTGTCTGGGTTTCCCCGGGTGCTCCAGTTTCCTCCCACAGTCCAAGAATGTGCAGGTTAGTTGAGTTGGCCATGCTAAATTATCCATTGTGTTAGGTGAAGGGGTAAATGTAGGGGGATGGGTTCCTCGCCAGAGGGTTGGTTGGGCCGAAGGGCCTGTTTCCATACTAAGTAATCTTATCTAATTTAACCTCTCCCTATAGCTCAAATGCTCCAACCCTGGCAAAATCCTTGTATATCTTTTCTGAACCCTTTCAAGTTTCACAACATCTTTCCAATAGAAAGGAGACCAGAATTGGATGCAGTGTTCCAACAGTGGCCTAACCAATTTGCTGTTATCTCAGAGTTGTCTCTGCCTCATAACCCTTTTCTATCTCTGTCTGTCTATCTCTCTCTCTGACTCTGTTTCTCTCTATTCTATGTTTCTCGCTCTCTCTCTCTCTCTCTTTATGTCTGACTGCCTTTTCCCCCACCGCCACCCCCACCCTGACTTTTGCTCCCCAACAATTCCAACAGTTCTGGCAAAGAGAGAGGATCCAGAGAGTTGTAGAAAGGGAATCTGTTGGGAAATGTGAATAGGGTGGAGATGGGAAGGATGGGGAATTGAAGGAAGGATGTGGGACAGAGAGAGAGAGAGAGAGAGATGGGAACACAGAGGTGGAGATAGAGCTGTTGAGAAAAGGAGGGAGTGATTTCTGTGGGATCAGACTGTGCAGCGGCTCTCTCCATCTTTTTCATCCCTTTGTCCCCCAAGCCCAGAACTCACCCCTTGTGGTAAAAATCCCAGAGACAGCCTGAACCCCACAATTCTTTTCCCAGTGTGTGAGTTTAAATGAGGAGACAGGACAGTTTCTGATAATTTTCTCTCTCTGGGTCCAGCTCTTGTCTGACGGTTCCTCACAGGAGATTGGATTTGATTCTCTCTGTCTCTGCACCGTCCCGAGTCTTATCTCCCCCTCCTCCTCCTCAGGTGGGGAACAGCCTGAGAAAGAAATGAGAATTGATGTGATATAAAATAAAGCAGTGGCACCAAAAGCACAGCAAGATCCCACCACTCTCTGCCTTCCACAATCTCTCCCTTTACCCTGTAATGCTGGTTCAGTTTAATAATTGCATCATTAAGGCATTGCATAACATCACAGCAACATCCAAACACAAAGAAATCACCATCGAACAGTTGACCAGAGGCTAGAAACATGAATAACCATGCACAGCAAGATCCCACAAGCAGCAATGTGGCCACAGACTGATTATGTGTCACTGACGCTGGTTAAGGGTTTGATTCTGTCTCCAGGATGACAGAGAGAGACCAATCCTACTGTTTGACAAATTCCAAACATTTCACCCTTTCTCACTCTGTTCTCCTCTCACATTCTCTCTGTTCCTCCTTTTGCTCCCCCTCTCTCTCTCTCTGTTCCCCCTCACTCTCTCTCCATCTCTGACATCTCTCTGTCTCCCTGTCTGTCTGTCAGATGTAATCTTGTACACTGTAATCTTTATCCCAACCCCCACTTTAAATAATGACGACTCACCTTGTAGCGTGTGGGACGGTTTTACTTGTTTGAAAACTCAACAAAAGAAAACTGGACAGAGACAGTCACCCCCTCCCAGAGACTCTGAACTGAATTGAAATGGCCAGCCTGTGTCTTATTTCTACAATTATCACAATTTCTTCTCCCGGCCAAAACACATCTCACATCACTCTGACATTAAAACGGGTTTTTGGAGAGAGTTTCTCACTTCAGGATTTAATTCCCTCTTCGGGGAGTCCTGTTTCCCAGATCCTGGGGGTTAACCTGTTTGTGTCACAATCCCAAGGCCCCCGGTGACTTTAACCTCAGGCTTCAAACCTGTTTTAAAAATGACAAGGCTGCAGTCTGACAAGACCCAGGCAACCAGAGGCCCAACTGTAGTTGCTCCCCCCCCACCCCCCCAACGCCAAGGAGATTAAATCTCGGGGTAATAAACACACTACAACTCACCTGGGTCCCATGGGGTGCAGCCTCAGGCCCGTGCTCCCCCTCTGGAGGTTGTTCTTATCCAAGGCTTTCCTGGCCCCTGTCATTTTGGATTTTCACTTTGCAGCTTTCCCAACAAAAGTTCGTCAGAATAAAAGAGATAAAAGATGAGTTGAAAGCAGAGAGTGAGAGCACTTTGATGCCAAATTACACAGCAAGATCCCAGGTTTAAAAGCACTACCTCTTCCCCATCCCCTTAGAACATAGAACAGTACAGCACAGAACAGGCCCTTCAGCCAACGATGTTGTGCCGACCATTGGTCCTCATGTATGCACCCTCAAATGTCTGTAACCATATGCATGTCCAGCAGTCTCTTAAATGTCCCCAGTGACCTCGCTTCCACAACTGCTGCTGGCATCGCATTCCATGCTCTCACAACTTTCTGTGTAAAGAACCCGCCTCTGACATCCCCTCTATACTTTCTTCCAACCAATTTAAAACTAGGACCCCTCGTGTTAGCCATTTCTGCCCTGGGAAATAGTCTCTGGTTATCGACTCTATCTATGCCTCTCATTATCTTGTATACCTCAATTAGGGCCCCTCTCCGCCTCCTTTTCTCCAATGAAAAAAGTCCAAGCTCAGTCAACCTCTCTTCATAAGATAAGCCCTCCAGTCCAGGCAGCATCCTGGTAAACCTCCTCTGAACCCTCTCCAAAGCATCCATATCTTTCCTATAATATGGCGACTAGAACTGGACGCAGTATTCCAAGTGCGGTCTAACCAAAGTTTTATAGACCTGCAATAAGATCTCACGACTCTTAAACTCAATCGCCCTGTTAATGAAAGCCAAAATACCATAGGCTTTCTTAACAACCCTGTCCACTTGGGTGGCCATTTTAAGGGATCTATGTATCTGCACACCAAGATCCCTCTGTTCCTCCACACTGCCAAGAATCCTCTCCTTAATCCTGTACTCAGCTTTCAAATTCGACCTTCCAAAATGCATCACCTCACATTTATCCAGGTTGAACTCCATCTGCCACCTCTCAGCCCATCTCTGCATCCTGTCAATGTCCCGCTGCAGCCTACAACAGCACTCTATACTGTAAAAGACACCTCCAACCTTTGTGTCGTCTGCAAACTTGCTGACCCATCCTTCAATCCCCTCATCCAAGTCATTAATAAAAATTACAAACAGGAGAGGCCCAAGAACAACCCTGTGGAATACCACTCACCACAGACTTCCAGGCAGAATATTTTCCTTCCACTACCACTCGCTGTCTTCTGTTGGCCAGCCAATTCTGTATCCAGACAGCTAAGTTCCCCTGTATCCCATTCCTCCTGACCTTCTGAATGAGCCTACCATGGGGAACCTTATCAAATGCCTTGCTGAAGTCCATATACACCACATCCACAGCTCGACCCTCATCAACCTTTCTAGTCACATCCTCAAAGAACTCGATAAGGTTTGTGAGGCATGACCTGCCCCTCACAAAGCCGTGTTGACTGCATTAAATCAAGCCATGCTCTTCCAGATGGTCATAAATCATATCCCTAAGAATCCTTTCCAACACCTTGCAGATGACAGACGTGAGACTTACTGGTCTGTAATTGCCGGGGATTTCCCTATTTCCTTTCCTGAAGAGAGGAATTACATTTGCCTCTCTCCAGTCCTCAGGTGCGACTCCAGTGAAGAGTGAGGATGCAAAGATGGTAAAGCAAGTGGTAAAGCAATTGCATTTCTCATTTCCCAAAGCAGCCGAGGACAAATCTTGTCCGGGCCTTGCGACTTATCAATCTTAATGTTTGACAAAATTTTCAGCACATCAGCTTCCTCTATCTCTATCCATTCCAGCATGCACACCTGCTCTTCAAAGGTTTCATTCACTACAAAGTTTGTTTCTTTTGTAAAGACAGAAGCAAAAATCTCATTTAGGGCTTCCCCAAACTCCTCAGACTCCACACACAAATTCCCTATGCTATCCCTGATCGGCCCTACTCTTTCTTTGACCACTTTCCTATTCCTCACATAAGTGTAAAATGCCTTTGTGTTCTCCCTAATCCGTTCTGCCAAGCCTTTCTCGTGCCCCCTCCTGGCTCTCCTCAGATCATCTTTGAGCTCCTTCCTCGCCTGTAATCCTCTCGAGCTGATCTTGACCCTTGCTTCCTCTACCTTATGTAAGCTACCTTCTTCCTTTTGACGAGAAGCTCCACCGCTCTCGTCATCCAAGGTTCCTTTATCTTACCCCTTCTTGCCTGTCTCAGAGGGACATATTTATTCATCACTTGCAACAACTGTCCCTTAAATAGTCTCCACATGTCTATAGTGCCTTTACCTTGGAACAATTGCTCCCAGTCCATGCTTCCTAACTCATGTCTAATCACATCATAGTTTCCTCTTCCCCAATTAAATATCCTCCCATTTTGCCTTCCCCATAGCTATGTAGAATGTGAGGCAGTTATGGTCACTATCACCAAAATACTCTCCCACCACAAGATCTGTTACCTGCCCCAGCTCGTTTCCGAGCACCAAGTCTAGAATGGCCTCTCACCTCGTCGGCCTGTCAACGTACTGAGTTAGGAAACCCTCCTGAACACACCTTACAAAAACAGCTCCATTCAAATCTTCTGCTCGAAGGAGGTTCCAATCAATATTGGGAAAGTTAAAGTCACCCATTACAACAACCCTACTACGTCCACACTTTTCCAAAATCTGCTTTCTTCCATCTCCCTGCTGCTATTGGGGGGCCTGTAGTAAACCCCTAAAGAGGTGACTGCTCCCTTGCTGTTCCTAACTTCCACCCATACTGACTCGGTCGGCAGATCTTCCTCGACAATGGAAGCTTCTGTAGCTGTGATACCCTCTCTGTTCAGTAGTGCTACACCCCCTCCTCTTTTTTCCCCCCCTCCCTATTCTTTTTAAATGCTCTAAACCTGGAACATCCAGCAACCATTCCTGCCCCTGAGAAACCCATGTCTCTGTTATGGCCACAACATCATAGCACCAGGTACTGATCCATGCTCTAAGTTCATCACTTTTATTCCTGATACTCCTTGCATTAAAGCAAACACACTTTAACTGATCCCTTGGTTCCTTCCCAGGAAAATCCTTCCCACTAGCTGGTCTACCTCTTGCTGTTGCCTCATCTGCATCAACTCTCACCTCCGGTATACAGCTCAGGATCCTACCCCCCTGCCATACGAGTTTAAACCCTCTCAAACTACTCGAGCAAACCTTCCACCCAGGACATTGGTCCCCTTCCAGTTCAGATGCAACTCGTCCATCTTGTACAGGTCCCACCTTCCCCAGAAGGCATCCCAATTATCTACATATCTGAAGCCCTCCCTCCGACACCAGCTGCGCAGCCACGTATTTTTTTCTATTCATCTTCTCTCTCTTTTATCCTGAAGAACTTTTGTTTGGAAAGCTGCAACGTGAAGATCCAAAATGTTCGAGGCCAGGAAAGAACAACATCCAGAGGGGGAGCACAGGCCTGAGGCCTAGTCAACAGGCTGCAGCACCCCGTGGGGGCCCATGTGAGTTGTGTGTTTATTTAGCCCGAGGTTTAATCTCCTCGGGGGGGGGGGGCGGGACTCTGAGTTTTAAGGGCCTCTGGGTAACTGGCTCCTGTCAGATTGTGGCCCTGTCATTTTTAAAACAGGTTTGAAGCCTGGGACTAAAGTATGTCAATTCCCAGGATCTGAGAGGCAGGACTACCCTAGGGGGGAATTAAACCCCAAATGATCTGACCCTCTCTAAAGACTCCTCATAGAGTCAGAGTAATGTGGGATTATCGAGTGGGCAGGATGAGAAAATTCAACAGTGAGAGAGAGAGAAATGTTTAAAAAATTGAGAGAGCTGGGGAAACAGAAGGGGAGAGGGAGGGAGGGGCATTTTGAGATTGTGAAGTTGCTGCAATGTTTGATTCTGGGGTGACAGGAAGTAATTAAACTGAAGCAGGATCACAGAGGAGGGGAAATGATCAGAGTAATGAGCTGCTGCTGCATTGTAGCATGTGGGATCTTGCTGTGCACCAGCTCCCCCAATACTACCATTGCAGGCAGTGAGTGTTTTAATCAGATAACCCATCATTTCAAAGTTTTTCCAAGGCTTTAGCATAAAAATGCAGCTCATTTTCCGATATATTTGTGTTTGGATGTTGCTGAGAGATTGTCTGTGTCACTGAGAGAGGAAAACTTGGGATCTTGCTGTGCAATCATTCTGTAATGATTTTCCTCCTTTCAACTAATGCTGTCTCTTTCCTCCCACGGGCCACTTGAACAGTCAAAGAGAGAAACTTTAAGATCAGAAGACCTTTGAACAAGAGCTTTCTCCGGAGGGGACACGGTCTGAGGCTGGAGGCCTGGTCGATAGGCTGCACTGTGTGGGCGGGGTTCTGTGTTTATTTACCTCAAGAATTAATCTCCTTTTGGGGACCCTGGGTTTTAGGGGCCTCTGCTAAACTGGCTCCTGTCAGATTGGGGCCCTGTTAGTTTTAAAACAGGTTTGAAGAGTGGGGTTAAAATAACCAAGGCCTGGGATTTGACACAAACACATTAATTCCCAGTGAGTGTCTGACAGACAGGACTCCCCCAAAGAGGGAATTACAATCTTAAATTAGAAACTCTATCCAAAGACTTGTTCTAATATCAGAGTAATACTACTTGTGGGATCTTGCTGTGTCTCAAACCACCTGCAGAGTGGCCTACATTGCAGCAAGGGTGACCAAATGTGATAATCACATAAATAAGGCCCAGGTTGGCCCAATCCCTGAGTATCTGGGAGGGGATCTCTCTCTCTCTCTCTCTCTCTCTCTGTCCCCTCTCTCACACCCTCTCCAGCTTCATTTATTGATTTTTTTAAGCAAATAAAACCGTCCCACACACAGCAATGTGACTCGTGGTTATTTGAAGTGGGGGAGAAGGAAATATTTTGCAGCACAAGGTGATTGTTTTTGAGACCACGGGGTAAAAAAAGACAAGATGCAGACAAAGACAGAGAGTGTTTGTGGGAAGGAGGGAGTGATAGAGGGATAAGATGTGTCTTTGTAGCTGGGCTGGGAAAAGGAGACAGGATCTGGGAGAGGGGGGGAGAGAACGGGGCTCTCCAATATCCCATCATCGCCCAGCTCCAATCACTTCCTTCCAGAAAGTACCATCCACAAAGTTAAATTCTGGGATGGAGGGGGTGATTTAAAAAAAAACACAGGTGTCTCAAAGATATCCACAGCCTCTTGTTGGACAAAAAGTGGGATTGGAGCACATTCTGGAGCAGGAAGGGAGTACCCTGTGGGATCTCCCTGCGCGTCAATGGCCCACAGTATTGCTAGCACAGAGACTGCTGGGAAACTGTTTATCAAAGTGAATATTGTCAAATATAAATGTTGCAGTCTTTTAAAAGCTAAGATAAAGATTACCATGTACAAGGTTAAATCAGAGAAAGGGGAAAAGATGAGAGATGGAGAAGGGGATGGTGGAGAGAGAGAGAGAGCAAGCGAGTGCGTAGAGAAGAAAGAAAGTGGGAAATGGTTTGAATTTGTCAAACAGCAGAATCTTTGTCATCCTGAAGCCCGGATTGAACCCTTAACCAGCATCAGTGAAACACACAATCTGTCTGTGGTCCCACTGCTACTTGTGGGATCTTGCTGTGTCTGAAGGGACTGAAGGGTCAGTAACAGAATGAAGACACCATTGGCTCAGAGACAGGATAGAGGGGAATGAGGGTTTCAGATTGGAGGGAGCTACAGGCACGTACAAGTTGGGATCTGTTTTCAGTAAAAGGCAATTGATCCCAGGACACTGCAGAGTGTAAGAATCTGATGCTATTCCCTCACTATCCTCCTCCAATCCCTGGGAAGATCTGCTCCCACACCATGTTCCACTGTTGACTGTGTTAGATATTTTGATACATTGGGGATGGGCGAGGGTGATTTTAAACCTGGGATTTTAAGCTTGCCTTCAAAATGCTCTCGCTCCCCCTTTCACATGATCTTTTCTCTCTTTTATCCCAAGGAACCTTTGTTTGGAAATCTGCAACGTGAACATCCAAAATGTTTGAGGCCAGGAAAGAACAATCTCCAGAGGGGAAGCACGGGCCTGAGGCCTGAGGCCTGAGGCCTGGTCGACAGGCTGCACCCCGTGGGGGCCCACGTGAGTTGTGTGTTTATTTACCCCGAGGTTTAATCTCCTCTGAGGGACCCTGGGTTTTAGGTGCCTCTGGGTAACTGGTTCCTGTCAGATTGCGGCCCTGTCATTTTTAAAACAGATTTGAAGCCTGGGGTTAAAGTAACTGGAGACTTGCGATTTAATACAAATATATGAATCTGCAGAAAATGTCTAACAGACCGGACTCCCCAAGGAGGGAATTAAAACCTTAAATGAGAATCTCTCCCCAAAGACTTGTTCTAATGTCAGAGTAATGTGGGATGTGTACAGGCCTGGGTTCAATTCAATTCCCTGAGTATCTGGGAGGGGATCTCTCTCTCTCTCTCTCTCTCTCTGTCCCCTCTCTCACACTCTCTGCAGCTTCTTTTGTTGATATTTTAAACAAATAAAACCGTCCCACACACAGCAATGTGACTCGTGGGTATTTGAAGTGGGGGAAGATGGAAATATTTTGTAGCACAAGGTGATTGTTTCTGAGACAAAGGGGTAAAAAAAAACACAAGCTACAGACAGAGAGAGAGTGTGGGAAGGAGGGAGTGATACAGGGATAAGATAGAGAGTGATAAGATGGAGGGGGGGAAGAAGGGGGGAAGGAGAGAGGGGGGGAGGAGGGAGGGTGGAAAGGAGGGGGGAAGGGGTGTAATGCGAGGTGGGGAAGGAGAGAGGGGGCAAGGAGAGGTGGGGAAGGAGAGGGGGGGGAAGGAGAGAGGGGGGAAGGAAAGTGGGAAGGAGAGGTGATGAAAGTAGAGACGGGGTAAGGTGAGGGGGAAGCAGAGGGGGGAAGGAGAGGGACCAAAAGAGGGGGGGAAGGAGAGGGGGGAAAGGAGAGGTGGGAAGGAGAGTGGGGGAAGGGGGCGGACAGAGAGACGGTGAAAATAGAGATGGGGTACGGAGGGGGAAGGAGAGTTGGGAAGGGGGGAAGGAGAGAGAGGGGGTTGAGAGTGGGGGGAAGGAGAGCAGAGGGAAGGAGAGGGAAGGGGGGAAGTAGAGGGAGAAGGAGGGGGGAAGGAGAGGGGCAAGGAGACGGAGGCAGAGAGTGGAGAGGAGAGATGTCAGAAGGAGTTGGGGAAAGGAGAGAGGGGAAAGGACTGGGAAGGGAGGGAGGGGATGTTGAGGGGGGAAGGAGAGAGGGGAAAGAGTGAGGGAAAGAGTGTGGTAAGGAGAGAGGGGAAGGGTGAAAGGAGAGGGGGTGAAGCAGTGGGGTGGAAGGAGAGGGGGGAAGGGGTGATGGTCAGGGAGTGAAAGAGAGGGGGAGGAGGGTTGTCAGAAGGAGATAGAGTGAAGGGGGGCGAAGGAGAGGGCGAAACGTAGATGTGGGGAAGGAGAGGGTGGAAGGAGAGAGGGGGGAAGTAGTGAATGGGGAAGGACAGAGGGGTGGAAAGAGCGAGGAGGGAAGGAGACAGGGGCAAAAGAGAGGGGGGAAGGAGAGAGGGGGGAAGGAGAGAGACCGGAATGAAGGGGGAAGCAGACAGTTGGGAAGTAGAGAGGGGGAAGTAGAGAGGGGAGAAGGACAGAGGGGTGGAAGGAGCGAGGGGGAAAGGAGCGGGGGCGAATGGGAGGAGAGGGAAGGAGAGAGGGGGAAGGAGAGAGAGGAGCAAGGGGGAAGGAGAGAGGATAAGGAATGGTGAAAGAGAGAGGGGAGAAGGAAGGGGGAAGGAGAGGGAAAGGAAGGGGGAAGGAGAGAGAGGAGAAGGAGAGAGGGGTGAAGGAGAGAGGGGGAGGAGAGAGAGGGGAAGGAGAGAAGGAGAGGGGAAGGAGAGAGGAGGGAAGTAGAGAGTGGGGAAGGACAGAGGGGTGGAAGGAGACGGGGGCGAATGAGAGGAGAGGGAAGGGGAGAGGGGGAAGGAGGGGGGTGAAGGAGAGAGGGGAAGGTGAGGGGGAAAGAGAGAAGGAAGAAGGAGAGACCGGGAGGAATAGGGAAAGAGCGAGAGGAGATGGAGGGGGAGAAGGAGAGGGGGAACGAGAGAGGGGAGAAGGAGGGGGGGAGAAAGAGAGATGGGAAGGAGAGAGAGGAGAAGGAGAGACGGGAAGGAAAGGGGAAGGAGAGAGGGGAGAAGGAGAGGGGGGAGGAGAGGGGGGACGAGAGAGGGGAGAAGGAGGGGGGAAAGGAAGGGGAAGGAGACGGGGAGAAAGAAAGAGGGGAGAAGGAGAGAAGGGAAGAAAGGGGGAAAGAGAGAGAGGGGAGAAGGATAGACGGGGGTAGGAGAGAGGGAGGAATGAGAGGGGGTAAGGAAGGGGGAAGGAGAGAGGGGAGAAGGAGAGAGGGGGAAAGAGAGATGGGGTAAGGAGAGAGGGGAAGGAAGGGGACGGAGAGGTGGAGAAAGAGAGAAGGGGGAAGGAGAGAGAGAGGGAAAGGACAGAGGGCAAGAACTGGGGAAGGAGAGAGGGGAGAAGGAGAGAGAGAGTAAGGACAGGGGGGGGAAATGAGAGAGGGGGAAGGAGAGAGGGAGAAGGAGAGAGAGAGGGGAAGGAGCGAGGGGAGAAGGTGAGGGGGTAAAGGAGCGAGGGAGGAAAGGAGAGAGGGGAAGGAAGGGGGAAGGAGAGAGGGGAGAAGGAGAGAGAGAGGGAAAGGACAGAGGGGAAGAACTGGGGAAGGAGAGAAGGGAGAAGGAGAGAGAGGGTTAGGAGAGGGGGGAATGAGAGAGGGAGAAGGAGAGAGAGAGGAGAAGGAGCGAGGGGAGAAGGTGAGGGGGGAAGGAGCGAGGGAGGAAAGGAGAGAGGGGTAGGAAGGGGGAAGGAGAGAGGGGAGAAGGAGAGAGAGGGGAAGGAAGGGGGGAGGAGATAGTAGAAAAGGAGAGGGGGAAAGGAAGGGGGAAGAAGAGAGGGGAATGAAGGGGGAAGGCGAGAGGGGAGAAGGAGAGAGGGAAGGAAGGGGGAAGGAGAGTAGGGAGAAGGAGAGAGGGGAAGGAAGGAGGGAGGAGAGAAGGGGAAAAGAAGGGGGAAGAAGAGAGGGGAGAATGAGACAGCGGAAGGAGAGAGGGGGGAAGGAGGGGGGGAAGAAGGGGGAAGGAGAGAGTAGGGAAGGAGAGAGGAGAAAGAGAGAGGGGAAGGAAGGGGGGAGGAGAGAGGGGAGAAGAAGAGGAGGGAAGGTGAAGGGGAAAGAGAGAAGGGAGAAGGAGAGACGGTGAAGAAGGGGGAAGGAGCGAGAGGAGATGGAGGGCAGATAGGAGAGGGGAGAAGGAGGGGAGGAGAAGGAGAGACAGGAAGGAGAGAGAGGAGAAGGGAAGGAAAGGGGAAGGAGCGAGGGGAGAAGGAGAGGGAGGAACGAGAGAGGGGAGAAGGAGGGGGGAAAGGAAGGGGGAAGGAGATAGGGAGAAAGAAAGAGGGGAGAAGGAGAGAAGGGAAGAAAGGGGGAAGGAGAGAGGGGGGAGAAAGATAGAGGGGGGTAGCAGAGAGGGGGGAATGAGAGGGGGTAAGGAAGGGGGAAGGAGAGAGGAGAAAGAGAGAGGGGGAAGGAGAGGGAGGGGATGAGAGAGAGGAGAAAGAGAGGGGGGAAAGGAGAGAGAGGGAAAGGAGAGAAGGGAAGGAAGGGGGAAGGAGAGAGAGGATAAGGAGAGAGGGGAGAAGGAGAGAGAGAAGGGAAGTGGGAAGGAGAGAGGGGAGAAGGGATGAGGTGAAGGAAGGGGGGAGGAGTGAGGTGAGAAGGATGGGGGAAGGAGACAGTGGAAAAGGAGAGGGGGAAAGTAAAGGGGAAGGAGAGAGGGGAGAAGGAGAGAGGGGAAGGAAGGGGGAGAAGAGATGGGAGAAGGAGAGATGGGGGAAGGAGAGAAGGAATGGAAGAGGAAAGGAGAGTGGGGAGCAGGAAAGAGGCGAGAAGGAGAGGGGGCAAGGAAGGGGAAAGGCGAGAGGGGAGAAGGAGAGGGGGAAGGAAAGGGGAGGAGAGAGGAGAAGGAGAGGGGGTAGGAAGGGGGAAGGGGAGAGGGGAGAAAGAGAGCGGAGAAGGAAGGGGGAAGAAGGGAGAGGAGAAGGAGACGGGGGGAAAGAGAGATGGGTTAAGGAGAGGGGGGAAGGAAGGGGGAAGGAGAGGTGGAGAAAAAGAGAGGGGGGTAGGAGAGAGAGAGAGGGGAAGGAAAGAGGGGAAGGTCCAGGGAAGGAGAGAGGGGAGAAGGAGAGAGGAAAGAAGGAGAGGGAGTGGAGGGGGAGAAGGAGAGGATGGTAGGAAGGGGGAAGGGGAGAGGGGAGAAAGAGAGGAGGGAAGGAAGGGGGAAGGAGAGACGGGAAGAAGGAGAGGGGATAATGAGAGGGGGAAGGAGAGAGGGGTGAAGGAGAGGATGGAAGGAAGGGGTAAGGAGAGGGGGGGAAGGAAAGGGGAAGGAGAGAGGAGAGAAGGAGAGAGGGGGTAAGGAAGGGGTAAGGAGGGAGAGGAGATGGAGACAGGAGGAAAGAGAGATGGGTTAAGGAGAGAGGGGATGGAAGGGGGAAGGGGAGGTGGAGAAAAACAGAGGGGGGAGGAGAGAGTGGTGAAGTACAGGGGGGAAGTAGAGAGTGGGGAAGGAGAGAGGGGTGGAAGGAGCGAGGGGGAAGGAGACGGGGGCGAAAGAGAGTGGGGGGAAGGAGAGTGGGGGGAAGGAGAGTGGGGGGAAGGAGAGTGGGGGGAAGGAACGAGGGGGGAAGGAGAGACCGGAATGAAGGGGGAAGCAGACAGTGGGGAAGTAGAGAGTGGGGAAGGACAGAGGGGTGGAAGGAGATGGGGGCGAATGAGAGGAGAGGGAAGGGGAGAGGGGAAGGAGAGAGGGGGAAGGAGAGGGGCAAAAGAGAGAGGGGGAAAGAGAGAGAGGAAGGAAGGGGGTAGGAAAAGAGTGGAGAAGGAGAGAGGGGTGAAGGAGAGAGGGGAAGGAAGGGGGAAGGAGAGAGGGGAGAAGGAGAGAGGGGAGTAGAGGGAGAAGGGAAGGAGGAAGGTGAGAGGAGAGAAGGAGAGGGAGAAGGGAAGGGGGAAGGAGAGAGGGGAGAAGGAGTGGGGGGAAGGAAGGGGGAAGGAAGGGAGGAGAGAGGGGAGAAGGAGAGAGGGGAAGCAGAGAGGGGGAGGAGTGAGAGGGGAAGGAATGGGGAAGGAGACAGGGGGAGGAAGGGGGAAGGAGAGAGGTGAGAAGGAGAGAGGGCAAGGAAGGGCCAAGGTGAGAGGGGGAAGGAAAGAGGAGGGAAGCAGAGAGAGGAAGGAAGGGGGAAGGAAGGGAGGAGAGAGGGGAGAAGGAGAGAGGAGGGAAGGAGAGAGGGGAAGCAGAGAGGGGGAGGAGTGAGAGGGGAAGGAATGGGGAAGGAGACAGGGGGAGGAAGGGGGAAGGAGAGAGGTGAGAAGGAGAGAGGGCAAGGAAGGGCCAAGGTGAGAGGGGAGAAGGAGAGAGGGGGAAGGAAAGAGGAGGGAAGCAGAGAGAGGAAGGAAGGGGGAAGGAGAGAGGGGAGAAGTAAGAGTGGGGAACGAGTGGGGGAAGGAGAGGGTGGAAGGAAGGGGGAAGGAGAGAGGGGAGAAGGAGGGGGGAAGGTAGAGGGGGCAAGGTAGAGAGGGAAGGAGAGAGGGGAGAAGGAGAGAGGGGGAAGGAGAGAGAGAGAGGGAAAGGACAGAGGGGAAGAACTGGGGAAAGAGAGAGGGGAGAAGGAGAGAGAGGGGTATGAGAGGGGGGGGAATGAGAGAGGGGGATGGAGAGAGGGAGAAGGAGAGAGAGAGGAGAAGCAGCGAGGGGAGAAGGTGAGGGGGGAAGGAGCGAGGGGAGAAGGAAAGTGGGAAGGAGAGGTGATGAAAGTAGAGACGGGGTAAGGTGAGGGGGAAGCAGAGGGGGGAAGGAGAGGGACCAAAAGAGGGGGGGAAGGAGAGGGGGGAAAGGAGAGGTGGGAAGGAGAGAGGGGGAAGGGGGCGGACAGAGAGACGGTGAAAATAGAGATGGGGTACGGAGGGGGAAGGAGAGTTGGGAAGGGGGGAAGGAGAGAGAGGGGGTTGAGAGTGGGGGGAAGGAGAGCAGGGGGGAGGAGAGGGAAGGGGGTGAAGGTGAGTGGGGGAAAGGGGGGAAGTAGAGGGAGAAGGAGCGGGGAAGGAGAGGGGCAAGGAGATGGAGGCAGAGAGTGGAGAGGAGAGATGTCAGAAGGAGTTGGGGAAAGGAGAGAGGGGAAAGGACTGGGAAGGGAGGGAGGGGATGTTGAGGGGGGAAGGAGAGAGGGGAAAGAGTGAGGGAAAGAGTGTGGTAAGGAGAGAGGGGAAGGGTGAAAGGAGAGGGGGTGAAGCAGTGGGGTGGAAGGAGACGGGGGAAGGGGTGATGGTCAGGGAGTGAAAGAGAGGGGGAGGAGGGTTGTCAGAAGGAGATAGAGTGAAGGGGGGCGAAGGAGAGGGCGAAACGTAGATGTGGGGAAGGAGAGGGTGGAAGGAGAGAGGGGGGAAGTAGTGAGTGGGGAAGGACAGAGGGGTGGAAAGAGCGAGGAGGGAAGGAGACAGGGGCAAAAGAGAGGGGGGAAGGAGAGAGGGGGGAAGGAGAGAGACCGGAATGAAGGGGGAAGCAGACAGTTGGGAAGTAGAGAGGGGGAAGTAGAGAGGGGAGAAGGACAGAGGGGTGGAAGGAGCGAGGGGGAAAGGAGACGGGGGCGAATGGGAGGAGAGGGAAGGAGAGAGGGGGAAGGAGAGAGAGGAGCAAGGGGGAAGGAGAGAGGATAAGGAATGGTGAAAGAGAGAGGGGAGAAGGAAGGGGGAAGGAGAGGGAAAGGAAGGGGGAAGGAGAGAGAGGAGAAGGAGAGAGTGAAGAAGGAGAGAGGGGTGAAGGAGAGAGGGGGAGGAGAGAGAGGGGAAGGAGAGAAGGAGAGGGGAAGGAGAGAGGAGGGAAGTAGAGAGTGGGGAAGGACAGAGGGGTGGAAGGAGACGGGGGCGAATGAGAGGAGAGGGAAGGGGAGAGGGGGAAGGAGGGGGGTGAAGGAGAGAGGGGAAGGTGAGGGGGAAAGAGAGAAGGAAGAAGGAGAGACCGGGAGGAATAGGGAAAGAGCGAGAGGAGATGGAGGGGGAGAAGGAGAGGGGGAACGAGAGAGGGGAGAAGGAGGGGGGGAGAAAGAGAGACGGGAAGGAGAGAGAGGAGAAGGAGAGACGGGAAGGAGAGGGGGGACGAGAGAGGGGAGAAGGAGGGGGGAAAGGAAGGGGAAGGAGACGGGGAGAAAGAAAGAGGGGAGAAGGAGAGAAGGGAAGAAAGGGGGAAAGAGAGAGAGGGGAGAAGGATAGACGGGGGTAGGAGAGAGGGAGGAATGAGAGGGGGTAAGGAAGGGGGAAGGAGAGAGGGGAGAAGGAGAGAGGGGGAAAGAGAGATGGGGTAAGGAGAGAGGGGAAGGAAGGGGACGGAGAGGTGGAGAAAGAGAGAAGGGGGAAGGAGAGAGAGAGGGAAAGGACAGAGGGCAAGAACTGGGGAAGGAGAGAGGGGAGAAGGAGAGAGAGAGTAAGGACAGGGGGGGGAAATGAGAGAGGGGGAAGGAGAGAGGGAGAAGGAGAGAGAGAGGGGAAGGAGCGAGGGGAGAAGGTGAGGGGGTAAAGGAGCGAGGGAGGAAAGGAGAGAGGGGAAGGAAGGGGGAAGGAGAGAGGGGAGAAGGAGAGAGAGAGGGAAAGGACAGAGGGGAAGAACTGGGGAAGGAGAGAAGGGAGAAGGAGAGAGAGGGTTAGGAGAGGGGGGAATGAGAGAGGGAGAAGGAGAGAGAGAGGAGAAGGAGCGAGGGGAGAAGGTGAGGGGGGAAGGAGCGAGGGAGGAAAGGAGAGAGGGGTAGGAAGGGGGAAGGAGAGAGGGGAGAAGGAGAGAGAGGGGAAGGAAGGGGGGAGGAGATAGTAGAAAAGGAGAGGGGGAAAGGAAGGGGGAAGAAGAGAGGGGAATGAAGGGGGAAGGCGAGAGGGGAGAAGGAGAGAGGGAAGGAAGGGGGAAGGAGAGTAGGGAGAAGGAGAGAGGGGAAGGAAGGAGGGAGGAAAGAAGGGGGAAGAAGAGAGGGGAGAATGAGACAGCGGAAGGAGAGAGGGGGGAAGGAGGGGGGGAAGAAGGGGGAAGGAGAGAGTAGGGAAGGAGAGAGGAGAAAGAGAGAGGGGAAGGAAGGGGGGAGGAGAGAGGGGAGAAGAAGAGGAGGGAAGGTGAAGGGGAAAGAGAGAAGGGAGAAGGAGAGACGGTGAAGAAGGGGGAAGGAGCGAGAGGAGATGGAGGGCAGATAGGAGAGGGGAGAAGGAGGGGAGGAGAAGGAGAGACAGGAAGGAGAGAGAGGAGAAGGAGAGATGGGAAGGAAAGGGGAAGGAGCGAGGGGAGAAGGAGAGGGAGGAATGAGAGAGGGGAGAAGGAGGGGGGAAAGGAAGGGGGAAGGAGATAGGGAGAAAGAAAGAGGGGAGAAGGAGAGAAGGGAAGAAAGGGGGAAGGAGAGAGGGGGGAGAAAGATAGAGGGGGGTAGCAGAGAGGGGGGAATGAGAGGGGGTAAGGAAGGGGGAAGGAGAGAGGAGAAAGAGAGGGGGGGAAGGAGAGGGAGGGGATGAGAGAGAGGAGAAAGAGAGGGGGGAAAGGAGAGAGAGGGAAAGGAGAGAAGGGAAGGAAGGGGGAAGGAGAGAGAGGATAAGGAGAGAGGGGAGAAGGAGAGAGAGAAGGGAAGTGGGAAGGAGAGAGGGGAGAAGGGATGAGGTGAAGGAAGGGGGGAGGAGTGAGGTGAGAAGGATGGGGGAAGGAGACAGTGGAAAAGGAGAGGGGGAAAGTAAAGGGGAAGGAGTGAGGGGAGAAGGAGAGAGGGGAAGGAAGGGGGAGAAGAGATGGGAGAAGGAGAGAGGGGGGAAGGAGAGAAGGAATGGAAGAGGGAAGGAGAGAGTGGAGCAGGAAAGAGGCGAGAAGGAGAGGGGGCAAGGAAGGGGAAAGGCGAGAGGGGAGAAGGAGGGGGGAAGGAAAGGGGAGGAGAGAGGAGAAGGAGAGGGGGTAGGAAGGGGGAAGGGGAGAGGGGAGAAAGAGAGCGGAGAAGGAAGGGGGAAGAAGGGAGAGGAGAAGGAGACGGGGGGAAAGAGAGATGGGTTAAGGAGAGGGGGGAAGGAAGGGGGAAGGAGAGGTGGAGAAAAAGAGAGGGGGGTAGGAGAGAGAGAGAGGGGAAGGAAAGAGGGGAAGGTCCAGGGAAGGAGAGAGGGGAGAAGGAGAGAGGAAAGAAGGAGAGGGGGTGGAGGGGGAGAAGGAGAGGATGGTAGGAAGGGGGAAGGGGAGAGGGGAGAAAGAGAGGAGGGAAGGAAGGGGGAAGGAGAGACGGGAGGAAGGAGAGGGGATAATGAGAGGGGGAAGGAGAGAGGGGTGAAGGAGAGGATGGAAGGAAGGGGTAAGGAGAGGGGGGGAAGGAAAGGGGAAGGAGAGAGGAGAGAAGGAGAGAGGGGGTAAGGAAGGGGTAAGGAGGGAGAGGAGAAGGAGACAGGAGGAAAGAGAGATGGGTTACGGAGAGAGGGGATGGAAGGGGGAAGGGGAGGTGGAGAAAAAGAGAGGGGGGAGGAGAGAGTGGTGAAGTACAGGGGGGAAGTAGAGAGTGGGGGGAAGGAGAGTGGGGGGAAGGAGAGTGGGGGGAAGGAGAGTGGGGGGAAGGAACGAGGGGGGAAGGAGAGACCGGAATGAAGGGGGAAGCAGACAGTGGGGAAGTAGAGAGTGGGGAAGGACAGAGGGGTGGAAGGAGATGGGGGCGAATGAGAGGAGAGGGAAGGGGAGAGGGGAAGGAGAGAGGGGGAAGGAGAGGGGCAAAAGAGAGAGGGGGAAAGAGAGAGAGGAAGGAAGGGGGTAGGAAAAGAGTGGAGAAGGAGAGAGGGGTGAAGGAGAGAGGGGAAGGAAGGGGGAAGGAGAGAGGGGAGAAGGAGAGAGGGGAGTAGAGGGAGAAGGGAAGGAGGAAGGTGAGAGGAGAGAAGGAGAGGGAGAAGGGAAGGGGGAAGGAGAGAGGGGAGAAGGAGTGGGGGGAAGGAAGGGGGAAGGAAGGGAGGAGAGAGGGGAGAAGGAGAGAGGGGAAGCAGAGAGGGGGAGGAGTGAGAGGGGAAGGAATGGGGAAGGAGACAGGGGGAGGAAGGGGGAAGGAGAGAGGTGAGAAGGAGAGAGGGCAAGGAAGGGCCAAGGTGAGAGGGGAGAAGGAGAGAGGGGGAAGGAAAGAGGAGGGAAGCAGAGAGAGGAAGGAAGGGGGAAGGAGAGAGGGGAGAAGTAAGAGTGGGGAACGAGTGGGGGAAGGAGAGGGTGGAAGGAAGGGGGAAGGAGAGAGGGGAGAAGGAGGGGGGAAAGGAAGGGGAGAAGGTAGAGGGGGCAAGGTAGAGAGGGAAGGAGAGAGGGGAGAAGGAGAGAGGGGGAAGGAGAGAGAGAGAGGGAAAGGACAGAGGGGAAGAACTGGGGAAGGAGAGAGGGGAGAAGGAGAGAGAGGGGTATGAGAGGGGGGGAATGAGAGAGGGGGATGGAGAGAGGGAGGAGGAGAAGCAGCGAGGGGAGAAGGTGAGGGGGGAAGGAGCGAGGGGAGAAGGGACAGAGAAGGGAAGGAAGGGGGGAGGAGACAGTGGAAAAGGAGAGGGGGAAAGGAAGGGAGAAGAAGAGAGGGGAATGAAGGGGGAAGGAGAGAGGGAAGGAAGGGGGAAGGAGAGAGGGGAGAAGGAGAGAGGGGAAGGAAGGAGGGAGGAGAGAAGGGGAAAAGAAGGGGGAAGAAGAGAGGGGAGAATGAGACAGGGGGAAGGAGAGAGGGGAGAAGGAGAGAGGGAAGAAGGGGGAAGGAGAGAGTGGAGAAGGAGAGGGGTGAAAGAGAGAGGGGAAGGAAGGGGGGAGGAGCGAGAGGAGATGGAGGGCAGGAAGGAGAGGGCGAACGAGAAAGGGGAGAAGGGAGGGGAGGAGAGACGGGAAGGAAAGGGGAAGGAGCGAGGGGAGAAGTCGAGGGAGGAAGGAGAGTGGGGACGAGAGAGGGGAGAAGGAGGAGGGGAAAGGAAGGGGGAAGGAGACGGGAAGAAAGAAAGAGGGGAGAAGGAGAGAAGGGAAGAAAGGGGGAAGGAGAGACGGGGAGAAGGATAGAGGGGGTATCAGAGAGGGGGGAATGAGAGGGGGTAAGGAAGGAGAGAGGAGAAAGAGAGAGGGGGAAGGAGAGAGAGGGGGGAAGGAGCGAGGGGAGAAAGAGAGGGGAAAGGAGAGAGAGAGAGAAAGGAGAGAGGGGAAGGAAGGGGGAAGGAGAGAGGGGAGAAGGAGAGAGAGAAGGAAAGTGGGAAGGAGAGAGGGGAGAAGGAGAGAGGTGAAGGAAGGGGGAGGAGTGAGGTGAGAAGGAGGGGGGAAGGAGACAGTGGAAAAGGAGAGGGGGAAAGTAAAGGGGAAGGAGAGAGGGAAAGGAAGAGGGAAGGAGAGAGGGTAGAATGAGAGAGGGTAAGGAAGGGGGAGAGGAGAGAGGGCCGAAGGAGAGGGGGGAAGGAAGGGGGAGGAGAGAGGGGAGAAGGAGAGATGGGAAGGAAGGGGGAAGGAAAGAGGGGAGAAGGTGAGAAGGGAGAAAAAGAGAGGGGAAGGAAGGGGGGAAGGACAGAGGGGAGAAGGAGAGAGGGAATGGAAGAGGGAAGGAGAGAGGAGAGGGGGGAAGAAGAGGGGGGAGAAGGAGAGAGGGGGAAAGAGAGATGGTTTAAGGAGAGGGGGGAAGGAAGGGGGAACTAGAGGGGAAGAAGGAGAGAGGTGAAGGAAGGGGGAAGGCGAGAGGTGAGAAGGAGAGAGGGAAAGGAAGGGGGAGGAGAGAGGGGAGAAAGAAGGGGGAAGGAGATGGGGGAAGGAGAGAGGGGAAGGAAGAGGGAAGGAGAGAGAGGAGAAGCAGAGGGGGGTAGGAAGGGGGTAGGGGAGAGGGGAGAAAGAAAGAGGAGAAGGAAGGGGGAAGAAGGGAGAGAAGAAGGAGACAGGCATAAAGAGAGATGGGTTAAGGAGAGAGGGGAAGGAAGGGGAAGGAGAGGTGGAGAAAAAGAGAGGAGGGAAGGAGAGATTGGTGAAGTAAAGAGGAGAAGGAAGGTGGAAGGAGAGAGGGGAGAAGGAGAGAGGGGAAGGAAGTGGAAAGGAGCGAGGGGAGAAGGGGGGAAGAGAGGAGGGAGGAGAGAGTGGAGAAGGAGAGGGTGCGGGAAGGAACAAGGAGAGACAGGAATGAAGGGGAAAGGAGAGAGGGGAGAAGGAGAGAGGGGAGAAGGTGGGGGAGAAAAGGAAGGGGAAGGAGAGAGGGGAACGGACAGAAGGGAAAGACGGGGGAAGGAGAGAGGGGAGAAGGAGAGTGGAGAAGGAAGGGGGAAGGAGAGAGGGGAGAAAGAGAGGGGGAGGAGGGGGGAGTGGGGGAAGGAGAAGGGGTGAGGAGAGAGTGGGGGAAGGAGAGAGGGGGAGAAGGAGAGAGGGGAAGGAAGGGGGAAGGGAAGGAGGGTAAATGTCCTCGTATTATATATTTAACCAGCCAGCGCAGATTCAGTGCCGTAAACTGAGGAGAGTGGAAATCTGCTGGTTATATATATTTAATCAGCCAGCGCAGAGTCAGTGCCGTAAACAGACGAGAGTGTAAATCTCCTGGTTATATATATTTAACCAGACAGCAAAGAGTCAGTGCCCTAAACTGACGAGAGTGTAAATATCCTGGTTATATACATTTAACCAAATAGCACAGACTCAGTGCCATAAAGTGAGGAGAGTGTAAATCTCCTGGTTATATATATTTAAACAGCCAGCACAGACTCACTCCCCGAAACTGAGGGGAGTGTAAATCTCCTGGTCATTTAAAGTTAACAAGCCAGCACAGAGTCAGTGCCATAAACTGCGGAGAGTGTAAATCTCCAGGTTTTATATATTTAACCAGACAGCACAGAGTCAGTGCCCTCAACTGAGGAGAGTGTAAATCACCTGATAACATATATTTAACGAGCCAACACAGAGTTAGTGCCCAAAACAGAGGAGAGTGTAAATCTCCTGGTCATATATATTTAACCAGCCAGCGCAGACTTACATTCTCCTCAGTCTGCGCTGGCTGGTTAAATATATATGACCAGGAGATTTACACTCTCCTCTGTTTTGGGCACGAACTCTGTGTTGAGGAGAGTGTCATAAACTGAGGAGAGGGAAATCTCACCGGTTATATAAATTTAGCTAGCCAGCACAGACTCAGTGCCCTAAAATAAGGAGAGTGTGAATCTCCGGGTTATATAAATTAAACCAGCCAGCGCAGACTCAGTGCCCTAAACTGAGGAGAGTGTAAATCTTCTGGTTATATATATTTAACCAGCCAGCGCAGACTAAGTGCACTAAACTGAGGAGAGTGTATATCTCCTGGTTATATATATTTAACCACCCAGCAAAGAGTCAGTGCCCTAAAATGAGGAGAATGTAAATCTCCTGGTTATATATATTTAACCTGACACAACAGACTCAGTGCCATAAACTGAGGAGAGGAAAAATCTCCTGGTTATATATATTTAACCTGCCAGCGCAGAGTTAGTGCCCTAAACTGAGGAGAGTGTAAATCTCCTGGTTATATATATTGAACCAGACAGCTCAGACTCAGTGTCATAAACTGAGGAGAGGGTAATTCTCCTGATTAAATATATTTAACCAGCCAGCACAGAGTCAGTACCCGAAACTGAGGAGAGTGTAAATTTCCTGGTGAAATAAAGTTAACCAGCCAGCACAGACTCAGTGCCATAAACTGAGGAGAGAGTAAATCTCAATGGTTATATAAATTTAGCCAGCCAGCACAGACTCAGTGCCCAAAACTGAGGAGAGTGTAAATCTCCTGGTTATATATATTGAACCAGCCATCGCAGACTCAGTGCCATAAACTGCGGAGAGTGTAAATCTCCTGGTGATATACATTCAACCTGCCAGCACAGAGTCAGTTCCCGAAACTGAGGAGAGTGTAAATCTCCTGGTTATATATATTTAACCACACAGGAAATAGTCAGTGCCCTAAACTGAGGAGAGTGTAAATCTCCTGGTTATATATAATTAACCAGCCAGAACAGAGTCAGTTCCATCAACTGGGGAGAGTGTAAATCTCCTGGTTATATATATTTAACCAGCCAACACAGAGTCAGTGCCGTAAACTGAGGAAAGTGTAAATCTCCTGGTTATATAAATTTAACCAGCCAGCACAGACTCAGTGACCTAAACTGAGGAGCGTGTAAATCTTCTGGTTATATATATTTAACCAGCCAGCACAGAGTCAGTGCCCTAAACTGAGGAGAGTGTAAATCTCCGGGTTATATAAATTTAACCAGCCAGCGCAGAGTCAGTTCCATAAACTGAGGATAGTGTAAATCTCCTGGTTATATATATTTAACCAGCCAACACAGAGTCAGTGTCATAAACTGAGGAGAGGGTAAATCTCCTCGTTATATATATTTTCCTAGCCAGCACAGACTCAGTGCCATAAACTGAGGCGTGTGTAAATCTCTTGGTTATATATATTTAACCATCCAGCACAGAGTCCGTTCCCTAAACTGAGGAGAGTGTAAATCTTCTGGCTATATATATTTAACCAGCCAGCACAGAGTCTGTGCCCGAAACTGAGGAGACTGTAAATCTCCTGGTCATATGTAATTGTCCAGCCAGCAGAGAGTCAGTGCCCGAAACTGAGGAGAGGGTAATTCTCCTGATTAAATATATTTAACCAGCCAGCACAGAGTCAGTGTCATAAACTGAGGAGAGGGTAAATCTCCTCGTTATATATATTTCACCACCCAGCAAAGAGTCAGTGCCATAAACTGCGGAGAGTGTAAATCTCCTGGTTATATATATTTAACAAGCCAACATAGTGTCAGTGCCCTAAACTGAGGAGAGTGTAAATCTCCTGGTCATATATAATTGTCCAGCCAGCAGAGAGTCAGTGCCCGAAACTGAGGAGAGGGTAATTCTCCTGATTAAATATATTTAACCAGCCAGCACAGAGTCAGTACCCTAAACTGAGGAGAGGGTACATCTCCTCGTTATATATATTTCACCACCCAGCAAAGAGTCAGTGCCATAAACTGCGGAGAGTGTAAATCTCCTGGTTATATATATTTAACAAGCCAACATAGTGTCAGTGCCCTAAACTGAGGAGAGTGTAAATCTCCTGGTTATATATATTTAACAAGCCAAAATAGTGTCTGTGCCCTAAACTGATGTGAGTGTACATCTCCTGGTTACATATATTTAACCAGCCAGCACAGAGTCAGTGCCCTAAACTGAGGAGTGTGGAAATCTCCTGGTTATATAAATTTAACCAGCCAGCGCAGACTCAGTGCCCAAAACTGAGGAGAGTGTAAATCTTCTGGTTATATATATTTAACCAGCCAGCACAGAGTCAGTGCCCTAAACTGAGGAGAGTGTAAATCTCCTGGTTATATATATTTAACCAGCCAGCACAGAGTCAGTGCCCTAAACTGAGGAGAGTGTAAATCTCCTGGTTATATATATTTAACCAGCCAGCACAGAGTCAGTTCCTGAAACTGAGGAGAGTGTAAATCTTCTGGTAAAATAAATTTAAAAAGCCAGCACAGAGTCAGTGCCATAAACTGCGGAGAGTGTAAATCAACAGGTTTTATATATTTAACCAGCCAGCACAGAGTCAGTGCCCTAAACTGAGGAGAGGGTAAATCTCCTCGTTGTATATATTTTACTAGCCAGCACAGAGTCAGTGCCATAAACTGCGGGAAGTGTATATCTCCTGGTTTTGTATATTCAACCAGCCAGCACAGAGTCAGTGCCCTAAACTGAGGAGAGTGTAAATCTCCCTGGTGAGATAGATTTTACCAGCCAACACAGACTCAGTGCCCTATACTGAGGAGAGTGTAAATTTCCTGGTGATATGTATTTAACCAGCCAGCTCACAGTCAGTACCCTAAACTGAGGACAGGGTAAATCTCTTGGTTACGTATATTTACCCAGCCAGCGCAGAGTAAGTACTCTAAACTGAGGAGAGTGTAAATCTCTTGGTTCTATATATTTAACCAGCCAGCACGCAGTCAGTGTCCGAAACTGAGGAGAGCGTAAATCTCCCTGGTTATATAAATTTAACCAGCCAGCACACATCAGTGCCATCAACTGAGGAGAGGGTAATTCTCCACATTAAATATATTTAACCAGCCAGCACAGAGTCAGTTCCCTAAACAGAGGAGAGTGTAAATCTCCTGGTTATATATTTTCAAACCGCCAGCACAGAGTCAGTGCCCTAAACTGAGGAGAGTGGAAATCTCCTGGTAATATATATTTAACCAGCCACCACAGAGTCAGTGCCCGAAATTGAGGAGAGTGTAAATCTCCTGGTTATATATATTTAAGAAGCCAACACAGTGTCAGTGCCCTAAAATGAGTAGAGTGTAAATCTCCTGGTTATATATAATTAACCAGCCAGCAGAGAGTCAGTGCCCTTATCTGAGGAGAGTGTAAATCCCCTGGTTACAGAAATTTAACCAGCCAGAACAGACGCAGTGCCCTAAACTGAGGAGAGAAGAAATATCCTGGTTATGTATATTTAACCAGCCAGCACAGACTCAGTGCCATAAACTGAGAAGAGGGTAAATCTCCGAGTTATATACATTTAACCAGCCAGCACAGAGTCAGTGCTCTAAACTGAGGAGAGTGTAAATCTCCCTGGTTATATAAATTTAGCCAGCCAGCACAGACTCAGTGCCCTAAAATAAGGAGAGTGTAAATCTCCTGGTTATATCTATTCAACCAGCCAGCACAGAGTCAGTTCCCGAAACTGAGGAGATTGTAAATCTCCTGGTTATGTATATTCAACCAGCCAGCATAGAGTCAGTTCCCTCATCTGAGGACAGTGTAAATCTCCTGGTTTTACATATATTTAACCAGCCAGCACAGACTCAGTGCCCTAAACTGAGGAGAGTGTAAATCTCCTGGTTATATATATTTAACCACCCATCAAAGACTCAGTACCATAAACTGAGGAGAGGGTAAATCTCCTGGTTATATATATTTAAACAGCCAGTACAGAGTCACTTCCCTCAACTGAGGAGAGTGTAAATCTCTTTGTTATCTATATTTAACCAGCCAGCACAGAGCCAGTGCCATAAACTGTGGAGAGTATAAATCTCCAGGTTTTATATATTTAACCAGCCAGCACAGAGTCAGTGCCCTAAACTGAGGAGAGTGTAAATCTCCCTGGTGAGATAAATTTTACCAGCCAGCACAGAGTCAGTGCCCTAAACTGGGGAGAGTGTAAATCTCCCTGGTGAGATAAATTTTACCAGCCAGCAGAGAGTCAGTGCCCTAAACTGAGGAGAATGGAAACCTCCTTGTTGGATATATTTAACCAGCCAGCGCAGAGTTAGTGCGCGAAACTGAGGAGAGGGTAAATCTCCCAGGTTGTATAAATTTAACCAGTCGGCACAGTCAGTGCCCTAAACTGAGGAGAGTGTAAATCTCCTGGTGATATATATTTAACCAGCCAGCTCACAGTAAGTGCCCTAAACTGAGGAGAGTGTAAATCTCTTGGTTACGTATATTTATCCAGCCAGCGCAGAGTTAGTACTCTAAACTGAGGAGAGTGTAAATCTCTTGGTTATATATATTTAACCACCCAGCAAAGAGTCAGTGCCCTAAACTGAGGAGAGTGTAAATCTCCTGGTTATATATATTTCATCAGACAGCACAGACTCAGTGCCATAAACTGAGGAGAGGGAAAATCTCCTGGTTACATAAATTTAACCAGCCAGCACAGAGTCAGTGCCCTAAACAGAGGAGAGTGTAAATCTCCCTGGTTATATAAATTTAACCAGCCAGCGCAGACTTAGTGCCCTAAACTGAGGAGAGTGTAAATCTTTTGGTTGTATGTATTTAAACAGCCAGCACAGACTCAGTGTCATAAACTGAGGAGAGGGTAAATCTCCTGGTTATATATATTTAACCAGCCAGCACAGAGTCAGTTCCCTAAACTGAGGAGAGTGTAAATCTTCTGTTTATATATATTTAACCAGCCAGCACAGAGTCTGTGCCCTAAACTGAGGAGAGTGTAAATCTCCTGGTTATATATAATTGTCCAGCCAGCAGAGAGTCAGTGCCCTAAAATGAGGAGAGGGTAATTCTCCTGATTAAATATATTTAACCAGCCAGCACAGAGTCAGTGTCATAAACTGAGGAGAGGGTAAATCTCCTCGTTATATATATTTTCCAAGCCAGCACAGACTCAGTGCCATAAACTGAGGCGTGTGTAAATCTCTTGGTTATATATATTTAACCATCCAGCACAGAGTCCGTTCCCTAAACTGAGGAGACTGTAAATCTCCTGGTTATATATAATTGTCCAGCCAGCAGAGAGTCAGTGCCCGAAACTGAGGAGAGGGTAATTCTCCTGATTAAATATATTTAACCAGCCAGCACAGAGTCAGTACCCTAAACTGAGGAGAGGGTACATCTCCTCGTTATATATATTTCACCACCCAGCAAAGAGTCAGTGCCATAAACTGCGGAGAGTGTAAATCTCCTGGTTATATATATTTAACAAGCCAACATAGTGTCAGTGCCCTAAACTGAGGAGAGTGTAAATCTCCTGGTTATATATATTTAACAAGCCAAAATAGTGTCTGTGCCCTAAACTGATGTGAGTGTAAATCTTCTATTTATATATATTTAACCAGCCAGCACAGAGTCTGTGCCCGAAACTGAGGAGACTGTAAATCTCCTGGTCATATATAATTGTTCAGCCAGCAGAGAGTCAGTGCCCGAAACTGAGGAGAGGGTAATTCTCCTGTTTAAATATATTTAACCAGCCAGCACAGAGTCAGTACCCTAAACTGAGGAGAGGGTACATCTCCTCGTTATATATATTTCACCACCCAGCAAAGAGTCAGTGCCATAAACTGCAGAGAGTGTAAATCTCCTGGTTATATATATTTAACAAGCCAACATAGTGTCAGTGCCCTAAACTGAGGAGAGTGTAAATCTCCTGGTTATAGAAATTTAACAAGCCAAAATAGTGTCTGTGCCCTAAACTGATGTGAGTGTACATCTCCTGGTTACATATATTTAACCAGCCAGCACAGAGTCAGTGCCCTAAACTGAGGAGGGTGGAAATCTCCTGGTTATATAAATTTAACCAGCCAGCGCAGACTCAGTTCCCTAAACTGAGGAGAGTGTAAATCTCCTGGTTATATATATTTAACCAGCCAGCACAGAGTCAGTTCCCTAAACTGAGGAGAGTGTAAATCTTCTGGTTACATAAATTTAACCAGCCAGCACAGAGTCAATGCCCTAAACAGAGGAGAGTGTAAATCTCCCTGGTTATATAAATTTAACCAGCCAGCGCAGACTAAGTGCCCTAAACTGAGGAGAGTGTTTCTCTCCTGGTTATATATATTTAACCAGCCAGCACAGAGTCAGTGCCCCAAACTGAGGAGAGTGTAAATCTCCTGGTTATATATATTTAACCAGCCAGCACAGAGTCAGTTCCCTAAACTGAGGAGAGTGTAAATCTTCTGGTTACATAAATTTAACCAGCCAGCACAGAGTCAATGCCCTAAACAGAGGAGAGTGTAAATCTCCCTGGTTATATAAATTTAACCAGCCAGCGCAGACTAAGTGCCCTAAACTAAGGAGAGTGTTTCTCTCCTGGTTATATATATTTAACCACCCAGCAAAGAGTCAGTGCCCTAAAATGAGGAGAATGTAAATCTCCTGGTTATATATATTTAACCTGACAGCTCAGACTCAGTGCCATAAACTGAGGAGAGGGTAAATCTCCTGGTTATATATATATTTAAACAGCCAGCACAGAGTCACTCCCCGAAACTGAGGAGAGTGTAAATCTCCTGATTATTTCAAGTTAACAAGCCAGCACAGAGTCACTGCCCTACACTGTGGAGAGTGTAAATGTCCTGGTTATATATTATTTAACCAGACAGCACATAGTCAGTTCCTTAAACTGAGGAGAGTGTAAATCTTCTGGTAAAATAAATTTAAAAAGCCAGCACAGAGTCAGTGCCATAAACTGCGGAGAGTGTAAATCAACAGGTTTTATATATTTAACCAGCCAGCACAGAGTCTGTGCCCTAAACTGAGGAGAGTGTAAATCTCCTGGTTATATATAATTATCCAGCCAGCAGAGAGTCAGTGCCCGAAACTGAGGAGAGTGTAAATCTCCGGGTTATATAAATTTAACCAGCCAGCACAGAGTCAGTTCCATAAACTGAGGATAGTGTAAATCTCTTGGTTATATATATTTAACCAGCCAACACAGAGTCAGTGTCATAAACTGAGGAGAGGGTAAATCTCCTCGTTATATATATTTTCCTAGCCAGCACAGACTCAGTGCCATAAACTGAGGCGAGTGTAAATCTCTTGGTTATATATATTTAACCATCCAGCACAGAGTCCGTTCCCTAAACTGAGGAGAGTGTAAATCTTCTGGTTATATATATTTAACCAGCCAGCACAGAGTCTGTGCCCGAAACTGAGGAGACTGTAAATCTCCTGGTCATATATAATTGTCCAGCCAGCACAGAGTCAGTGCCCTAAACTGAGGAGAGTGTAAATCTCCCTGTTGAGATAAATTTTACCAGCCAGCAGAGAGTCAGTGCCCTAAACTGAGGAGAATGGAAACCTCCTTGTTGGATATATTTAACCAGCCAGCGCAGAGTTAGTGCGCGAAACTGAGGAGAGGGTAAATCTCCCAGGTTGTATAAATTTAACCAGTCGGCACAGTCAGTGCCCTAAACTGAGGAGAGTGTAAATCTCCTGGTGATATATATTTAACCAGCCAGCTCACAGTAAGTGCCCTAAACTGAGGAGAGTGTAAATCTCTTGGTTACGTATATTTATCCAGCCAGCGCAGAGTTAGTACTCTAAACTGAGGAGAGTGTAAATCTCTTGGTTATATATATTTAACCAGCCAGCACAGAGTCTGTGCCCTAAACTGAGGAGAGTGTAAATCTCCTGGTTATATATAATTGTCCAGCCAGCAGAGAGTCAGTGCCCTAAAATGAGGAGAAGGTAATTCTCCTGATTAAATATATTTAACCAGCCAGCACAGAGTCAGTGCCCTAAACTGAGGAGAGTGGAAATCTCCTGGTAATATATATTTAACCAGCCACCACAGAGTCAGTGCCCGAAATTGAGGAGAGTGTAAATCTCCTGGTTCTGTATATTTTACCAGCCAGCACAGATTCAGTGCCCTAAACTGAGGAGAGTGTAAATCTCCTTGGTTGTATAAATTGAACCATCCAGCACAGACTCAGTGCTCGAAACTGAGGAGAGTGTAAATTTCCTGGTGAAATAAATTTAACCAGCCAGCACAGGGTCCGTGCCCTAAACTGAGGAGAGTGTAAAACTCATGGTTATATATATTTAAGAAGCCAACACAGTGTCAGTGCCCTAAACTGAGTAGAGTGTAAATCTCCCTGGTTATATATATTTAACTAGCCCGCACAGAGTCAGTGCCATAAACTGAGGAGTGTGTAAATCTCCTGGTTTCATATATTTAACCAGCCAGCACAGAGTCAGTGCTATAAACTGAGGTGAGTGTAACTCTCACTGGTTATACAGATTTAACCAGCAAGCACAGATTCAGTGCCCTAAACTGAGGAGAGTGTAAATCTCCCTGGTTGTATAAATTTAACCGTCCAGCACAGACTCAGTGCTCGAAACTGAGGAGAAAGTAAATCCCATGTTTATATATATTTAAGAAGCCAACACAGTGTCAGTGCCCTAAACTGAGTAGAGTGTAAATCTCACTGGTTATCTAAATCTCCTGGTTATATATATTTAACCACCCAGCAAAGTGTCAGTGCCCTAAACTGAGGAGTGTGTAAATCTCCTGGTTATATATATTTCACCAGACAGCACAGACTCAGTGCCATAAACTGAGGAGAGTGTAAATCTTCTGTTTATATATATTTAACCAGCCAGCACAGAGTCAGTGCCATAAACTGCAGAGAGTGTAAATCTCCTGGTTATATATATTTAACCACCCAGCAAAGTGTCATGCCCTAAACTGAGGAGACTGTAAATCTCCTGGTTATATATATTGCACCAGACAGCACAGACTCAGTGCCATAAACTGAGGAGAGTGTAAATCTTCTGTTTATATATATTTAACCAGCCAGCACAGAGTCTGTGCCCTAAACTGAGGAGAGTGTAAATCTCCTGGTTATATATAATTATCCAGCCAGCAGAGAGTCAATGCCCGAAACTGAGGAGAGTGTAAATCTCCTGGTTATATATATTTAACCAGCCAGAACAGAGTCACTGCCCTAAACTGAGGAGTGTGTAAATCTCCTTGTTGATATATATTTAAGAAGCCAACACAGACTCAGTGCCCTAAACTGAAGAGAGTGTAAATCTCCTGGTTATATATATTTAACCAGCCACCACAGTGTCTGTGCCCGAAATTGAGGAGAGTGTAAATCTCCTGGTTACATATATTTTACCAGCCAGCACAGATTCAGTGCCCTAAACTGAGGAGAGTCTAAATCTCCTGGCTATATATATTTAACCAGACAGCACAGACTCAGTGCCAGAAACTGAGGAGAGTCTAAATCTCCTGGTAATATATATTTAACCAGCCAGTACAGAGTCAGGACTGTAAAAAGAGGAGAGTGTAAATCTCACTGGTTATCTAAATTTAACCAGCTAGCACAGACTCAGTGCCCTAAACTGAGGAGAGTGTAAATCTCCTGGTTACATAAAATTAACCAGCCAGCACAGACTCAGTGCCGTAAACTGAGGAGAGTGTAAATCTCACTGGTCATATAAATTTAACCAGCCAGCGCAGACTCAGTGCCCTAAACTGAGGAGTGTATAAATCTCTTGGCTCTTGATATTTTTCCAGCCAGCACAGCCTCAGTGCCCTAAACTGAGGAGAGTGTAAATCTCCTGGTTACATAAATTTAACCAGCCAGCACAGAGTCAATGCCCTAAACAGAGGAGAGTGTAAATCTCCTGGTTCTATATATTTAAACAGGCAGCACAGACTCAGTGTCATAAACTGAGGAGAGGGTCAATCTCCTCGTTATATATATTTTACTAGCCAGCACAGAGTCAGTGCCATAAACTGCGGGAAGTGTAAATCTCCTGGTTTTATATATTCAACCAGCCAGCACAGAGTAAGTTCCCTAACCTGAGGAAAGTGTAAATCTTCTGTTTATATATATTTAACCAGCCTGCACAGAGTCAGTGCCCTGAACTAGGGAGAGTGTAAATCTCCTGGTTTTACATTTATTTAACCAGCCAGCACAGAGTCAGTGCCCTAAACTGAGGAGAGTGTAAATCTCCTGGTTATATATATTTAACCACCCAGCAAAGAGTCAGTGCCCTAAACTGAGGAGAGTGTAAATCTCCTGGTTATATATATTTCACCAGACAGCACAGACTTAGTGCCATAAACTGAGGAGAGGGAAAATCTCCTGGTTACATAAATTTAACCAGCCAGCACAGACTCAGTGCCCTAAACTGAAGAGAGTGTAAATCTCCTGGTTATATATATTTAACCAGCCACCACAGTGTCTGTGCCCGAAATTGAGGAGAGTGTAAATCTCCTGGTTACATATATTTTACCAGCCAGCACAGATACAGTGCCCTAAACTGAGGAGAGTCTAAATCTCCTAGCGATATATATTTAACCAGACATCACAGACTCAGTGCCATAAACTGAGGTGGGCGGCACGGTGGCACAGTGGTTAGCACTGCTGCCTCACAGCGCCAGAGACCCGGGTTCAATTCCCACCTCAGGCGACTCTCTGTGTGGAGTTTGCACATTCTCCCCGTGTCTGCGTGGGTTTCCTCCGGGTGCTCCGGTTTCCTCCCACACTCCAAAGATGTGCAGGTCAGGTGAATTGGTCATACTAAATTGCCGGTAGTGTTAGGTAAGGGGTAGATGTAGGGGTATGGGTGGGTTGCGCTTCGGCGGGGCGGTGTGGACTTGTTGGGCCGAAGGGCCTGTTTCCACACTGTAAGTAATCTAATCTAATCTAATCTAAAAACTGAGGAGAGGGTAAATCTCCTGGTAATATATATTTAACCAGCCAGTACAGAGTCAGGACTGTAAAAAGAGGAGAGTGTAAATCTCACTGGTTACATAAAATTAACCAGCCAGCACAGACTCAGTGCCGTAAACTGAGGAGAGTGTAAATCTCACTGGTCATATAAATTTAACCAGCCAGCGCAGACTCTGTGCCCGAAACTGAGAAGAGGGTAAATCTCCTCGTTATATATATTTTACCAGCCAGCACAGAGTCAGTTCCCTAAACTGAGGAGAGTGTAAGTCTTCTGTTTATATATATTTAACCAGCCAGCACAGAGTCAGTGCCATAAACTGCAGAGAGTGTAAATCTCCTGGTTATATATATTTAACCACCCAGCAAAGTGTCAGTGCCCTAAACTGAGGAGAGTGTAAATCTCCTGGTTATATATATTGCACCAGACAGCACAGACTCAGTGCCATAAACTGAGGAGAGTGTAAATCTTCTGTTTATATATATTTATCCAGCCAGCACAGAGTCAGTGCCATAAACTGCAGAGTGTAAATCTCCTGGTTATATATATTTAACCAAACAGCACAGACTCAGTGCCATAAACTGAGGCGAGTGTAAATCTCCTGGTTATATATATTTAAACAGCCAGCACAGAGTCAGTTCCCTAAACTGAGGAGAGTGTAAATCTTCTGGTTATATATATTTAACCAGCCAGCACAGAGTCTGTGCCCTAAACTGAGGAGAGTGTAAATCTCCTGGTTATATATAATTATCCAGCCAGCAGAGAGTCAGTGCCCGAAACTGAGGAGAGTGTAAATCTCCTGGTTATATATATTTAACCAGCCAGAACAGAGTCACTGCCCTAAACTGAGGAGTGTGTAAATCTCCTTGTTGATATATATTTAAGAAGCCAACACAGTGTCAGTGCCCTAAACTGAGGAGAGTGTAAATCTGCCTGGTTATATAAATTTAACCAGCCAGCACAGACTCAGTGCCCTAAACTGAAGAGAGTGTAAATCTCCTGGTTATATATATTTAACCAGCCACCACAGTGTCTGTGCCCGAAATTGAGGAGAGTGTAAATCTCCTGGTTACATATATTTTACCAGCCAGCACAGATTCAGTGCCCTAAACTGAGGAGAGTCTAAATCTCCTGGCTATATATATTTAACCAGACAGCACAGACTCAGTGCCAGAAACTGAGGAGAGTCTAAATCTCCTGGTTGTATATATTTAACCAGCCAGTACAGAGTCAGGACTGTAAAAAGAGGAGAGTGTAAATCTCACTGGTTATCTAAATTTAACCAGCCAGCACAGACTCAGTGCCGTAAACTGAGGAGAGTGTAAATCTCACTGGTCATATAAATTTAACCAGCCAGCGCAGACTCAGTGCCCTGAACTGAGGAGTGTATAAATCTCTTGGCTCTTGATATTTTTCCAGCCAGCACAGCCTCAGTGCCCTAAACTGAGGAGAGTGTAAATCTCCTGGTTACATAAATTTAACCAGCCAGCACAGAGTCAATGCCCTAAACAGAGGAGAGTGTAAATCTCCTGGTTCTATATATTTAAACAGGCAGCACAGACTCAGTGTCATAAACTGAGGAGAGGGTAAATCTCCTCGTTATATATATTTTACTAGCCAGCACAGAGTCAGTGCCATAAACTGCGGGAAGTGTAAATCTCCTGGTTTTATATATTCAACCAGCCAGCACAGAGTAAGTTCCCTAACCTGAGGAAAGTGTAAATCTTCTGTTTATATATATTTAACCAGCCTGCACAGAGTCAGTGCCCTGAACTAGGGAGAGTGTAAATCTCCTGGTTTTACACTTATTTAACCAGCCAGCACAGACTCAGTGACCTAAACTGAGGAGAGTGTAAATCTCCTTGGTTGTATAAATTGAACCATCCAGCACAGACTCAGTGCTCGAAACTGAGGAGAGTGTAAATTTCCTGGTGAAATAAATTTAACCAGCCAGCACAGGGTCTGTGCCCTAAACTGAGGAGAGTGTAAAACTCATGGTTATATATATTTAAGAAGCCAACACAGTGTCAGTGCCCTAAACTGAGTAGAGTGTAAATCTCCCTGGTTATATATATTTAACTAGCCCGCACAGAGTCAGTGCCATAAACTGAGGAGTGCGTAAATCTCCTGGTTTCATATATTTAACCAGCCAGCACAGAGTCAGTGCTATAAACTGAGGTGAGTGTAACTCTCACTGGTTATACAGATTTAACCAGCAAGCACAGATTCAGTGCCCTAAACTGAGGAGAGTGTAAATCTCCCTGGTTGTATAAATTTAACCGTCCGGCACAGACTCAGTGCTCGAAACTGAGGAGAATGTAAATCCCATGTTTATATATATTTAAGAAGCCAACACAGTGTCAGTGCCCTAAACTGAGTAGAGTGTAAATCTCACTGGTTATCTAAATTTAACCAGCCAGCGCAGACTCAGTGCCCTAAACTGAGGAGTGTGTAAATCTCCTGGCTATATATATTTTCCCAGCCAGCACAGCCTCAGTGCCATAAACTGAGGAGAGGGTAAATCTCCTGGTTATATATATTTTAGCAGCCAGCACAGAGTCACTGACCGAAACTGAGGAGACTATAAATCTCCTGGTAATATAAATTTAACAAAACAGCACAGACTCAGTACCATCAACTGAGGCGAGTGTAAATCTCCTGGTCATATATATTCAACCAGTCAGCGCAGAGTCAGTTCCCGAAACTGAGGCGAGTGTAAATCTCCTGGTTATATATATTTAAACAGCCAGCACAGAGTCACTGCCCTAAACTGAGGAGTGTGTAAATCTCCTTGTTGATATATATTTAAGAAGCCAACACAGTGTCAGTGCCCTAAACTGAGGAGAGTGTAAATCTGCCTGGTTAGAAAAATTTCACCATCCAGCACAGACTCAGTGCCCTAAACTGAAGAGAGTGTAAATCTCCTGGTTATATATATTTAACCAGCCACCACAGTGTCTGTGCCCGAAATTGAGGAGAGTGTAAATCTCCTGGTAATATATATTTAACCAGCCAGTACAGAGTCAGGACTGTAAAAAGAGGAGAGTGTAAATCTCACTGGTTATCTAAATTTAACCAGCCAGCACAGACTCAGTGCCCTAAACTGAGGAGAGTGTAAATCTCCTGGTTACATAAAATTAACCAGCCAGCACAGAATCAGTGCCGTAAACTGAGGAGAGGGTAAATCTGCCTGGTTAGAAAAATTTCACCAGCCAGCACAGACTCAGTGCCCTAAACTGAAGAGAGTGTAAATCTCCTGGTTATATATATTTAACCAGCCACCACAGTGTCTGTGCCCGAAATTGAGGAGAGTGTAAATCTCCTGGTAATATATATTTAACCAGCCAGTACAGAGTCAGGACTGTAAAAAGAGGAGAGTGTAAATCTCACCGGTCATATAAATTTAACCAGCCAGCGCAGACTCAGTGCCCGAAACTGAGGAGTGTATAAATCTCTTGGCTCTTGATATTTTTCCAGCCAGCACAGCCTCAGTGCCCTAAACTGAGAAGAGGGTAAATCTCCTCGTTATATATATTTTACCAGCCAGCACAGAGTCAGTGCCCTAAACTGAGGAGAGTGTAAATCTCCTGGTTATATAAATTTAACCAGCCAGCACAGAGTCAATGCCCTAAACAGAGGAGAGTGTAAATCTCCTGGTTATATAAATTTAACCAGCCAGCACAGAGTCTGTGCCCTAAACTGAGGAGAGTGTAAATCTCCTGGTTATATATAATTATCCAGCCAGCAGAGAGTCAGTGCCCGAAACTGAGGAGAGTGTAAATCTCCTGGTTATATATATTTAACCAGCCAGAACAGAGTCACTGCCCTAAACTGAGGAGTGTGTAAATCTCCTTGTTGATATATATTTAAGAAGCCAACACAGTGTCAGTGCCCTAAACTGAGGAGAGTGTAAATCTGCCTGGTTATATAAATTTAACCAGCCAGCACAGACTCAGTGCCCTAAACTGAAGAGAGTGTAAATCTCCTGGTTATATATATTTAACCAGCCACCACAGTGTCTGTGCCCGAAATTGAGGAGAGTGTAAATCTCCTGGTTACATATATTTTACCAGCCAGCACAGATTCAGTGCCCTAAACTGAGGAGAGTCTAAATCTCCTGGCTATATATATTTAACCAGACAGCACAGACTCAGTGCCATAAACTGAGGCGAGTGTAAATCTCCTGGTTATATATATTTAAACAGCCAGCACAGAGTCACTGCCCTAAACTGAGGAGAGTGTAAATCTCACTGGTCATATAAATTTAACCAGCCAGCGCAGACTCAGTGCCCTGAACTGAGGAGTGTATAAATCTCTTGGCTCTTGATATTTTTCCAGCCAGCACAGCCTCAGTGCCCTAAACTGAGGAGAGTGTAAATATCCTGGTTACATAAATTTAACCAGCCAGCACAGAGTCAATGCCCTAAACAGAGGAGAGTGTAAATCTCCTGGTTCTATATATTTAAACAGGCAGCACAGACTCAGTGTCATAAACTGAGGAGAGGGTAAATCTCCTCGTTATATATATTTTACTAGCCAGCACAGAGTCAGTGCCATAAACTGCGGGAAGTGTAAATCTCCTGGTTTTATATATTCAACCAGCCAGCACAGAGTAAGTTCCCTAACCTGAGGAAAGTGTAAATCTTCTGTTTATATATATTTAACCAGCCTGCACAGAGTCAGTGCCCTGAACTAGGGAGAGTGTAAATCTCCTGGTTTTACATTTATTTAACCAGCCAGCACAGAGTCAGTGCCCTAAACTGAGGAGAGTGTAAATCTCCTGGTTATATATATTTAACCACCCAGCAAAGAGTCAGTGCCCGAAACTGAGGAGAGTGTAAATCTCCTGGTTATATATATTTCACCAGACAGCACAGACTCAGTGCCATAAACTGAGGAGAGGGAAAATCTCCTGGTTACATAAATTTAACCAGCCAGCACAGAGTCAGTGCTCTAAACAGAGGAGAGTGTAAATCTCCCTGGTTATATAAATTTAACCAGCCAGCGCAGACTTAGTGCCCTAAACTGAGGAGAGTGTAAATCTTTTTGTTATATGTATTTAAACAGCCAGCACAGACTCAGTGTCATAAACTGAGGAGAGGGTAAATCTCCTGGTTATATATATTTAACCAGCCAGCACAGAGTCAGTTCCCTAAACTGAGGAGAGTGTAAATCTTCTGTTTATATATATTTAACCAGCCAGCACAGAGTCTGTGCCCTAAACTGAGGAGAGTGTAAATCTCCTGGTTATATATAATTGTCCAGCCAGCAGAGAGTCAGTGCCCTAAACTGAGGAGAGGGTAATTCTCCTGATTAAATATATTTAACCAGCCAGCACAGAGTCAGTGCCCTAAACTGAGGAGAGTGGAAATCTCCTGGTAATATATATTTAACCAGCCACCACAGAGTCAGTGCCCGAAATTGAGGAGAGTGTAAATCTCCTGGTTCTGTATATTTTACCAGCCAGCACAGATTCAGTGCCCTAAACTGAGGAGAGTGTAAATCTCCCTGGTTGTATAAATTTAACCGTCCAGCACAGACTCAGTGACCTAAACTGAGGAGAGTGTAAATCTCCTTGGTTGTATAAATTGAACCATCCAGCACAGACTCAGTGCTCGAAACTGAGGAGAGTGTAAATTTCCTGGTGAAATAAATTTAACCAGCCAGCACAGGGTCTGTGCCCTAAACTGAGGAGAGTGTAAATCTCATGGTTATATATATTTAAGAAGCCAACACAGTGTCAGTGCCCTAAACTGAGTAGAGTGTAAATCTCCCTGGTTATATATATTTAACTAGCCCGCACAGAGTCAGTGCCATAAACTGAGGAGTGTGTAAATCTCCTGGTTTCATATATTTAACCAGCCAGCACAGAGTCAGTGCTATAAACTGAGGTGAGTGTAACTCTCACTGGTTATACAGATTTAACCAGCAAGCACAGATTCAGTGCCCTAAACTGAGGAGAGTGTAAATCTCCCTGGTTGTATAAATTTAACCGTCCAGCACAGACTCAGTGCTCGAAACTGAGGAGAATGTAAATCCCATGTTTATATATATTTAAGAAGCCAACACAGTGTCAGTGCCCTAAACTGAGTAGAGTGTAAATCTCACTGGTTATCTAAATTTAACCAGCCAGCGCAGACTCAGTGCCCTAAACTGAGGAGTGTGTAAATCTCCTGGCTATATATATTTTCCCAGCCAGCACAGCCTCAGTGCCATAAACAGAGGAGAGGGTAAATCTCCTGGTTATATATATTTTAGCAGCCAGCACAGAGTCACTGACCGAAACTGAGGAGACTATAAATCTCCTGGTAATATAAATTTAACAAAACAGCACAGACTCAGTGCCATCAACTGAGGCGAGTGTAAATCTCCTGGTCATATATATTCAACCAGTCAGCGCAGAGTCAGTTCCCGAAACTGAGGTGAGTGTAAATCTCCTGGTAAAATAAATTTAACCAGCCAGCACAGGGTCTGTGCCCTAAACTGAGGAGAGTGTATAACTCATGGTTATATATATTTAACCAAACAGCACAGACTCAGTGCCATAAACTGAGGCGAGTGTAAATCTCCTGGTTATATATATTTAAACAGCCAGCACAGAGTCACTGCCCTAAACTGAGGAGAGTGTAAATCTCCTTGTTGATATATATTTAAGAAGCCAACACAGTGTCAGTGCCCTAAACTGAGGTGAGTGTAACTCTCACTGGTTATACAGATTTAACCAGCAAGCACAGATTCAGTGCCCTAAACTGAGGAGAGTGTAAATCTCCCTGGTTGTATAAATTTAACCGTCCATAGAACATAGAACATAGAACAATACAGCGCAGTACAGGCCCTTCGGCCCTCGATGTTGCGCCGATCAAAGCCCACCTAACCTACACTAACCCACTATCCTCCATATACCTATCCAATGCCCGCTTAAATACCCATAAAGAGGGAGAGTCCACTACTGCTACTGGCAGGGCATTCCATGATCTTACGACTCGCTGAGTGAAGAACCTACCCCTAACATCAGTCCTATATCTACCCCCCCTTAATTTAAAGCTATGCCCCCTTGTAATAGCTGACTCCAGCACAGACTCAGTGCTCGAAACTGAGGAGAATGTAAATCTCTTGGTTATATATATTTAAGAAGCCAACACAGTGTCAGTGCCCTAAACTGAGTAGAGTGTAAATCTCACTGGTTATCTAAATTTAACCAGCCAGCGCAGACTCAGTGCCCTAAACTGAGGAGTGTGTAAATCTCCTGGCTATATATATTTTCCCAGCCAGCACAGCCTCAGTGCCATAAACAGAGGAGAGGGTAAATCTCCTGGTTATATATATTTTAGCAGCCAGCACAGAGTCACTGACCGAAACTGAGGAGACTATAAATCTCCTGGTAATATAAATTTAACAAAACAGCACAGACTCAGTGCCATCAACTGAGGCGAGTGTAAATCTCCTGGTCATATATATTCAACCAGTCAGCGCAGAGTCAGTTCCCGAAACTGAGGTGAGTGTAAATCTCCTGGTAAAATAAATTTAAAAAGCCAGCACAGAGTCAGTGCCATAAACTGCGGAGAGTGTAAATCTCCTGGTTATATATATTTAACCAAACAGCACAGACTCAGTGCCATAAACTGAGGCGAGTGTAAATCTCCTGGTTATATATATTTAAACAGCCAGCACAGAGTCACTGCCCTAAACTGAGGAGAGTGTAAATCTCCTTGTTGATATATATTTAAGAAGCCAACACAGTGTCAGTGCCCTAAACTGAGGAGAGTGTAAATCTGCCTGGTTAGAAAAATTTAACCAGCCAGCACAGACTCAGTGCCCTAAACTGAAGAGAGTGTAAATCTCCTGGTTATATATATTTAACCAGCCACCACAGTGTCTGTGCCCGAAATTGAGGAGAGTGTAAATCTCCTGGTAATATATATTTAACCAGCCAGTACAGAGTCAGGACTGTAAAAAGAGGAGAGTGTAAATCTCACTGGTTATCTAAATTTAACCAGCCAGCACAGACTCAGTGCCCTAAACTGAGGAGAGTGTAAATCTCCTGGTTACATAAAATTAACCAGCCAGCACAGACTCAGTGCCGTAAACTAAGGAGAGTGTAAATCTCACCGGTCATATAAATTTAACCAGCCAGCGCAGACTCAGTGCCCGAAACTGAGGAGTGTATAAATCTCTTGGCTCTTGATATTTTTCCAGCCAGCACAGCCTCAGTGCCCTAAACTGAGAAGAGGGTAAATCTCCTCGTTATATATATTTTACCAGCCAGCACAGAGTCAGTGCCCTAAACTGAGGAGAGTGTAAATCTCCTGGTTATATAAATTTAACCAGCCAGCACAGAGTCAATGCCCTAAACAGAGGAGAGTGTAAATCTCCTGGTTATATAAATTTAACCAGCCAGCACAGACTCAGTGCCATAAACTGAGGAGAGGGTAAATCTCCTGGCTATATATATTTTCCCAGCCAGCACAGCCTCAGTGCCATAAACTGAGGAGAGGGTAAATCTCCTGGTTATAGATATTTAACCACCCAGCAAAGTGTCAGTGCCCTAAACTGAGGAGAGTGTAAATCTCCTGGTTATATATATTTCACCAGACAGCAGACTCAGTGCCATAAACTGATGAGAGGGAAAACTCCTGGTTATATATATTTAACCAGCCAGCACAGAGTCAGTTCCCTAAACTGAGGAGAGTGTAAATCTTCTGTTTATATATATTTAACCAGCCAGCACAGACTCAGTGCCATAAACTGAGGAGAGGGTAAATCTCCTCGTTATATATATTTTACTAGCCCGCACAGAGTCAGTGCCATAAACTGCGGGAATTGTAAATCTCCTGGTTTTATATATTCAACCAGCCAGCACAGAGTCAGTTCCCTAACCTGAGGAGAGTGTATACCTCCTGGTTATGTATATTTAACCAGCCTGCACAGATTCAGTGCCCTGAACAAGGGAGAGTGTAAATCTCCTGGGTTTACATTTATTTAACCAACCAGCACAGACTCAGTGCCCTAAACTGAGGAGAGTGTAAATCTCCTGGTTATATATATTTAACCACCCAGCAAAGAGTCAGTGCCCTAAACTGAGGAGAGTGTAAATCTCCTGGTTATATATTTCACCAGACAGCACAGACTCATTGACATAAACTGAGGAGAGGGAAAATCTCCTGGTTATATATATTTAACCAGCCAGCACAGAGTCAGTTCCCTAAACTGAGGAGAGTGTAAATCTCCTGATTAAATATATTTAACCAGCCAGCACAGAGTCAGTACACTAAACTGAGGAGAGTGTAAATCTCCTGGTTATATATAATTGTCCAGCCAGCAGAGAGTCAGTGCCCTTAACTGAGGAGAGTGTAATTCTCCTGATTAAATATATTTAACCAGCCAGCACAGAGTCAGTGCCCTAAACTGAGGAGAGTGGAAATCTCCTGGTAATATATATTTAACCAGCCACCACAGAGTCAGTGCCCAAAATTGAGGAGAGTGTAAATCTCCTGGTTATGTATATTTTACCAGCCAGCACAGATTCAGTGCCCTAAACTGAGGAGAGTGTAAATCTCCCTGGTTGTATAAATTTAACCGTCCAGCACAGACTCAGTGACCTAAACTGAGGAGAGTGTAAATCTCCTTGGTTGTATAAATTTAAACATCCAGCACAGACTCAGTGCCGTAAACTGAGGACAGTGTAAATCTCACTGGTCATATAAATTTAACCAGCCAGCGCAGACTCAGTGCCCTAAACTGAGGAGTGTATAAATCTCTTGGCTCTTGATATTTTTCCACCCAGCACAGCCTCAGTGCCCTAAACTGAGAAGAGGGTAAATCTCCTGGTTACATAAATTTTACCAGCCAGCACAGAGTCAGTGCCCGAAACAGAGGAGAGTGTAAATCTCCCTGGTTATATATATTTAAACAGGCAGCACAGACCCAGTGCCATAAACTGCGGGAAGTGTAAATCTCCTGGTTTTAGAAATTCAACCAGCCAGCACAGAGTTAGTTCCCTAACCTGAGGAGAGTGTAAATCTTCTGTTTATATATATTTAACCAGCCTGCACAGGGTCAGTGCCCTGAACTAGGGAGAGTGTAAATCTCCTGGTTTTACATTTATTTAACCAGCCAGCACAGAGTCAGTGCCCTAAACTGAGGAGAGTGTAAATCTCCTGGTTATATATATTTAACCACCCAGCAAAGAGTCAGTGCCCTAAACTGAGGAGAGTGTAAATCTCCTGGTTATATATATTTCACCAGACAGCACAGACTCAGTGCCATAACCTGAGGAGAGGGAAAATCTCCTGGTTATATAAATTTAACCAGACAGCGCAGACTTAGTGCCCTAAACTGAGGAGAGTGTAAATCTTTTGGTTATATATATTTAAACAGCCAGCACAGACTCAGTGTCATAAACTGAGGAGAGGGTAAATCTCCTCGTTATATATATTTTACGAGCCAGCACAGACTCAGTGCCATCAACTGAGGCGAGTGTAACTCTCCTGGTTATATATATTTAACCAGCCAGCACAGAGTCAGTTCCCTCAACTGAGGAGAGTGTAAATATCGTGGTAAAATAAATTTAAAAAGCCAGCACAGAGTCAGTGCCATGAACTGTGGAGAGTGTAAATCTCCAGGTTTTAGAAATTAAACCAGCCAACACAGAGTCAGTGCCCGAAATTGAGGAGAGTGTAAATCTCCTGGTTCTGTATATTTTACCAGCCAGCACAGATTCAGTGCCCTAAACTGAGGAGAGTGTAAATCTCCCTGGTTGTATAAATTTAACCGTCTAGCACAGACTCAGTGACCTAAACTGAGGAGAGTGTCAATCTCCTTGGTTGTTTAAATTGAACCATCCAGCACAGACTCAGTGCTCGAAACTGAGGAGAGTGTAAATTTCCTGGTGAAATAAATTTAACCAGCCAGCACAGGGTCTGTGCCCTAAACTGAGGAGAGTGTATAACTCATGGTTATATATATTTAAGAAGCCAACACAGTGTCAGTGCCCTAAACTGAGTAGAGTGTAAATCTCCCTGGTTATATATATTTAACTAGCCCGCACAGAGTCAGTGCCATAAACTGAGGAGTGTGTAAATCTCCTGGTTTCATATATTTAACCAGCCAGCACAGAGTCAGTGCTATAAACTGAGGTGAGTGTAACTCTCACTGGTTATACAGATTTAACCAGCAAGCACAGATTCAGTGCCCTAAACTGAGGAGAGTGTAAATCTCCCTGGTTGTATAAATTTAACCGTCCATAGAACATAGAACATAGAACAATACAGCGCAGTACAGGCCCTTCGGCCCTCGATGTTGCGCCGATCAAAGCCCACCTAACCTACACTAACCCACTATCCTCCATATACCTATCCAATGCCCGCTTAAATACCCATAAAGAGGGAGAGTCCACTACTGCTACTGGCAGGGCATTCCATGATCTTACGACTCGCTGAGTGAAGAACCTACCCCTAACATCAGTCCTATATCTACCCCCCCTTAATTTAAAGCTATGCCCCCTTGTAATAGCTGACTCCAGCACAGACTCAGTGCTCGAAACTGAGGAGAATGTAAATCTCATGGTTATATATATTTAAGAAGCCAACACAGTGTCAGTGCCCTAAACTGAGTAGAGTGTAAATCTCACTGGTTATCTAAATTTAACCAGCCAGCGCAGACTCAGTGCCCTAAACTGAGGAGTGTGTAAATCTCCTGGCTATATATATTTTCCCAGCCAGCACAGCCTCAGTGCCATAAACAGAGGAGAGGGTAAATCTCCTGGTTATATATATTTTAGCAGCCAGCACAGAGTCACTGACCGAAACTGAGGAGACTATAAATCTCCTGGTAATATAAATTTAACAAAACAGCACAGACTCAGTGCCATCAACTGAGGCGAGTGTAAATCTCCTGGTCATATATATTCAACCAGTCAGCGCAGAGTCAGTTCCCGAAACTGAGGTGAGTGTAAATCTCCTGGTAAAATAAATTTAAAAAGCCAGCACAGAGTCAGTGCCATAAACTGCGGAGAGTGTAAATCTCCTGGTTATATATATTTAACCAAACAGCACAGACTCAGTGCCATAAACTGAGGCGAGTGTAAATCTCCTGGTTATATATATTTAAACAGCCAGCACAGAGTCACTGCCCTAAACTGAGGAGAGTGTAAATCTCCTTGTTGATATATATTTAAGAAGCCAACACAGTGTCAGTGCCCTAAACTGAGGAGAGTGTAAATCTCACTGGTCATATAAATTTAACCAGCCAGCGCAGACTCAGTGCCCGAAATTGAGGAGTGTATAAATCTCTTGGCTCTTGATATTTTTCCAGCCAGCACAGCCTCAGTGCCCTAAACTGAGAAGAGGGTAAATCTCCTCGTTATATATATTTTACCAGCCAGCACAGAGTCAGTGCCCTAAACTGAGGAGAGTGTAAATCTCCTGGTTACATAAATTTAACCAGCCAGCACAGAGTCAATGCCCTAAACAGAGGAGAGTGTAAATCTCCTGGTTATATAAATTTAACCAGCCAGCACAGACTCAGTGCCATAAACTGAGGAGAGGGTAAATCTCCTGGCTATATATATTTTCCCAGCCAGCACAGCCTCAGTGCCATAAACTGAGGAGAGGGTAAATCTCCTGGTTATAGATATTTAACCACCCAGCAAAGTGTCAGTGCCCTAAACTGAGGAGAGTGTAAATCTCCTGGTTATATATATTTCACCAGACAGCAGACTCAGTGCCATAAACTGATGAGAGGGAAAACTCCTGGTTATATATATTTAACCAGCCAGCACAGAGTCAGTTCCCTAAACTGAGGAGAGTGTAAATCTTCTGTTTATATATATTTAACCAGCCAGCACAGACTCAGTGCCATAAACTGAGGAGAGGGTAAATCTCCTCGTTATATATATTTAACCAGCCAGCACAGAGTCAGTGCCGTAAACTAAGGAGCGTGTAAATCTCCTGGTTATCTGTATTTAACCAGCCAGTACAGAGTCAGGACTGTAAAAAGAGGAGAGTGTAAATCTCACTGGTTATCTAAATTTAACCAGCCAGCACACCCTCAGTGCCCTAAACTGAGGAGAGTGTAAATCTCCTGGTCACATAAAATTAACCAGCCAGCACAGACTCAGTGCCGTAAACTGAGGAGAGTGTAAATCTCACTGGTCATATAAATTTAACCAGCCAGCGCAGACTCAGTGCCCTAAACTGAGGAGTGTATAAATCTCCTGGCTCTTGATATTTTTCCAGCCAGCACAGCCTCAGTGCCCTAAACTGAGAAGAGGGTAAATCTCCTCGTTATATATATTTTACTAGCCCGCACAGAGTCAGTGCCATAAACTGCGGGAATTGTAAATCTCCTGGTTTTATATATTCAACCAGCCAGCACAGAGTCAGTTCCCTAACCTGAGGAGAGTGTATACCTCCTGGTTATGTATATTTAACCAGCCTGCACAGATTCAGTGCCCTGAACAAGGGAGAGTGTAAATCTCCTGGGTTTACATTTATTTAACCAACCAGCACAGACTCAGTGCCCTAAACTGAGGAGAGTGTAAATCTCCTGGTTATATATATTTAACCACCCAGCAAAGAGTCAGTGCCCTAAACTGAGGAGAGTGTAAATCTCCTGGTTATATATTTCACCAGACAGCACAGACTCATTGACATAAACTGAGGAGAGGGAAAATCTCCTGGTTATATATATTTAACCAGCCAGCACAGAGTCAGTTCCCTAAACTGAGGAGAGTGTAAATCTCCTGATTAAATATATTTAACCAGCCAGCACAGAGTCAGTACACTAAACTGAGGAGAGTGTAAATCTCCTGGTTATATATAATTGTCCAGCTAGCAGAGAGTCAGTGCCCTTAACTGAGGAGAGTGTAATTCTCCTGATTAAATATATTTAACCAGCCAGCACAGAGTCAGTGCCCTAAACTGAGGAGAGTGGAAATCTCCTGGTAATATATATTTAACCAGCCACCACAGAGTCAGTGCCCAAAATTGAGGAGAGTGTAAATCTCCTGGTTATGTATATTTTACCAGCCAGCACAGATTCAGTGCCCTAAACTGAGGAGAGTGTAAATCTCCCTGGTTGTATAAATTTAACCGTCCAGCACAGACTCAGTGACCTAAACTGAGGAGAGTGTAAATCTCCTTGGTTGTATAAATTTAAACATCCAGCACAGACTCAGTGCCGTAAACTGAGGACAGTGTAAATCTCACTGGTCATATAAATTTAACCAGCCAGCGCAGACTCAGTGCCCTAAACTGAGGAGTGTATAAATCTCTTGGCTCTTGATATTTTTCCAGCCAGCACAGCCTCAGTGCCCTAAACTGAGAAGAGGGTAAATCTCCTCGTTATATATATTTTACCAGCCAGCACAGAGTCAGTGCCCTAAACTGAGGAGAGTGTAAATCTCCTGGTTACATAAATTTAACCAGCCAGCACAGAGTCAATGCCCGAAACAGAGGAGAGTGTAAATCTCCCTGGTTATATATATTTAAACAGGCAGCACAGACCCAGTGCCATAAACTGCGGGAAGTGTAAATCTCCTGGTTTTAGAAATTCAACCAGCCAGCACAGAGTTAGTTCCCTAACCTGAGGAGAGTGTAAATCTTCTGTTTATATATATTTAACCAGCCTGCACAGGGTCAGTGCCCTGAACTAGGGAGAGTGTAAATCTCCTGGTTTTACATTTATTTAACCAGCCAGCACAGAGTCAGTGCCCTAAACTGAGGAGAGTGTAAATCTCCTGGTTATATATATTTAACCACCCAGCAAAGAGTCAGTGCCCTAAACTGAGGAGAGTGTAAATCTCCTGGTTATATATATTTCACCAGACAGCACAGACTCAGTGCCATAACCTGAGGAGAGGGAAAATCTCCTGGTTATATAAATTTAACCAGACAGCGCAGACTTAGTGCCCTAAACTGAGGAGAGTGTAAATCTTTTGGTTATATATATTTAAACAGCCAGCACAGACTCAGTGTCATAAACTGAGGAGAGGGTAAATCTCCTCGTTATATATATTTTACGAGCCAGCACAGACTCAGTGCCATCAACTGAGGCGAGTGTAACTCTCCTGGTTATATATATTTAACCAGCCAGCAGAGAGTCAGTGCCCTAAACTGAGGAGAGGGTAATTCTCCTGATTAAATATATTTAACCAGCCAGCACAGAGTCAGTTCCCTCAACTGAGGAGAGTGTAAATATCGTGGTAAAATAAATTTAAAAAGCCAGCACAGAGTCAGTGCCATGAACTGTGGAGAGTGTAAATCTCCAGGTTTTAGAAATTAAACCAGCCAACACAGAGTCAGTGCCCGAAATTGAGGAGAGTGTAAATCTCCTGGTTCTGTATATTTTACCAGCCAGCACAGATTCAGTGCCCTAAACTGAGGAGAGTGTAAATCTCCCTGGTTGTATAAATTTAACCGTCCAGCACAGACTCAGTGACCTAAACTGAGGAGAGTGTCAATCTCCTTGGTTGTTTAAATTGAACCATCCAGCACAGACTCAGTGCTCGAAACTGAGGAGAGTGTAAATTTCCTGGTGAAATAAATTTAACCAGCCAGCACAGGGTCTGTGCCCTAAACTGAGGAGAGTGTAAAACTCATGGTTATATATATTTAAGAAGCCAACGCAGTGTCAGTGCCCTAAACTGAGTAGAGTGTAAATCTCCCTGGTTATATATATTTAACTAGCCCGCACAGAGTCAGTGCCATAAACTGAGGAGTGTGTAAATCTCCTGGTTTCATATATTTAACCAGCCAGCACAGAGTCAGTGCTATAAACTGAGGTGAGTGTAACTCTCACTGGTTATACAGATTTAACCAGCAAGCACAGATTCAGTGCCCTAAACTGAGGAGAGTGTAAATCTCCCTGGTTGTATAAATTTAACCGTCCAGCACAGACTCAGTGCTCGAAACTGAGGAGAATGTAAATCTCATGGTTATATATATTTAAGAAGCCAACACAGTGTCAGTGCCCTAAACTGAGTAGAGTGTAAATCTCACTGGTTATCTAAATTTAACCAGCCAGCGCAGACTCAGTGCCCTAAACTGAGGAGTGTGTAAATCTCCTGGCTATATATATTTTCCCAGCCAGCACAGCCTCAGTGCCATAAACAGAGGAGAGGGTAAATCTCCTGGTTATATATATTTTAGCAGCCAGCACAGAGTCACTGACCGAAACTGAGGAGACTATAAATCTCCTGGTAATATAAATTTAACAAAACAGCACAGACTCAGTGCCATCAACTGAGGCGAGTGTAAATCTCCTGGTCATATATATTCAACCAGTCAGCGCAGAGTCAGTTCCCGAAACTGAGGTGAGTGTAAATCTCCTGGTAAAATAAATTTAAAAAGCCAGCACAGAGTCAGTGCCATAAACTGCGGAGAGTGTAAATCTCCTGGTTATATATATTTAACCAAACAGCACAGACTCAGTGCCATAAACTGAGGCGAGTGTAAATCTCCTGGTTATATATATTTAAACAGCCAGCACAGAGTCACTGCCCTAAACTGAGGAGAGTGTAAATCTCCTTGTTGATATATATTTAAGAAGCCAACACAGTGTCAGTGCCCTAAACTGAGGAGAGTGTAAATCTCACTGGTCATATAAATTTAACCAGCCAGCGCAGACTCAGTGCCCGAAACTGAGGAGTGTATAAATCTCTTGGCTCTTGATATTTTTCCAGCCAGCACAGCCTCAGTGCCCTAAACTGAGAAGAGGGTAAATCTCCTCGTTATATATATTTTACCAGCCAGCACAGAGTCAGTGCCCTAAACTGAGGAGAGTGTAAATCTCCTGGTTACATAAATTTAACCAGCCAGCACAGAGTCAATGCCCTAAACAGAGGAGAGTGTAAATCTCCTGGTTATATAAATTTAACCAGCCAGCACAGACTCAGTGCCATAAACTGAGGAGAGGGTAAATCTCCTGGTTATAGATATTTAACCACCCAGCAAAGTGTCAGTGCCCTAAACTGAGGAGAGTGTAAATCTCCTGGTTATATATATTTCACCAGACAGCAGACTCAGTGCCATAAACTGATGAGAGGGAAAACTCCTGGTTATATATATTTAACCAGCCAGCACAGAGTCAGTTCCCTAAACTGAGGAGAGTGTAAATCTTCTGTTTATATATATTTAACCAGCCAGCACAGACTCAGTGCCATAAACTGAGGAGAGGGTAAATCTCCTCGTTATATATATTTAACCAGCCAGCACAGAGTCAGTGCCGTAAACTAAGGAGCGTGTAAATCTCCTGGTTATCTGTATTTAACCAGCCAGTACAGAGTCAGGACTGTAAAAAGAGGAGAGTGTAAATCTCACTGGTTATCTAAATTTAACCAGCCAGCACAGCCTCAGTGCCCTAAACTGAGGAGAGTGTAAATCTCCTGGTCACATAAAATTAACCAGCCAGCACAGACTCAGTGCCGTAAACTGAGGAGAGTGTAAATCTCACTGGTCATATAAATTTAACCAGCCAGCGCAGACTCAGTGCCCTAAACTGAGGAGTGTATAAATCTCCTGGCTCTTGATATTTTTCCAGCCAGCACAGCCTCAGTGCCCTAAACTGAGAAGAGGGTAAATCTCCTCGTTATATATATTTTACTAGCCCGCACAGAGTCAGTGCCATAAACTGCGGGAATTGTAAATCTCCTGGTTTTATATATTCAACCAGCCAGCACAGAGTCAGTTCCCTAACCTGAGGAGAGTGTATACCTCCTGGTTATGTATATTTAACCAGCCTGCACAGATTCAGTGCCCTGAACAAGGGAGAGTGTAAATCTCCTGGGTTTACATTTATTTAACCAACCAGCACAGACTCAGTGCCCTAAACTGAGGAGAGTGTAAATCTCCTGGTTATATATATTTAACCACCCAGCAAAGAGTCAGTGCCCTAAACTGAGGAGAGTGTAAATCTCCTGGTTATATATTTCACCAGACAGCACAGACTCATTGACATAAACTGAGGAGAGGGAAAATCTCCTGGTTATATATATTTAACCAGCCAGCACAGAGTCAGTTCCCTAAACTGAGGAGAGTGTAAATCTCCTGATTAAATATATTTAACCAGCCAGCACAGAGTCAGTACACTAAACTGAGGAGAGTGTAAATCTCCTGGTTATATATAATTGTCCAGCTAGCAGAGAGTCAGTGCCCTTAACTGAGGAGAGTGTAATTCTCCTGATTAAATATATTTAACCAGCCAGCACAGAGTCAGTGCCCTAAACTGAGGAGAGTGGAAATCTCCTGGTAATATATATTTAACCAGCCACCACAGAGTCAGTGCCCAAAATTGAGGAGAGTGTAAATCTCCTGGTTATGTATATTTTACCAGCCAGCACAGATTCAGTGCCCTAAACTGAGGAGAGTGTAAATCTCCCTGGTTGTATAAATTTAACCGTCCAGCACAGACTCAGTGACCTAAACTGAGGAGAGTGTAAATCTCCTTGGTTGTATAAATTTAAACATCCAGCACAGACTCAGTGCCGTAAACTGAGGACAGTGTAAATCTCACTGGTCATATAAATTTAACCAGCCAGCGCAGACTCAGTGCCCTAAACTGAGGAGTGTATAAATCTCTTGGCTCTTGATATTTTTCCAGCCAGCACAGCCTCAGTGCCCTAAACTGAGAAGAGGGTAAATCTCCTCGTTATATATATTTTACCAGCCAGCACAGAGTCAGTGCCCTAAACTGAGGAGAGTGTAAATCTCCTGGTTACATAAATTTAACCAGCCAGCACAGAGTCAATGCCCGAAACAGAGGAGAGTGTAAATCTCCCTGGTTATATATATTTAAACAGGCAGCACAGACCCAGTGCCATAAACTGCGGGAAGTGTAAATCTCCTGGTTTTAGAAATTCAACCAGCCAGCACAGAGTTAGTTCCCTAACCTGAGGAGAGTGTAAATCTTCTGTTTATATATATTTAACCAGCCTGCACAGGGTCAGTGCCCTGAACTAGGGAGAGTGTAAATCTCCTGGTTTTACATTTATTTAACCAGCCAGCACAGAGTCAGTGCCCTAAACTGAGGAGAGTGTAAATCTCCTGGTTATATATATTTAACCACCCAGCAAAGAGTCAGTGCCCTAAACTGAGGAGAGTGTAAATCTCCTGGTTATATATATTTCACCAGACAGCACAGACTCAGTGCCATAACCTGAGGAGAGGGAAAATCTCCTGGTTATATAAATTTAACCAGACAGCGCAGACTTAGTGCCCTAAACTGAGGAGAGTGTAAATCTTTTGGTTATATATATTTAAACAGCCAGCACAGACTCAGTGTCATAAACTGAGGAGAGGGTAAATCTCCTCGTTATATATATTTTACGAGCCAGCACAGACTCAGTGCCATCAACTGAGGCGAGTGTAACTCTCCTGGTTATATATATTTAACCAGCCAGCAGAGAGTCAGTGCCCTAAACTGAGGAGAGGGTAATTCTCCTGATTAAATATATTTAACCAGCCAGCACAGAGTCAGTTCCCTCAACTGAGGAGAGTGTAAATATCGTGGTAAAATAAATTTAAAAAGCCAGCACAGAGTCAGTGCCATGAACTGTGGAGAGTGTAAATCTCCAGGTTTTAGAAATTAAACCAGCCAACACAGAGTCAGTGCCCGAAATTGAGGAGAGTGTAAATCTCCTGGTTCTGTATATTTTACCAGCCAGCACAGATTCAGTGCCCTAAACTGAGGAGAGTGTAAATCTCCCTGGTTGTATAAATTTAACCGTCTAGCACAGACTCAGTGACCTAAACTGAGGAGAGTGTCAATCTCCTTGGTTGTTTAAATTGAACCATCCAGCACAGACTCAGTGCTCGAAACTGAGGAGAGTGTAAATTTCCTGGTGAAATAAATTTAACCAGCCAGCACAGGGTCTGTGCCCTAAACTGAGGAGAGTGTAAAACTCATGGTTATATATATTTAAGAAGCCAACACAGTGTCAGTGCCCTAAACTGAGTAGAGTGTAAATCTCCCTGGTTATATATATTTAACTAGCCCGCACAGAGTCAGTGCCATAAACTGAGGAGTGTGTAAATCTCCTGGTTTCATATATTTAACCAGCCAGCACAGAGTCAGTGCTATAAACTGAGGTGAGTGTAACTCTCACTGGTTATACAGATTTAACCAGCAAGCACAGATTCAGTGCCCTAAACTGAGGAGAGTGTAAATCTCCCTGGTTGTATAAATTTAACCGTCCAGCACAGACTCAGTGCTCGAAACTGAGGAGAATGTAAATCTCATGGTTATATATATTTAAGAAGCCAACACAGTGTCAGTGCCCTAAACTGAGTAGAGTGTAAATCTCACTGGTTATCTAAATTTAACCAGCCAGCGCAGACTCAGTGCCCTAAACTGAGGAGTGTGTAAATCTCCTGGCTATATATATTTTCCCAGCCAGCACAGCCTCAGTGCCATAAACAGAGGAGAGGGTAAATCTCCTGGTTATATATATTTTAGCAGCCAGCACAGAGTCACTGACCGAAACTGAGGAGACTATAAATCTCCTGGTAATATAAATTTAACAAAACAGCACAGACTCAGTGCCATCAACTGAGGCGAGTGTAAATCTCCTGGTCATATATATTCAACCAGTCAGCGCAGAGTCAGTTCCCGAAACTGAGGTGAGTGTAAATCTCCTGGTAAAATAAATTTAAAAAGCCAGCACAGAGTCAGTGCCATAAACTGCGGAGAGTGTAAATCTCCTGGTTATATATATTTAACCAAACAGCACAGACTCAGTGCCATAAACTGAGGCGAGTGTAAATCTCCTGGTTATATATATTTAAACAGCCAGCACAGAGTCACTGCCCTAAACTGAGGAGAGTGTAAATCTCCTTGTTGATATATATTTAAGAAGCCAACACAGTGTCAGTGCCCTAAACTGAGGAGAGTGTAAATCTCACTGGTCATATAAATTTAACCAGCCAGCGCAGACTCAGTGCCCGAAACTGAGGAGTGTATAAATCTCTTGGCTCTTGATATTTTTCCAGCCAGCACAGCCTCAGTGCCCTAAACTGAGAAGAGGGTAAATCTCCTCGTTATATATATTTTACCAGCCAGCACAGAGTCAGTGCCCTAAACTGAGGAGAGTGTAAATCTCCTGGTTACATAAATTTAACCAGCCAGCACGGAGTCAATGCCCTAAACAGAGGAGAGTGTAAATCTCCTGGTTATATAAATTTAACCAGCCAGCACAGACTCAGTGCCATAAACTGAGGAGAGGGTAAATCTCCTGGCTATATATATTTTCCCAGCCAGCACAGCCTCAGTGCCATAAACTGAGGAGAGGGTAAATCTCCTGGTTATAGATATTTAACCACCCAGCAAAGTGTCAGTGCCCTAAACTGAGGAGAGTGTAAATCTCCTGGTTATATATATTTCACCAGACAGCAGACTCAGTGCCATAAACTGATGAGAGGGAAAACTCCTGGTTATATATATTTAACCAGCCAGCACAGAGTCAGTTCCCTAAACTGAGGAGAGTGTAAATCTTCTGTTTATATATATTTAACCAGCCAGCACAGACTCAGTGCCATAAACTGAGGAGAGGGTAAATCTCCTCGTTATATATATTTAACCAGCCAGCACAGAGTCAGTGCCGTAAACTAAGGAGCGTGTAAATCTCCTGGTTATCTGTATTTAACCAGCCAGTACAGAGTCAGGACTGTAAAAAGAGGAGAGTGTAAATCTCACTGGTTATCTAAATTTAACCAGCCAGCACAGCCTCAGTGCCCTAAACTGAGGAGAGTGTAAATCTCCTGGTCACATAAAATTAACCAGCCAGCACAGACTCAGTGCCGTAAACTGAGGAGAGTGTAAATCTCACTGGTCATATAAATTTAACCAGCCAGCGCAGACTCAGTGCCCTAAACTGAGGAGTGTATAAATCTCCTGGCTCTTGATATTTTTCCAGCCAGCACAGCCTCAGTGCCCTAAACTGAGAAGAGGGTAAATCTCCTCGTTATATATATTTTACTAGCCCGCACAGAGTCAGTGCCATAAACTGCGGGAATTGTAAATCTCCTGGTTTTATATATTCAACCAGCCAGCACAGAGTCAGTTCCCTAACCTGAGGAGAGTGTATACCTCCTGGTTATGTATATTTAACCAGCCTGCACAGATTCAGTGCCCTGAACAAGGGAGAGTGTAAATCTCCTGGGTTTACATTTATTTAACCAACCAGCACAGACTCAGTGCCCTAAACTGAGGAGAGTGTAAATCTCCTGGTTATATATATTTAACCACCCAGCAAAGAGTCAGTGCCCTAAACTGAGGAGAGTGTAAATCTCCTGGTTATATATTTCACCAGACAGCACAGACTCATTGACATAAACTGAGGAGAGGGAAAATCTCCTGGTTATATATATTTAACCAGCCAGCACAGAGTCAGTTCCCTAAACTGAGGAGAGTGTAAATCTCCTGATTAAATATATTTAACCAGCCAGCACAGAGTCAGTACACTAAACTGAGGAGAGTGTAAATCTCCTGGTTATATATAATTGTCCAGCCAGCAGAGAGTCAGTGCCCTTAACTGAGGAGAGTGTAATTCTCCTGATTAAATATATTTAACCAGCCAGCACAGAGTCAGTGCCCTAAACTGAGGAGAGTGGAAATCTCCTGGTAATATATATTTAACCAGCCACCACAGAGTCAGTGCCCAAAATTGAGGAGAGTGTAAATCTCCTGGTTATGTATATTTTACCAGCCAGCACAGATTCAGTGCCCTAAACTGAGGAGAGTGTAAATCTCCCTGGTTGTATAAATTTAACCGTCCAGCACAGACTCAGTGACCTAAACTGAGGAGAGTGTAAATCTCCTTGGTTGTATAAATTTAAACATCCAGCACAGACTCAGTGCCGTAAACTGAGGACAGTGTAAATCTCACTGGTCATATAAATTTAACCAGCCAGCGCAGACTCAGTGCCCTAAACTGAGGAGTGTATAAATCTCTTGGCTCTTGATATTTTTCCAGCCAGCACAGCCTCAGTGCCCTAAACTGAGAAGAGGGTAAATCTCCTCGTTATATATATTTTACCAGCCAGCACAGAGTCAGTGCCCTAAACTGAGGAGAGTGTAAATCTCCTGGTTACATAAATTTAACCAGCCAGCACAGAGTCAATGCCCGAAACAGAGGAGAGTGTAAATCTCCCTGGTTATATATATTTAAACAGGCAGCACAGACCCAGTGCCATAAACTGCGGGAAGTGTAAATCTCCTGGTTTTAGAAATTCAACCAGCCAGCACAGAGTTAGTTCCCTAACCTGAGGAGAGTGTAAATCTTCTGTTTATATATATTTAACCAGCCTGCACAGGGTCAGTGCCCTGAACTAGGGAGAGTGTAAATCTCCTGGTTTTACATTTATTTAACCAGCCAGCACAGAGTCAGTGCCCTAAACTGAGGAGAGTGTAAATCTCCTGGTTATATATATTTAACCACCCAGCAAAGAGTCAGTGCCCTAAACTGAGGAGAGTGTAAATCTCCTGGTTATATATATTTCACCAGACAGCACAGACTCAGTGCCATAACCTGAGGAGAGGGAAAATCTCCTGGTTATATAAATTTAACCAGACAGCGCAGACTTAGTGCCCTAAACTGAGGAGAGTGTAAATCTTTTGGTTATATATATTTAAACAGCCAGCACAGACTCAGTGTCATAAACTGAGGAGAGGGTAAATCTCCTCGTTATATATATTTTACGAGCCAGCACAGACTCAGTGCCATCAACTGAGGCGAGTGTAACTCTCCTGGTTATATATATTTAACCAGCCAGCAGAGAGTCAGTGCCCTAAACTGAGGAGAGGGTAATTCTCCTGATTAAATATATTTAACCAGCCAGCACAGAGTCAGTTCCCTCAACTGAGGAGAGTGTAAATATCGTGGTAAAATAAATTTAAAAAGCCAGCACAGAGTCAGTGCCATGAACTGTGGAGAGTGTAAATCTCCAGGTTTTAGAAATTAAACCAGCCAACACAGAGTCAGTGCCCGAAATTGAGGAGAGTGTAAATCTCCTGGTTCTGTATATTTTACCAGCCAGCACAGATTCAGTGCCCTAAACTGAGGAGAGTGTAAATCTCCCTGGTTGTATAAATTTAACCGTCTAGCACAGACTCAGTGACCTAAACTGAGGAGAGTGTCAATCTCCTTGGTTGTTTAAATTGAACCATCCAGCACAGACTCAGTGCTCGAAACTGAGGAGAGTGTAAATTTCCTGGTGAAATAAATTTAACCAGCCAGCACAGGGTCTGTGCCCTAAACTGAGGAGAGTGTAAAACTCATGGTTATATATATTTAAGAAGCCAACACAGTGTCAGTGCCCTAAACTGAGTAGAGTGTAAATCTCCCTGGTTATATATATTTAACTAGCCCGCACAGAGTCAGTGCCATAAACTGAGGAGTGTGTAAATCTCCTGGTTTCATATATTTAACCAGCCAGCACAGAGTCAGTGCTATAAACTGAGGTGAGTGTAACTCTCACTGGTTATACAGATTTAACCAGCAAGCACAGATTCAGTGCCCTAAACTGAGGAGAGTGTAAATCTCCCTGGTTGTATAAATTTAACCGTCCAGCACAGACTCAGTGCTCGAAACTGAGGAGAATGTAAATCTCATGGTTATATATATTTAAGAAGCCAACACAGTGTCAGTGCCCTAAACTGAGTAGAGTGTAAATCTCACTGGTTATCTAAATTTAACCAGCCAGCGCAGACTCAGTGCCCTAAACTGAGGAGTGTGTAAATCTCCTGGCTATATATATTTTCCCAGCCAGCACAGCCTCAGTGCCATAAACAGAGGAGAGGGTAAATCTCCTGGTTATATATATTTTAGCAGCCAGCACAGAGTCACTGACCGAAACTGAGGAGACTATAAATCTCCTGGTAATATAAATTTAACAAAACAGCACAGACTCAGTGCCATCAACTGAGGCGAGTGTAAATCTCCTGGTCATATATATTCAACCAGTCAGCGCAGAGTCAGTTCCCGAAACTGAGGTGAGTGTAAATCTCCTGGTAAAATAAATTTAAAAAGCCAGCACAGAGTCAGTGCCATAAACTGCGGAGAGTGTAAATCTCCTGGTTATATATATTTAACCAAACAGCACAGACTCAGTGCCATAAACTGAGGCGAGTGTAAATCTCCTGGTTATATATATTTAAACAGCCAGCACAGAGTCACTGCCCTAAACTGAGGAGAGTGTAAATCTCCTTGTTGATATATATTTAAGAAGCCAACACAGTGTCAGTGCCCTAAACTGAGGAGAGTGTAAATCTCACTGGTCATATAAATTTAACCAGCCAGCGCAGACTCAGTGCCCGAAACTGAGGAGTGTATAAATCTCTTGGCTCTTGATATTTTTCCAGCCAGCACAGCCTCAGTGCCCTAAACTGAGAAGAGGGTAAATCTCCTCGTTATATATATTTTACCAGCCAGCACAGAGTCAGTGCCCTAAACTGAGGAGAGTGTAAATCTCCTGGTTACATAAATTTAACCAGCCAGCACAGAGTCAATGCCCTAAACAGAGGAGAGTGTAAATCTCCTGGTTATATAAATTTAACCAGCCAGCACAGACTCAGTGCCATAAACTGAGGAGAGGGTAAATCTCCTGGCTATATATATTTTCCCAGCCAGCACAGCCTCAGTGCCATAAACTGAGGAGAGGGTAAATCTCCTGGTTATAGATATTTAACCACCCAGCAAAGTGTCAGTGCCCTAAACTGAGGAGAGTGTAAATCTCCTGGTTATATATATTTCACCAGACAGCAGACTCAGTGCCATAAACTGATGAGAGGGAAAACTCCTGGTTATATATATTTAACCAGCCAGCACAGAGTCAGTTCCCTAAACTGAGGAGAGTGTAAATCTTCTGTTTATATATATTTAACCAGCCAGCACAGACTCAGTGCCATAAACTGAGGAGAGGGTAAATCTCCTCGTTATATATATTTAACCAGCCAGCACAGAGTCAGTGCCGTAAACTAAGGAGCGTGTAAATCTCCTGGTTATCTGTATTTAACCAGCCAGTACAGAGTCAGGACTGTAAAAAGAGGAGAGTGTAAATCTCACTGGTTATCTAAATTTAACCAGCCAGCACAGCCTCAGTGCCCTAAACTGAGGAGAGTGTAAATCTCCTGGTCACATAAAATTAACCAGCCAGCACAGACTCAGTGCCGTAAACTGAGGAGAGTGTAAATCTCACTGGTCATATAAATTTAACCAGCCAGCGCAGACTCAGTGCCCTAAACTGAGGAGTGTATAAATCTCCTGGCTCTTGATATTTTTCCAGCCAGCACAGCCTCAGTGCCCTAAACTGAGAAGAGGGTAAATCTCTTCGTTATATATATTTTACTAGCCCGCACAGAGTCAGTGCCATAAACTGCGGGAATTGTAAATCTCCTGGTTTTATATATTCAACCAGCCAGCACAGAGTCAGTTCCCTAACCTGAGGAGAGTGTATACCTCCTGGTTATGTATATTTAACCAGCCTGCACAGATTCAGTGCCCTGAACAAGGGAGAGTGTAAATCTCCTGGGTTTACATTTATTTAACCAACCAGCACAGACTCAGTGCCCTAAACTGAGGAGAGTGTAAATCTCCTGGTTATATATATTTAACCACCCAGCAAAGAGTCAGTGCCCTAAACTGAGGAGAGTGTAAATCTCCTGATTAAATATATTTAACCAGCCAGCACAGAGTCAGTACACTAAACTGAGGAGAGTGTAAATCTCCTGGTTATATATAATTGTCCAGCCAGCAGAGAGTCAGTGCCCTTAACTGAGGAGAGTGTAATTCTCCTGATTAAATATATTTAACCAGCCAGCACAGAGTCAGTGCCCTAAACTGAGGAGAGTGGAAATCTCCTGGTAATATATATTTAACCAGCCACCACAGAGTCAGTGCCCAAAATTGAGGAGAGTGTAAATCTCCTGGTTATGTATATTTTACCAGCCAGCACAGATTCAGTGCCCTAAACTGAGGAGAGTGTAAATCTCCCTGGTTGTATAAATTTAACCGTCCAGCACAGACTCAGTGACCTAAACTGAGGAGAGTGTAAATCTCCTTGGTTGTATAAATTTAAACATCCAGCACAGACTCAGTGCCGTAAACTGAGGACAGTGTAAATCTCACTGGTCATATAAATTTAACCAGCCAGCGCAGACTCAGTGCCCTAAACTGAGGAGTGTATAAATCTCTTGGCTCTTGATATTTTTCCAGCCAGCACAGCCTCAGTGCCCTAAACTGAGAAGAGGGTAAATCTCCTCGTTATATATATTTTACCAGCCAGCACAGAGTCAGTGCCCTAAACTGAGGAGAGTGTAAATCTCCTGGTTACATAAATTTAACCAGCCAGCACAGAGTCAATGCCCGAAACAGAGGAGAGTGTAAATCTCCCTGGTTATATATATTTAAACAGGCAGCACAGACCCAGTGCCATAAACTGCGGGAAGTGTAAATCTCCTGGTTTTAGAAATTCAACCAGCCAGCACAGAGTTAGTTCCCTAACCTGAGGAGAGTGTAAATCTTCTGTTTATATATATTTAACCAGCCTGCACAGGGTCAGTGCCCTGAACTAGGGAGAGTGTAAATCTCCTGGTTTTACATTTATTTAACCAGCCAGCACAGAGTCAGTGCCCTAAACTGAGGAGAGTGTAAATCTCCTGGTTATATATATTTAACCACCCAGCAAAGAGTCAGTGCCCTAAACTGAGGAGAGTGTAAATCTCCTGGTTATATATATTTCACCAGACAGCACAGACTCAGTGCCATAACCTGAGGAGAGGGAAAATCTCCTGGTTATATAAATTTAACCAGACAGCGCAGACTTAGTGCCCTAAACTGAGGAGAGTGTAAATCTTTTGGTTATATATATTTAAACAGCCAGCACAGACTCAGTGTCATAAACTGAGGAGAGGATAAATCTCCTCGTTATATATATTTTACGAGCCAGCACAGACTCAGTGCCATCAACTGAGGCGAGTGTAACTCTCCTGGTTATATATATTTAACCAGCCAGCAGAGAGTCAGTGCCCTAAACTGAGGAGAGGGTAATTCTCCTGATTAAATATATTTAACCAGCCAGCACAGAGTCAGTTCCCTCAACTGAGGAGAGTGTAAATATCGTGGTAAAATAAATTTAAAAAGCCAGCACAGAGTCAGTGCCATGAACTGTGGAGAGTGTAAATCTCCAGGTTTTAGAAATTAAACCAGCCAACACAGAGTCAGTGCCCGAAATTGAGGAGAGTGTAAATCTCCTGGTTCTGTATATTTTACCAGCCAGCACAGATTCAGTGCCCTAAACTGAGGAGAGTGTAAATCTCCCTGGTTGTATAAATTTAACCGTCTAGCACAGACTCAGTGACCTAAACTGAGGAGAGTGTCAATCTCCTTGGTTGTTTAAATTGAACCATCCAGCACAGACTCAGTGCTCGAAACTGAGGAGAGTGTAAATTTCCTGGTGAAATAAATTTAACCAGCCAGCACAGGGTCTGTGCCCTAAACTGAGGAGAGTGTAAAACTCATGGTTATATATATTTAAGAAGCCAACACAGTGTCAGTGCCCTAAACTGAGTAGAGTGTAAATCTCCCTGGTTATATATATTTAACTAGCCCGCACAGAGTCAGTGCCATAAACTGAGGAGTGTGTAAATCTCCTGGTTTCATATATTTAACCAGCCAGCACAGAGTCAGTGCTATAAACTGAGGTGAGTGTAACTCTCACTGGTTATACAGATTTAACCAGCAAGCACAGATTCAGTGCCCTAAACTGAGGAGAGTGTAAATCTCCCTGGTTGTATAAATTTAACCGTCCAGCACAGACTCAGTGCTCGAAACTGAGGAGAATGTAAATCTCATGGTTATATATATTTAAGAAGCCAACACAGTGTCAGTGCCCTAAACTGAGTAGAGTGTAAATCTCACTGGTTATCTAAATTTAACCAGCCAGCGCAGACTCAGTGCCCTAAACTGAGGAGTGTGTAAATCTCCTGGCTATATATATTTTCCCAGCCAGCACAGCCTCAGTGCCATAAACAGAGGAGAGGGTAAATCTCCTGGTTATATATATTTTAGCAGCCAGCACAGAGTCACTGACCGAAACTGAGGAGACTATAAATCTCCTGGTAATATAAATTTAACAAAACAGCACAGACTCAGTGCCATCAACTGAGGCGAGTGTAAATCTCCTGGTCATATATATTCAACCAGTCAGCGCAGAGTCAGTTCCCGAAACTGAGGTGAGTGTAAATCTCCTGGTAAAATAAATTTAAAAAGCCAGCACAGAGTCAGTGCCATAAACTGCGGAGAGTGTAAATCTCCTGGTTATATATATTTAACAAAACAGCACAGACTCAGTGCCATAAACTGAGGCGAGTGTAAATCTCCTGGTTATATATATTTAAACAGCCAGCACAGAGTCACTGCCCTAAACTGAGGAGAGTGTAAATCTCCTTGTTGATATATATTTAAGAAGCCAACACAGTGTCAGTGCCCTAAACTGAGGAGAGTGTAAATCTCACTGGTTATCTAAATTTTACCAGCCAGCACAGACTCAGTGCCCTAAACTGAGGAGAGTGTAAATCGCCTGGTTACATAAAATTAACCAGCCAGCACAGACTCAGTGCCGTAAACTGAGGAGAGTGTAAATCTCACCGGTCATATAAATTTAACCAGCCAGCGCAGACTCAGTGCCCGAAACTGAGGAGTGTATAAATCTCTTGGCTCTTGATATTTTTCCAGCCAGCACAGCCTCAGTGCCCTAAACTGAGAAGAGGGTAAATCTCCTCGTTATATATATTTTACCAGCCAGCACAGAGTCAGTGCCCTAAACTGAGGAGAGTGTAAATCTCCTGGTTATATAAATTTAACCAGCCAGCACAGAGTCAATGCCCTAAACAGAGGAGAGTGTAAATCTCCTGGTTATATAAATTTAACCAGCCAGCACAGACTCAGTGCCATAAACTGAGGAGAGGGTAAATCTCCTGGTTATATAAATTTAACCAGCCAGCACAGAGTCAATGCCCTAAACAGAGGAGAGTGTAAATCTCCTGGTTATATAAATTTAACCAGCCAGCACAGACTCAGTGCCATAAACTGAGGAGAGGGTAAATCTCCTGGCTATATATATTTTCCCAGCCAGCACAGCCTCAGTGCCATAAACTGAGGAGAGGGTAAATCTCCTGGTTATAGATATTTAACCACCCAGCAAAGTGTCAGTGCCCTAAACTGAGGAGAGTGTAAATCTCCTGGTTATATATATTTCACCAGACAGCAGACTCAGTGCCATAAACTGATGAGAGGGAAAACTCCTGGTTATATATATTTAACCAGCCAGCACAGAGTCAGTTCCCTAAACTGAGGAGAGTGTAAATCTTCTGTTTATATATATTTAACCAGCCAGCACAGACTCAGTGCCATAAACTGAGGAGAGGGTAAATCTCCTCGTTATATATATTTAACCAGCCAGCACAGAGTCAGTGCCGTAAACTAAGGAGCGTGTAAATCTCCTGGTTATCTGTATTTAACCAGCCAGTACAGAGTCAGGACTGTAAAAAGAGGAGAGTGTAAATCTCACTGGTTATCTAAATTTAACCAGCCAGCACAGCCTCAGTGCCCTAAACTGAGGAGAGTGTAAATCTCCTGGTCACATAAAATTAACCAGCCAGCACAGACTCAGTGCCGTAAACTGAGGAGAGTGTAAATCTCACTGGTCATATAAATTTAACCAGCCAGCGCAGACTCAGTGCCCTAAACTGAGGAGTGTATAAATCTCCTGGCTCTTGATATTTTTCCAGCCAGCACAGCCTCAGTGCCCTAAACTGAGAAGAGGGTAAATCTCCTCGTTATATATATTTTACTAGCCCGCACAGAGTCAGTGCCATAAACTGCGGGAATTGTAAATCTCCTGGTTTTATATATTCAACCAGCCAGCACAGAGTCAGTTCCCTAACCTGAGGAGAGTGTATACCTCCTGGTTATGTATATTTAACCAGCCTGCACAGATTCAGTGCCCTGAACAAGGGAGAGTGTAAATCTCCTGGGTTTACATTTATTTAACCAACCAGCACAGACTCAGTGCCCTAAACTGAGGAGAGTGTAAATCTCCTGGTTATATATATTTAACCACCCAGCAAAGAGTCAGTGCCCTAAACTGAGGAGAGTGTAAATCTCCTGGTTATATATTTCACCAGACAGCACAGACTCATTGACATAAACTGAGGAGAGGGAAAATCTCCTGGTTATATATATTTAACCAGCCAGCACAGAGTCAGTTCCCTAAACTGAGGAGAGTGTAAATCTCCTGATTAAATATATTTAACCAGCCAGCACAGAGTCAGTACACTAAACTGAGGAGAGTGTAAATCTCCTGGTTATATATAATTGTCCAGCCAGCAGAGAGTCAGTGCCCTTAACTGAGGAGAGTGTAATTCTCCTGATTAAATATATTTAACCAGCCAGCACAGAGTCAGTGCCCTAAACTGAGGAGAGTGGAAATCTCCTGGTAATATATATTTAACCAGCCACCACAGAGTCAGTGCCCAAAATTGAGGAGAGTGTAAATCTCCTGGTTATGTATATTTTACCAGCCAGCACAGATTCAGTGCCCTAAACTGAGGAGAGTGTAAATCTCCCTGGTTGTATAAATTTAACCGTCCAGCACAGACTCAGTGACCTAAACTGAGGAGAGTGTAAATCTCCTTGGTTGTATAAATTTAAACATCCAGCACAGACTCAGTGCCGTAAACTGAGGACAGTGTAAATCTCACTGGTCATATAAATTTAACCAGCCAGCGCAGACTCAGTGCCCTAAACTGAGGAGTGTATAAATCTCTTGGCTCTTGATATTTTTCCAGCCAGCACAGCCTCAGTGCCCTAAACTGAGAAGAGGGTAAATCTCCTCGTTATATATATTTTACCAGCCAGCACAGAGTCAGTGCCCTAAACTGAGGAGAGTGTAAATCTCCTGGTTACATAAATTTAACCAGCCAGCACAGAGTCAATGCCCGAAACAGAGGAGAGTGTAAATCTCCCTGGTTATATATATTTAAACAGGCAGCACAGACCCAGTGCCATAAACTGCGGGAAGTGTAAATCTCCTGGTTTTAGAAATTCAACCAGCCAGCACAGAGTTAGTTCCCTAACCTGAGGAGAGTGTAAATCTTCTGTTTATATATATTTAACCAGCCTGCACAGGGTCAGTGCCCTGAACTAGGGAGAGTGTAAATCTCCTGGTTTTACATTTATTTAACCAGCCAGCACAGAGTCAGTGCCCTAAACTGAGGAGAGTGTAAATCTCCTGGTTATATATATTTAACCACCCAGCAAAGAGTCAGTGCCCTAAACTGAGGAGAGTGTAAATCTCCTGGTTATATATATTTCACCAGACAGCACAGACTCAGTGCCATAACCTGAGGAGAGAGAAAATCTCCTGGTTATATAAATTTAACCAGACAGCGCAGACTTAGTGCCCTAAACTGAGGAGAGTGTAAATCTTTTGGTTATATATATTTAAACAGCCAGCACAGACTCAGTGTCATAAACTGAGGAGAGGGTAAATCTCCTCGTTATATATATTTTACGAGCCAGCACAGACTCAGTGCCATCAACTGAGGCGAGTGTAACTCTCCTGGTTATATATATTTAACCAGCCAGCAGAGAGTCAGTGCCCTAAACTGAGGAGAGGGTAATTCTCCTGATTAAATATATTTAACCAGCCAGCACAGAGTCAGTTCCCTCAACTGAGGAGAGTGTAAATATCGTGGTAAAATAAATTTAAAAAGCCAGCACAGAGTCAGTGCCATGAACTGTGGAGAGTGTAAATCTCCAGGTTTTAGAAATTAAACCAGCCAACACAGAGTCAGTGCCCGAAATTGAGGAGAGTGTAAATCTCCTGGTTCTGTATATTTTACCAGCCAGCACAGATTCAGTGCCCTAAACTGAGGAGAGTGTAAATCTCCCTGGTTGTATAAATTTAACCGTCTAGCACAGACTCAGTGACCTAAACTGAGGAGAGTGTCAATCTCCTTGGTTGTTTAAATTGAACCATCCAGCACAGACTCAGTGCTCGAAACTGAGGAGAGTGTAAATTTCCTGGTGAAATAAATTTAACCAGCCAGCACAGGGTCTGTGCCCTAAACTGAGGAGAGTGTAAAACTCATGGTTATATATATTTAAGAAGCCAACACAGTGTCAGTGCCCTAAACTGAGTAGAGTGTAAATCTCCCTGGTTATATATATTTAACTAGCCCGCACAGAGTCAGTGCCATAAACTGAGGAGTGTGTAAATCTCCTGGTTTCATATATTTAACCAGCCAGCACAGAGTCAGTGCTATAAACTGAGGTGAGTGTAACTCTCACTGGTTATACAGATTTAACCAGCAAGCACAGATTCAGTGCCCTAAACTGAGGAGAGTGTAAATCTCCCTGGTTGTATAAATTTAACCGTCCAGCACAGACTCAGTGCTCGAAACTGAGGAGAATGTAAATCTCATGGTTATATATATTTAAGAAGCCAACACAGTGTCAGTGCCCTAAACTGAGTAGAGTGTAAATCTCACTGGTTATCTAAATTTAACCAGCCAGCGCAGACTCAGTGCCCTAAACTGAGGAGTGTGTAAATCTCCTGGCTATATATATTTTCCCAGCCAGCACAGCCTCAGTGCCATAAACAGAGGAGAGGGTAAATCTCCTGGTTATATATATTTTAGCAGCCAGCACAGAGTCACTGACCGAAACTGAGGAGACTATAAATCTCCTGGTAATATAAATTTAACAAAACAGCACAGACTCAGTGCCATCAACTGAGGCGAGTGTAAATCTCCTGGTCATATATATTCAACCAGTCAGCGCAGAGTCAGTTCCCGAAACTGAGGTGAGTGTAAATCTCCTGGTAAAATAAATTTAAAAAGCCAGCACAGAGTCAGTGCCATAAACTGCGGAGAGTGTAAATCTCCTGGTTATATATATTTAACCAAACAGCACAGACTCAGTGCCATAAACTGAGGCGAGTGTAAATCTCCTGGTTATATATATTTAAACAGCCAGCACAGAGTCACTGCCCTAAACTGAGGAGAGTGTAAATCTCCTTGTTGATATATATTTAAGAAGCCAACACAGTGTCAGTGCCCTAAACTGAGGAGAGTGTAAATCTCACTGGTCATATAAATTTAACCAGCCAGCGCAGACTCAGTGCCCGAAACTGAGGAGTGTATAAATCTCTTGGCTCTTGATATTTTTCCAGCCAGCACAGCCTCAGTGCCCTAAACTGAGAAGAGGGTAAATCTCCTCGTTATATATATTTTACCAGCCAGCACAGAGTCAGTGCCCTAAACTGAGGAGAGTGTAAATCTCCTGGTTACATAAATTTAACCAGCCAGCACAGAGTCAATGCCCTAAACAGAGGAGAGTGTAAATCTCCTGGCTATATATATTTTCCCAGCCAGCACAGCCTCAGTGCCATAAACTGAGGAGAGGGTAAATCTCCTGGTTATAGATATTTAACCACCCAGCAAAGTGTCAGTGCCCTAAACTGAGGAGAGTGTAAATCTCCTGGTTATATATATTTCACCAGACAGCAGACTCAGTGCCATAAACTGATGAGAGGGAAAACTCCTGGTTATATATATTTAACCAGCCAGCACAGAGTCAGTTCCCTAAACTGAGGAGAGTGTAAATCTTCTGTTTATATATATTTAACCAGCCAGCACAGACTCAGTGCCATAAACTGAGGAGAGGGTAAATCTCCTCGTTATATATATTTAACCAGCCAGCACAGAGTCAGTGCCGTAAACTAAGGAGCGTGTAAATCTCCTGGTTATCTGTATTTAACCAGCCAGTACAGAGTCAGGACTGTAAAAAGAGGAGAGTGTAAATCTCACTGGTTATCTAAATTTAACCAGCCAGCACAGCCTCAGTGCCCAAAACTGAGGAGAGTGTAAATCTCCTGGTCACATAAAATTAACCAGCCAGCACAGACTCAGTGCCGTAAACTGAGGAGAGTGTAAATCTCACTGGTCATATAAATTTAACCAGCCAGCGCAGACTCAGTGCCCTAAACTGAGGAGTGTATAAATCTCCTGGCTCTTGATATTTTTCCAGCCAGCACAGCCTCAGTGCCCTAAACTGAGAAGAGGGTAAATCTCCTCGTTATATATATTTTACTAGCCAGCACAGAGTCAGTGCCATAAACTGCGGGAAGTGTAAATCTCCTGGTTTTATATATTCAACCAGCCAGCCCAGAGTCAGTTCCCTAACCTGAGGAGAGTGTATACCTCCTGGTTATGTATATTTAACCAGCCTGCACAGATTCAGTGCCCTGAACAAGGGAGAGTGTAAATCTCCTGGGTTTACATTCATTTAACCAACCAGCACAGACTCAGTGCCCTAAACTGAGGAGAGTGTAAATCTCCTGGTTATATATATTTAACCACCCAGCAAAGAGTCAGTGCCCTAAACTGAGGAGAGTGTAAATCTCCTGGTTATATATTTCACCAGACAGCACAGACTCAGTGACATAAACTGAGGAGAGGGAAAATCTCCTGGTTATATATATTTAACCAGCCAGCACAGAGTCAGTTCCCTAAACTGAGGAGAGTGTAAATCTCCTGATTAAATATATTTAACCAGCCAGCACAGAGTCAGTACACTAAACTGAGGAGAGTGTAAATCTCCTGGTTATATATAATTGTCCAGCCAGCAGAGAGTCAGTGCCCTTAACTGAGGAGAGTGTAATTCTCCTGATTAAATATATTTAACCAGCCAGCACAGAGTCAGTACACTAAACTGAGGAGAGTGTAAATCTCCTGGTTATATATTTGTAACCGGCCAGCACAGAGTCAGTGCCCTAAACTGAGGAGAGTGGAAATCTCCTGGTAATATATATTTAACCAGCCACCACAGAGTCAGTGCCCGAAATTGAGGAGAGTGTAAATCTCCTGGTTATGTATATTTTACCAGCCAGCATAGATTCAGTGCCCTAAACTGAGGAGAGTGTAAATCTCCTGGTTACATAAATTTAACCAGCCAGCACAGAGTCAATGCCCGAAACAGAGGAGAGTGTAAATCTCCCTGGTTATATATATTTAACCTGCCCGCACAGAGTCAGTGCCGTAAACTGAGGAGCGTGTAAATCTCCTGGTTATATAAATTTAACCAGCCAGCACAGACTCAGTGCCCTCAACTGAGGAGAGGTTAAATATCCTGGTTGTATATATTTAACCAGACAGCACAGACTCAGTGCCATAAACTGAGGAGAGTGTAACTCTCCTGGTTTCATATATTTAACCAGCCAGCACAGAGTCAGTGCTATAAACTGAGGTGAGTGTAACTCTCACTGGTTATACAGATTTAACCAGCAAGCACAGACTCAGTCCACTAAACTGAGGAGAGTGTAAATCTCCTGGTTATATATATTTACCCAGACAGCACAGAGTCAGTTCCCGAAACTGAGGAGAGTGTAAATATCGTGGTAAAATAAATTTAACCAGTCAGCACAGACTCAGTGCCATAAACTGAGGCGAGTGTAAATCTACTGGTTATATATATATTTAACCAGCCAGCGCAGACTCAGTGCCCTAAACTGAGGAGTGTGTAAATCTCCTGGCTATATATATTTTCCCAGCCAGCACAGCCTCAGTGCCATAATCTGAGGAGAGGGTAAATCTCCTGGTTATAGATATTTAACCACCCAGCAAAGTGTCAGTGCCCTAAACTGAGGAGAGTGTAAATCTCCTGGTTATATATATTTCACCAGACAGCAGACTCAGTGCCATAAACTGAGGAGAGGGTAAATCTCCTGGTTATATATATTCAACCAGTCAGCGCAGAGTCAGTTCCCAAAACTGAGGAGAGTTTAAATCTCCTGGTAAAATAAATTTAAAAAGCCAGCACAGAGTCAGTGCCATAAACTGCGGAGAGTGTAAATCTCCAAGTTATATATATTTAACCAGCCAGCACAGACTCAGTGCCATAAACTGAGGAGAGTGTAAATCTCCTGGTGAAATAAATTTAACCAGCCAGCACAGGGTCTGTGCCCTAAACTGAGGAGAGTGTAAATCTCATGGTTATATATATTTAAGAAGCCAACACAGTGTCAGTGCCCTAAACTGAGGAGAGTGTAAATCTGCCTGGTTATATATATTTAACCAGCCAGCACAGAGTCAGTGCCGCAAACTGAGGAGAGTGCAAATCTCCCTGGTTATATATATTTAACCTGCCCGCACAGAGTCAGTGCCGTAAACTGAGGAGCGTGTAAATCTCCTGGTTATATAAATTTAACCAACCAGCACAGACTCAGTGCCCTCAACTGAGGAGAGGTTAAATATCCTGGTTGTATATATTTAACCAGATAGCACAGACTCAGTGCCATAAACTGAGGAGTGTGTAAATCTCCTGGTTACATATATTTAACCAGCCAGCACAGAGTCAGTGCTGTAAACTGAGGTGAGTGTAACTCTCACTGGTTATACAGATTTAACCAGCAAGCACAGACACAGTGTCCTAAACTGAGGAGAGTGTAAATCTCCTGGTTATATATATTTACCCAGACAGCACAGAGTCAGTTCCCTCAACTGAGGAGAGTGTAAATATCCTGGTAAAATAAATTTAAAAAGCCAGCACAGAGTCAGTGCCATGAACTGCGGAGAGTGTAAATCTCCAGGTTTTAGAAATTAAACCAGCCAACACAGAGTCAGTGCCCTAAACTGAGGAGAGCGTAAATCTCCCTGGTTATATAAATTTAACCAGCCAGCACAGACTCAGTGCCATAAACTGAGGCGAGTGTAAATCTACTGGTTATATATATATTTAACCAGCCAGCACAGACTCAGTGACATAAACAGAGGAGAGTGTAAATCTCACTGGTTATCTAAATTTAACCAGCCAGCACAGACTCAGTGCCCTAAACTGAGGAGAGTGTAAATCTCACTGGTTATATAAATTTAACCAGCCAGCGCCGACTCAGTGCCCTAAACTGAGGAGTGTGTAAATCTCCTGGCTATATATATTTTCCCAGCCAGCACAGCCTCAGTGCCATAAACTGAGGAGAGTGTAAATCTCCTGGTTATATATATTTAACCAGCCAGCACAGAGTCAGTGCTCGAAACTGAGGAGAGTGGAAATCTCATGGTTATATACATTTAAGAAGCCAACACAGTGTCAGTGCCCTAAACTGAGTAGAGTGTAAATCTCCCTGGTTATATATATTTAACCAGCCCGCACAGTGTCAGTGCCCTAAACTGAGGAGAGTGTACATCTCCCTGTTTATATATATTTAACCAGCCCGCACAGAGTCAGTGCCGTAAACTGAGGAGAGTGTAAATCTCCCTGGTTATATATATTTAACCAGCCAGCACAGAGTCAGTGCCGCAAACTGAGGAGAGTGTAAATCTCCCTGGTTATATATATTTAACCAGCCAGCACAGAGTCAGTGCCGAAAAGTGAGGAGAGTGTAAAACTCCTGGTTTCATATATTTAACCAGCCAGCACAGAGTCAGTGCCCTAAACTGAGAAGAGTGTAAGTCTCCTGGTTATATATATTTAACCAGCCAGCACAGAGTCAGTGCCCTAAACTGAGAAGAGTGTAAGTCTCCTGGTTATATATATTTAACCAGCCAGCACAGAGTCAGTGCCCTAAACTGAGGAGTGTGGAAGTCTCCTGGTTAAATATATTTAGCCAGCCAGCACAGAGTCAGTTCGCTAAACTGAGGAGAGTGTAAATCTTCTGTTTATATATATTTAACCAGCCAGCACAGAGTCTGTGCCCTAAACTGAGGAGAGTGTAAATCTCCTGGTTATATATAATTGTCCAGCCAGCAGAGAGTCAGTGCCCTAAACTGAGGAGAGGGTAATTCTTCTGATTAACTAGATTTAACCAGCCAGCACAGAGTCAGTGCCCTGAACTGAGAAGAGTGTAAATCTCCTGGTAATATATATTTAACCAGCCACCACAGAGTCAGTGCCCGAAATTGAGGAGAGTGTAAATCTCCTGGTTCTGTATATTTTACCAGCCAGCACAGATTCAGTGCCCTGAACTGAGGAGAGTGTAAATCTCCCTGGTTGTATAAATTTAACCGTCCAGCACAGACTCAGTGACCTAAACTGAGGGGAGTGTAAATCTCCTTGGTTGTATAAATTGAACCATCCAGCACAGACTCAGTGCTCGAAACTGAGGAGAGTGTAAATTTCCTGGTGAAATAAATTTAACCAGCCAGCACAGGGTCTGTGCCCTAAACTGAGGAGAGTGTAAAACTCATGGTTATATATATTTAAGAAGCCAACACAGTGTCAGTGCCCTAAACTGAGTAGAGTGTAAATCTCCCTGGTTATATATATTTAACCAGCCCGCACAGAGTCAGTGCCATAAACTGAGGAGTGTGTAAATCTCCTGGTTTCATATATTTAACCAGCCTGCACAGAGTCAGTGCTATAAACTGAGGTGAGTGTAACTCTCACTGGTTATACAGATTTAACCAGCAAGCACAGACTCAGTGCACTAAACTGAGGAGAGTGTAAATCTCCTGGTTATATATATTTACCCAGACACCACAGAGTCAGTTCCCTCAACTGAGGAGAGTGTAAATATCCTGGTAAAATAAATTTAAAAAGCCAGCACAGAGTCAGTGCCATGAACTGCGGAGAGTGTAAATCTCCAGGTTTTAGAAATTAAACCAGCCAACACAGAGTCAGTGCCCTAAACTGAGGAGAGCATAAACCTCCCTGGTTATATAAATTTAACCAGCCAGCACAGACTCAGTGCCATAAACTGAGGCGAGTGTAAATCTACTGGTTATATATATATTTAACCAGCCAGCACAGACTCAATGACATAAACTGAGGAGAGTGTAAATCTCACTGGTTATATAAATTTAACCAGCCAGCACAGACTCAGTGCCCTAAACTGAGGAGTGTGTAATTCTCCTGGCTATATATATTTTCCCAGCCAGCACAGCCTCAGTGCCATAAACTGAGGAGAGGGTAAATCTCCTGGTTATATATATTCAACCAGTCAGCGCAGAGTCAGTTCCCGAAACTGAGGAGAGTGGAAATCTCCTGGTAAAATAAATTTAAAAAGCCAGCACAGACTCAGTGCCATAAACTGAGGAGAGTGGAAATCTCCTGGTTATATATAATTATCCAGCCACCACAGTGTCTGTGCCCGAAATTGTGGAGAGTGTAAATTTCCTGGCTCCATATATTTTACCAGCCACCACAGATTCAATGCCATAAACTGAGGAGAGGGTAAATCTCCTGGTTATGTATATTTTACCAGCCAGCACAGAGTCACTGACCAAAACTGAGGAGACTATAAGTCTCCTGGTCATTTAAATTTAACAAAACAGCACAGACTCAGTGCCTTCAACTGAGGCGAGTGTAAATCTCCTGGTTATATATATTCAACCAGTTCGCGCAGAGTCAGTTCCCGAAACTGAGGAGTGTGTAAATCTCCTGGTCATATATATTTAACCAGCCAGCATCGACTCAGTGCCATAAACTGACGAGAGGGTAAATCTTCTGGTTATATAAATTTAACCAAACAGCACAGAGTCAGTTCCCTGATCTGCGGAGAGTGTAAATCTCCTGGTAATATATATTTAACCAGCCAGCACAGACTCAGTGCCATAAACTGAGGAGAGGGTAAATCTCCTCGTTATATATATTTAACCAGCCAGCACAGAGTCAGTGCCGTAAACTAAGGAGCGTGTAAATCTCCTGGTTATCTGTATTTAACCAGCCAGTACAGAGTCAGGACTGTAAAAAGAGGAGAGTGTAAATCTCACTGGTTATCTAAATTTAACCAGCCAGCACAGCCTCAGTGCCCTAAACTGAGGAGAGTGTAAATCTCCTGGTCACATAAAATTAACCAGCCAGCACAGTCTCAGTGCCGTAAACTGAGGAGAGTGTAAATCTCACTGGTCATATAAATTTAACCAGCCAGCGCAGACTCAGTGCCCTAAACTGAGGAGTGTATAAATCTCCTGGCTCTTGATATTTTTCCAGCCAGCACAGCCTCAGTGCCCTCAACTGAGAAGAGGGTAAATCTCCTCGTTATATATATTTTACTAGCCAGCACAGAGTCAGTGCCATAAACTGCGGGAAGTGTAAATCTCCTGGTTTTATGTATTCAACCAGCCAGCACTGAGTCAGTTCCCTAACCTGAGGAGAGTGTATACCTCCTGGTTATGCATATTTAACCAGCCTGCACAGATTCAGTGCCCTGAACAAGGGAGAGTGTAAATCTCCTGGTTTTACATTTATTTAACCAACCAGCACAGACTCAGTGCCCTAAACTGAGGAGAGTGTAAATCTCCTGGTTATATATATTTCACCAGACAGCACAGACTCAGTGCCATAAACTGAGGAGAGGGAAAATCTCCTGGTTATATATATTTAACCAGCCAGCACAGAGTCAGTTCCCTAAACTGAGGAGAGTGTAAATCTTCTGTTTATATATATTTAACCAGCCAGCACAGAGTCTGTGCCCTAAACTGAGGAGAGTGTAAATCTCCTGGTTATATATAATTGTCCAGCCAGCAGAGAGTCGGTGCCCTTAACTGAGGAGAGTGCAATTCTCCTGATTAAATATATTTAACCAGCCAGCACAGAGTCAGTACACTAAACTGAGGAGAGTGTAAATCTCCTGGTTATATATTTGTAACCGGCCAGCACAGAGTCAGTGCCCTAAACTGAGGAGAGTGGAAATCTCCTGGTAATATATATTTAACCAGCCACCACAGAGTCAGTGCCCGAAATTGAGGAGAGTGTAAATCTCCTGGTTATGTATATTTTCCCAGCCAGCACAGATTCAGTGACCTAAACTGGGGAGAGTGTAAATCTCCCTGGTTGTATAAATTTAACCATCCAGCTCAGACTCTGCTTGAAACTGAGGAGAGTGTAAATTTCCTGGTGAAATAAATTTAACCAGCCAGCACAGGGTCTGTGCCCTAAACTGAGTAGAGTGTAAATCTCCCTGGTTATATATATTTAAGCAGCCAGCACAGAGTCAGTGCCGTAAACTGAGGAGCGTGCAAATCTCCTGGTTATATAAATTTAACCAGCCAGCACAGACTCAGTGCTCGAAACTGAGGAGAGTGTAAATCTCCTGGTTATACATATTTACCCAGACAGCACAGAGTCAGTTCCCTCAACTGAGGAGAGTGTAAATATCGTGGTAAAATAAATTTTAAAAGCCAGCACAGAGTCAGTGCCATGAACTGCGGAGAGTGTAAATCTCCCTGGTTGTTTAAATTTAACCATCCAGCACAGACTCAGTGCTCGAAACTGAGGAGAGTGTAAATTTCCTGGTGAAATACATTTAACCAGCCAGCACAGGGTCTGTGCCCTAAACTGAGGAGATTGTAAATCTCATGGTTATATATATTTAAGAAGCCAACACAATGTCAGTGCCCTAAACTGAGTAGAGTGTAAATCTCCCTGGTTATATATATTTAAGCAGCCAGCACAGAATCAGTGCTGTAAACTGAGGAGCGTGTAAATCTCCTGGTTATATAAATTTAACCAGCCAGCACAGACTCAGTGCCCTCAACTGAGGAGAGGTTAAATATCCTGGTTGTGTTTATTTAACCAGATAGCACAGACTCAGTGCCATAAACTGAGGAGAGTGTAACTCTCCTGGTTTCATATATTTAACCAGCCAGCACAGAGTCAGTGCTATAAACTGAGGTGAGTGTAACTCTCACTGGTTGCACAGATTTAACCAGCCAGCACAGACTCAGTGCCCTAAACTGAGGAGAGTGTAAATCTCACTGGTTATATAAATTTAACCAGCCAGCGCAGAGTCAGTGCCCTAAACTGAGGAGTGTGTAAATCTCCTGGCTATATATATTTTCCCAGCCAGCACAGCCTCAGTGCCATAAACTGAGGAGAGTGTAAATCTCCTGGTTATATATATTTAACCAGCCAGCACAGACTCAGTGCTCGAAACTGAGGAGAGTGTAAATCTCCCTGGTTATATACATTTAAGAAGCCAACACAGTGTCAGTGCCCTAAACTGAGTAGAGTGTAAATCTCCCTGGTTATATATATTTAACCAGCCCGCACAGTGTCAGTGCCCTAAACTGAGGAGAGTGTACATCTCCCTGGTTATATATATTTAACCAGCCCGCATAGAGTCAGTGCCATAAACTGAGGAGAGTGTAAATCTCCCTGGTTATATATATTTAACCAGCCAGCACAGAGTCAGTGCCGCAAACTGAGGAGAGTGTAAATCTCCCTGGTTATATATATTTAACCTGCCCGCACAGAGTCAGTGCCGTAAACTGAGGAGAATGTAAAACTCCTGGTTTCATATATTTAACCAGCGAGCACAGAGTCAGTGCCCTAAACTGAGAAGAGTGTAAGTCTCCTGGTTATATATATTTAACCAGCCAGCACAGAGTCAGTGCCCTAAACTGAGGAGTGTGGAAGTCTCCTGGTTAAATATATTTAACCAGCCAGCACAGAGTCTGTGCCCTAAACTGAGGAGAGTGTAAATCTCCTGGTTATATATAATTGTCCAGCCAGCACAGAGTCAGTGCCCTAAACTGAGGAGAGGGTAATTCTTCTGATTAACTATATTTAACCAGCCAGCACAGAGTCAGTGCCCTAAACTGAGAAGAGTGTAAATCTCCTGGTAATATATATTTAACCAGCCACCACAGAGTCAGTACCCGAAATTGAGGAGAGTGTAAATCTCCTGGTTATGTATATTTTACCAGCCAGCACAGATTCAGTGCCCTAAACTGAGGAGAGTGTAAATCTCCCTGGTTGTATAAATTTAACCGTCCAGCACAGACTCAGTGACCTAAACTGAGGAGAGTGTAAATCTCCTTGGTTGTATAAATTTAACCATCCAGCACAGACTCAGTGCTCGAAACTGAGGAGAGTGTAAATTTCCTGGCGGAATAAATTTAACCAGCCAGCACAGGGTCTGTGCCCTAAACTGAGAAGAGTGTAAATCTCCTGGTAATATATATTTAACCAGCCACCACAGAGTCAGTGCCCGAAATTGAGGAGAGTGTAAATCTCCTGGTTATGTATATTTAACCAGCCACCACAGAGTCAGTGCCCGAAATTGAGGAGAGTGTAAATCTCCTGGTTATGTATATTTTACCAGCCAGCACAGATTCAGTGCCCTAAACTGAGGAGAGTGTAAATCTCCCTGGTTGTATAAATTTAACCGTCCAGCACAGACTCAGTGACCTAAACTGAGGAGAGTGTAAATCTCCTTGGTTGTATAAATTTAACCATCCAGCACAGACTCACTGCTCGAAACTGAGGAGAGTGTAAATTTCCTGGTGAAATAAATTTAACCAGCCAGCACAGGGTCTGTGCCCTAAACTGAGGAGAGTGTAAATCTCATGGTTATATATATTTAAGAAGCCAACACAGTGTCAGTGCCCTAAACTGAGTAGAGTGTAAATCTCCCTGGTTATTTCTATTTAACCAGCCCGCACAGAGTCAGTGCCATAAACTGAGGAGTGTGTAAATCTCCTAGTTTCATATATTTAACCAGCCTGCACAGAGTCAGTGCTATAAACTGAGGTGAGTGTAACTCTCACTGGTTATACAGATTTAACCAGCAAGCACAGACTCAGTGCACTAAACTGAGGAGAGTGTTAATCTCCTGGTTGTATATATTTAACTAGCCAGCACAGACACAGTGCCCTAAAGTGAGGAGAGTGTAAATCTCCTGGTTATATATATTTACCCAGACAGCACAGAGTCAGTTCCCTCAACTGAGGAGAGTGTAAATATCCTGGTAAAATAAATTTAAAAAGCCAGCACAGAGTCAGTGCCATGAACTGCGGAGAGTGTAAATCTCCAGGTTTTAGAAATTAAACCAGCCAACACAGAGTCAGTGCCCTAAACTGAGGAGAGCATAAATCTCCCTGGTTATATAAATTTAACCAGCCAGCACAGACTCAGTGCCATAAACTGAGGCGAGTGTAAATCTACTGGTTATATATATATTTAACCAGCCAGCACAGACTCAGTGACATAAACTGAGGAGAGTGTAAATCTCACTGGTTATATAAATTTTACCAGCCAGCACAGACTCAGTGCCCTAAACTGAGGAGTGTGTAAATCTCCTGGCTATATATATTTTCCCAGCCAGCACAGCCTCAGTGCCATAAACTGAGGAGAGGGTAAATCTCCTGGTTATATATATTCAACCAGTCAGCGCAGAGTCAGTTCCCGAAACTGAGGAGAGTGGAAATCTCCTGGTAAAATAAATTTAAAAAGCCAGCACAGACTCAGTGCCATAAACTGAGGAGAGTGGAAATCTCCTGGTTATATATAATTATCCAGCCACCACAGTGTCTGTGCCCGAAATTGTGGAGAGTGTAAATTTCCTGGCTACATATATTTTACCAGCCACCACAGATTCAATGCCCTAAACTGAGGAGAGTGTAAATCTCCTGGTTATATATATTTAACCTGACAGCACAGACTCAGTGCCATAAACTGAGGAGAGGGTAAATCTCCTCGTTATATATATTTAACCAGCCAGCACAGAGTCAGTGCCGTAAACTAAGGAGCGTGTAAATCTCCTGGTTATCTGTATTTAACCAGCCAGTACAGAGTCAGGACTGTAAAAAGAGGAGAGTGTAAATCTCACTGGTTATCTAAATTTAACCAGCCAGCACAGCCTCAGTGCCCTAAACTGAGGAGAGTGTAAATCTCCTGGTCACATAAAATTAACCTGACAGCACAGACTCAGTGCCATAAACTGAGGAGAGGGTAAATCTCCTGGTTATGTATATTTTACCAGCCAGCACAGAGTCACTGACCAAAACTGAGGAGACTATAAGTCTCCTGGTCATATAAATTTAACAAAACAGCACAGACTCAGTGCCTTCAACTGAGGCGAGTGTAAATCTCCTGGTTATATATATTCAACCAGTTAGCGCAGAGTCAGTTCCCGAAACTGAGGAGTGTGTAAATCTCCTGGTCATATATATTTAACCAGCCAGCACCGACTCAGTGCCATAAACTGACGAGAGGGTAAATCTCCTGGTTATATATATTTTACCAGTCAGAACAGAGTCAATGAACAAAACTTAGGAGAGGGTAAATCTTCTGGTTATATAAATTTAACCAAACAGCACAGAGTCAGTTCCCTGATCTGCGGAGAGTGTAAATCTCCTGGTAATATATGTTTAACCAGCCAGCACCGAGTCAGTTCCATAAACTGAGGAGAGTGTAAATCTCATGGTTATTTATATTTAACCAGCCAGCAGAGACTCAGTGCCATAAACTGAGGAGAGGGTAAATCTCCTCGTTATATATATTTAACCAGCCAGCACAGAGTCAGTGCCGTAAACTAATGAGCGTGTAAATCTCCTGGTTATCTGTATTTAACCAGCCAGTACAGAGTCAGGACTGTAAAAAGAGGAGAGTGTAAATCTCACTGGTTATCTAAGTTTAACCAGCCAGCACAGCCTCAGTGCCCTAAACTGAGGAGAGTGTAAATCTCCTGGTCACATAAAATTAACCAGCCAGCACAGACTCAGTGCCGTAAACTGAGGAGAGTGTAAATCTCACTGGTCATATAAATTTAACCAGCCAGCGCAGACTCAGTGCCCTAAACTGAGGAGTGTATAAATCTCCTGGCTCTTGATATTTTTCCAGCCAGCACAGCCTCAGTGCCCTCAACTGAGAAGAGGGTAAATCTCCTCGTTATATATATTTTACTAGCCAGCACAGAGTCAGTGCCATAAACTGCGGGAAGTGTAAATCTCCTGGTTTTATATATTCAACCAGCCAGGACAGAGTCAGTTCCCTAACCTAAGGAGAGTGTATACCTCCTGGTTATGTATATTTAACCAGCCTGCACAGATTCAGTGCCCTGAAAAAGGGAGAGTGTAAATCTCCTGGTTTTACATTTATTTAACCAACCAGAACAGACTCAGTGCCCTAAACTGAGGAGAGTGTAAATCTCCTGGTTATATATATTTAACCACCCAGCAAAGAGTCAGTGCCCTAAACTGAGGAGAGTGTAAATCTCCTGGTTATATATATTTCACCAGACAGCACAGACTCAGTGCCATAAACTGAGGAGAGGGAAAATCTCCTGGTTATATATATTTAACCAGCCAGCACAGAGTCTTTGCCCTAAACTGAGGAGAGTGTAAATCTCCTGGTTATATATAATTGTCCAGCCAGCAGAGAGTCAGTGCCCTAAACTGAGGAGAGTGTAATTCTCCTGATTAAATATATTTAACCAGCCAGCACAGAGTCAGTACACTAAACTGAGGAGAGTGTAAATCTCCTGGTTATATATTTGTAACCGGCCAGCACAGAGTCAGTGCCCGAAACTGAGGAGAGTGGAAATCTCCTGGTAATATATATTTAACCAGCCACCACAGAGTCAGTGCCCGAAATTGAGGAGTGTAAAAATCTCCTGGTTATGTACATTTTACCAGCCAGCATAGATTCATTGCCCTAAACTGAGGAGAGTGTAAATCTCCCTGGTTGTATAAATTTAACCGTCCAGCACAGACTCAGTGCCCTAAACTGAGGAGAGTGTAAATCTCCTTGGTTGTATAAATTTAACCAGCCAGCACAGGGTCTGTGCCCTAAACTGAGGAGAGTGTAAATCTCATGGTTATATATATTTAAGAAGCCAACACAGTGTCAGTGCCCTAAACTGAGTAGAGTGTAAATCTCCCTGGTTATATATATTTAACCAGCCCGCACAGAGTCAGTGCCGTAAACTGAGGAGAGTGTAAATCTCCCTGGTTATATATATTTAACCTGCCCGCACAGAGTCAGTGCCGTAAACTGAGGAGCATGTAAATCTCCTGGTTATATAAATTTAACCAGCCAGCAGAGACTCAGTGCCCTCAACTGAGGAGAGGTTAAATATCCTGGTTGTATATATTGAACCAGACAGCACAGAGTCAGTGCTCTAAACTGAGGTGAGTGTAACTCTCACTGGTTATCTAAATTTAACCAGCCAGCACAGACTCAGTGCCCTAAACTGAGGAGAGTGTAAATCTCACTGGTTATATAAATTTAACCAGCCAGCGCAGACTCAGTGCCCTAAACTGAGGAGTGTGTAAATCTCCTGGTTATATATATTTAACCAGACAGCACAGAATTATTGCCATAAACTGAGAGTGTAAATCTCCCTGGTAATATATATTTAACCAGCCAGCACAGATTCAGTGCCCTAAACTGAGGAGAGTGTAAATCTCCCTGGTTGTATAAATTTAACCGTCCAGCACAGACTCAGTGACCTAAACTGAGGAGAGTGTAAATCTCCTTGGTTGTATAAATTTAACCATCCAGCACAGACTCAGTGCCGTAAACTGAGGACAGTGTAAATCTCACTGGTCATATAAATTTAACCAGCCAGCGCAGACTCAGTGCCCTAAACTGAGAAGAGGGTAAATCTCCTCGGTATATATATTTTACCAGCCAGCACAGAGTCAGTGCCCGAAACTGAGGAGAGTATAAATCTCCTGGTTACATAAATTTAACCAGCCAGCACAGAGTCAATGCCCGAAACAGAGGAGAGTGTAAATCTCCCTGGTTATATATATTTAAACAGGCAGCACAGACCCAGTGCCATAAACTGCGGGAAGTGTAAATCTCCTGGTTTTATAGATTCAACCAGCCAGCACAGAGTTAGTTCCCTAACCTGAGGAGAGTGTAAATCTTCTGATTATATATATTTAACCAGCCTGCACAGAGTCAGTGCCCTGAACTAGGGAGAGTGTAAATCTCCTGGTTTTACATTTATTTAACCAGCCAGCACAGAGTCAGTGCCCTAAACTGAGGAGAGTGTAAATCTCCTGGTTATATATATTTCACCAGACAGCACAGACTCAGTGCCATAACCTGAGGAGAGGGAAAATCTCCTGGTTACATAAATTTAACCAGCCAGCACAGAGTCAGTGCCCTAAACAGAGGCGAGTGGAAATCTCCCTGGTTATATAAATTTAAACAGACAGCGCAGACTTAGTGCCCTAATCTGAGGAGAGTGTAAATCGTTTGTTTATTTATATTTAAACAGCCAGCACAGACTCAGTGTCATAAACTGAGGAGAGGGTAAATCTCCTCGTTATATATATTTTACGAGCCAGAACAGACTCAGTGCCATCAACTGAGGCGAGTGTAAATCTCCTGGTTATATATATTTAACCAGCCAGCACAGAGTCAGTTCCCTAAACTGAGGAGAGTGTAAATCTCCTGGTTATATATAATTGTCCAGCCAGCAGAGAGTCAGTGCCCTAAACTGAGGAGAGGGTAATTCTCCTGATTAAATATATTTAACGAGCCAGCACAGAGTCAGTACCCGAAACTGAGGAGAGTGTAAATCTCCTGGTTATATATTTTTAACCAGCCAGCACAGAGTCAGTGCCCAAAACTGAGGAGAGTGGAAATCTCCTGGTTATGTATATTTTCCCAGCCAGCACAGATTCAGTGCCCTAAACTGGGGAGAGTGTAAATCTCCTTGGTTGTATAAATTTAACCATCCAGCTCAGACTCAGTGCTCGAAACTGAGGAGAGTGTAAATTTCCTGGTGAAATAAATTTAACCAGCCATCACAGGGTCTGTGCCCTAAACTGAGGAGAGTGTAAATCTCATGGTTATATATATTTAAGAAGCCAACACAGTGTCAGTGCCCTAAACTGAGTAGAGTGTAAATCTCCCTGGTTATATATATTTAACCAGCCCGCACAGAGTCCGTGCCGTAAACTGAGGAGAGTGGAAATCTCCCTGGTTATATATATTTAACCAGCCTGCACAGAGTCAGTGCCGCAAACTGAGGAGAGTGCAAATCTCCCTGGTTATATATATTTAACCTGCCCGCACAGAGTCAGTGCCGTAAACTGAGGAGCGTGTAAATCTCCTGGTTATATAAATTTAACCAGCCAGCACAGACTCAGTGCTCGAAACTGAGGAGAGTGTAAATCTCCTGGTTATATATATTTACCCAGACACCACAGAGTCAGTTCCCTCAACTGAGGAGAGTGTAAATATCCTGGTAAAATAAATTTAAAAAGCCAGCACAGAGTCAGTGCCATGAACTGCGGAGAGTGTAAATCTCCAGGTTTTAGAAATTAAACCAGCCAACACAGAGTCAGTGCCCTAAACTGAGGAGAGCATAAATCTCCCTGGTAATATAAATTTAACCAGCCAGCACAGACTCAGTGCCATAAACTGAGGCGATTGTAAATCTACTGGTTATATATATATTTAACCAGCCAGCGCAGACTCAGTGCCCTAAACTGAGGAGTGTGTAAATCTCCTGGCTATATATATTTTCCCAGCCAGCACAGCCTCAGTGCCATAATCTGAGGAGAGGGTAAATCTCCTGGTTATATATATTCAACCAGTCAGCGCAGAGTCAGTTCCCGAAACTGAGGAGAGTGTAAATCTCCTGGTAAAATAAATTTAAAAAGCCAGCACAGAGTCAGTGCCATAAACTGCGGAGAGTGTAAATCTCCAAGTTATATATATTTAACCAGCCAGCACAGACTCAGTGCCATAAACTGAGGAGAGTGTAAATCTCCTGGTTATATATAATTATCCAGCCACCACAGTGTCTGTGCCCGAAATTGTGGAGAGTGTAAATTTCCTGGCTACATATATTTTACCAGCCACCACAGATTCGATGCCCTAAACTGAGGACAGTGTAAATCTCCAGGTTATCTATACTTAACCAGCCAGCACAGAGTCAGTGCTGTAAACAGACGAGAGTGTAAATCTCACTGGTTATCTAAATTTCACCAGCCAGCACAGACTCAGTGCCCTAAACTGAGGAGTGTGTAAATCTCCTGGTTATATATATTTTCCCAGCCAGCACAGACTCAGTGCCATAAACTGAGGAGAGGGTAAATCTCCTGGTTATATAAATTTAACAAAACAGCACAGATTCAGTCCCCTAAACTGCGGAGAGTGTAAATCTCCTGGTTATATCTATTTAACCAGCCAGCACAGAGTCAGTTCCCGAAACTGAGGAGAGTGTAAATCTCCTGGTTATATATATTTAACCAGCCAGCACAGACTCAGTGCCATAAACTGAGGAGAGTGTAAATCTCCCTGGTTATATATATTTAACCAGCCAGCACAGATTCAGTGACCTAAACTGAGGAGAGTGTAAATCTCCCTGGTTGTTTAAATTTAACCATCCAGCACAGACTCAGTGCTCGAAACTGAGGAGAGTGTAAATTTCCTGGTGAAATACATTTAACCAGCCAGCACAGGGTCTGTGCCCTAAACTGAGGAGATTGTAAATCTCATGGTTATATATATTTAAGAAGCCAACACAATGTCAGTGCCCTAAACTGAGTAGAGTGTAAATCTCCCTGGTTATATATACTTAAGCAGCCAGCACAGAGTCAGTGCCGTAAACTGAGGAGAGTGTAAATCTCCCTGGTTATATATATTTAACCAGCCCGCACAGAGTCAGTGCCGTAAACTGAGGAGCGTGTAAATCTCCTGGTTATATAAATTTAACCAGCCAGCACAGACACAGTGCCCTCAACTGAGGAGTGGTTAAATATCCTGGTTGTATATATTTAACCAGACAGCACAGACTCAGTGCCATAAACTGAGGAGAGTGTAACTCTCCTGGTTTCATATATTTAACCAGCCAGCACAGAGTCAGTGCAATAAACTGAGGTGAGTGTAACTCTCACTGGTTATATAAATTTAACCAGCCAGCACAGACTCAGTGCTCGAAACTGAGGAGAGTGTAAATCTCCTGGTTATATATATTTACCCAGACACCACAGAGTCAGTTCCCTCAACTGAGGAGAGTGTAAATATCCTGGTAAAATAAATTTAAAAAGCCAGCACAGAGTCAGTGCCATGAACTGCGGAGAGTGTAAATCTCCAGGTTTTAGAAATTAAACCAGCCAACACAGAGTCAGTGCCCTAAACTGAGGAGAGCATAAATCTCCCTGGTTATATAAATTTAACCAGTCAGCACAGACTCAGTGCCATAAACTGAGGCGAGTGTAAATCTACTTGTTATATATATATTTAACCAGCCAGCGCAGACTCAGTGCCCTAAACTGAGGAGTGTGTAAATCTCCTGGCTATATATATTTTCCCAGCCAGCACAGCCTCAGTGCCATAATCTGAGGAGAGGGTAAATCTCCTGGTTATATATATTCAACCAGTCAGCGCAGAGTCAGTTCCCGAAACTGAGGAGAGTGTAAATCTCACTGGTTATATACATTTAACCAACCAGCAAAGAGTCCGTTCCCTAAACTGCGGAGAGTGTAAATCTCCTGGTCAGATATATTTAACCAGCCAGTGCAGATTTAGTGCCCTAAACTGAGGAGAGTGTAAATCTCCTGGTTAGAAATATTTAACCACCCAGCAAAGAGTCAGTACCCTAAACTGAGGAGAGTGTAAATCTCCCTGGTTATATATATTTAACCCGCCCGCATAGAGTCAGTGCCCTAAACTGAGGAGAGTGTAAATCTCCTGGTTATATATATTTAACCACCCAGCAAAGAGTCAGTGCCCTAAACTGAGCAGAGTGTAAATCTCCTGGTAATATACATTTAACCACCCAGCAAAGAGTCAGTGCCCTAAACTGAGGAGTGTGTAAATCTCCTGGCTATATATATTTTCCCAGCCAGCACAGCCTCAGTGCCATAAACTGAGGAGAGTGTAAATCTCCTGGTTATATATATTTAACCACCCAGCAAAGAGTCAGTGCCCTAAACTGAGCAGAGTGTAAATCTCCTGGTAATATACATTTAACCACCCAGCAAAGAGTCAGTGCCCTAAACTGAGGACAGTGGAAATCTCCTGATTATATGTATCTAACCAGGCAGCACAGAGTCAGTGCCCTAAACTGAGGAGAGTGCAAATCTCCTCGTTATATATCTTTAACCAGCCAGCGCAGAGTCAGTACCCTAAACTGAGGAGAGTGCAAATCTCCTTGTTATATATCTTTAACCAGCCAGCGCAGAGTCAGTGACTGAAACTGAGGAGAGTTAAAATCTCCTGGTTATATATAATTAACCAGCCAGCGCAGAGTTAGTGCCCTAAACTCAGGAAAGTGTAAATCGCCTAGTTACATATATTTAATCAGTCAGCACAGAGTCAGTGCTCAAAACTGAGGAGAGTGTAAATCTCACTGGTTATTTATATTTAACGAGCCTGCACAGAGTCAGTGCCCGAAACAGGGGAGAGTGTAAATTCCTCGTTACATATATTTAACCAGCCAGCACAGAGTCAGTGCCCTAAACTGAGGACAGTGGAAATCTCCCTGGTGATAGATATTTCCCTAGCCTGCACATAGTCAGTGCCATAAACTGATGAGAGTGTAAATCTCACTGGTTACGTAAAGTTAACCAGCCAGCACAGATTCAGTGCCCTAAACTGAGGAGAGTGTAAATCTCCCTGGTTGTATAAATTTAACCGTCCAGCACAGACTCAGTGACCTAAACTGAGGAGAGTGTAAATCTCCTTGGTTGTATAAATTGAACCATCCAGCACAGACTCAGTGCTCGAAACTGAGGAGAGTGTAAATTTCCTGGTGAAATAAATTTAACCAGCCAGCACAGGGTCTGTGCCCTAAACTGAGGAGAGTGTAAAACTCATGGTTATATATATTTAAGAAGCCAACACAGTGTCAGTGCCCTAAACTGAGTAGAGTGTAAATCTCCCTGGTTATATATATTTAACCAGCCCGCACAGAGTCAGTGCCATAAACTGAGGAGTGTGTAAATCTCCTGGTTTCATATATTTAACCAGCCTGCACAGAGTCAGTGCTATAAACTGAGGTGAGTGTAACTCTCACTGGTTATACAGATTTAACCAGCAAGCACAGACTCAGTGCACTAAACTGAGGAGAGTGTTAATCTCCTGGTTATATATATTTAACTAGCCAGCACAGACACAGTGCCCTAAAGTGAGGAGAGTGTAAATCTCCTGGTTATATATATTTACCCAGACAGCACAGAGTCAGTTCCCTCAACTGAGGAGAGTGTAAATATCCTGGTAAAATAAATTTAAAAAGCCAGCACAGAGTCAGTGCCATGAACTGCGGAGAGTGTAAATCTCCAGGTTTTAGAAATTAAACCAGCCAACACAGAGTCAGTGCCCTAAACTGAGGAGAGCATAAACCTCCCTGGTTATATAAATTTAACCAGCCAGCACAGACTCAGTGCCATAAACTGAGGCGAGTGTAAATCTACTGGTTATATATATATTTAACCAGCCAGCACAGACTCAGTGACATAAACTGAGGAGAGTGTAAATCTCACTGGTTATATAAATTTAACCAGCCAGCACAGACTCAGTGCCCTAAACTGAGGAGTGTGTAAATCTCCTGGCTATATATATTTTCCCAGCCAGCACAGCCTCAGTGCCATAAACTGAGGAGAGGGTAAATCTCCTGGTTATATATATTCAACCAGTCAGCGCAGAGTCAGTTCCCGAAACTGAGGAGAGTGGAAATCTCCTGGTAAAATAAATTTAAAAAGCCAGCACAGACTCAGTGCCATAAACTGAGGAGAGTGGAAATCTCCTGGTTATATATAATTATCCAGCCACCACAGTGTCTGTGCCCGAAATTGTGGAGAGTGTAAATTTCCTGGCTACATATATTTTACCAGCCACCACAGATTCAATGCCCTAAACTAAGGAGAGTGTAAATCTCCTGGTTATATATATTTAACCTGACAGCACAGACTCAGTGCCATAAACTGAGGAGAGGGTAAATCTCCTGGTTATGTATATTTTACCAGCCAGCACAGAGTCACTGACCAAAACTGAGGAGACTATAAGTCTCCTGGTCATTTAAATTTAACAAAACAGCACAGACTCAGTGCCTTCAACTGAGGCGAGTGTAAATCTCCTGGTTATATATATTCAACCAGTTCGCGCAGAGTCAGTTCCCGAAACTGAGGAGTGTGTAAATCTCCTGGTCATATATATTTAACCAGCCAGCATCGACTCAGTGCCATAAACTGACGAGAGGGTAAATCTCCTGGTTATATATATTTTACCAGTCAGAACAGAGTCAATGAACAAAACTTAGGAGAGGGTAAATCTTCTGGTTATATAAATTTAACCAAACAGCACAGAGTCAGTTCCCTGATCTGCGGAGAGTGTAAATCTCCTGGTAATATATATTTAACCAGCCAGCACAGACTCAGTGCCATAAACTGAGGAGAGGGTAAATCTCCTCGTTATATATATTTAACCAGCCAGCACAGAGTCAGTGCCGTAAACTAAGGAGCGTGTAAATCTCCTGGTTATCTGTATTTAACCAGCCAGTACAGAGTCAGGACTGTAAAAAGAGGAGAGTGTAAATCTCACTGGTTATCTAAATTTAACCAGCCAGCACAGCCTCAGTGCCCTAAACTGAGGAGAGTGTAAATCTCCTGGTCACATAAAATTAACCAGCCAGCACAGACTCAGTGCCGTAAACTGAGGAGAGTGTAAATCTCACTGGTCATATAAATTTAACCAGCCAGCGCAGACTCAGTGCCCTAAACTGAGGAGTGTATAAATCTCCTGGCTCTTGATATTTTTCCAGCCAGCACAGCCTCAGTGCCCTCAACTGAGAAGAGGGTAAATCTCCTCGTTATATATATTTTACTAGCCAGCACAGAGTCAGTGCCATAAACTGCGGGAAGTGTAAATCTCCTGGTTTTATATATTCAGCCAGCCAGCACAGAGTCAGTTCCCTAACCTGAGGAGAGTGTATACCTCCTGGTTATGCATATTTAACCAGCCTGCACAGATTCAGTGCCCTGAACAAGGGAGAGTGTAAATCTCCTGGTTTTACATTTATTTAACCAACCAGCACAGACTCAGTGCCCTAAACTGAGGAGAGTGTAAATCTCCTGGTTATATATATTTCACCAGACAGCACAGACTCAGTGCCATAAACTGAGGAGAGGGAAAATCTCCTGGTTATATATATTTAACCAGCCAGCACAGAGTCAGTTCCCTAAACTGAGGAGAGTGTAAATCTTCTGTTTATATATATTTAACCAGCCAGCACAGAGTCTGTGCCCTAAACTGAGGAGAGTGTAAATCTCCTGGTTATATATAATTGTCCAGCCAGCAGAGAGTCGGTGCCCTTAACTGAGGAGAGTGTAATTCTCCTGATTAAATATATTTAACCAGCCAGCACAGAGTCAGTACACTAAACTGAGGAGAGTGTAAATCTCCTGGTTATATATTTGTAACCGGCCAGCACAGAGTCAGTGCCCTAAACTGAGGAGAGTGGAAATCTCCTGGTAATATATATTTAACCAGCCACCACAGAGTCAGTGCCCGAAATTGAGGAGAGTGTAAATCTCCTGGTTATGTATATTTTCCCAGCCAGCACAGATTCAGTGCCCTAAACTGGGGAGAGTGTAAATCTCCTTGGTTGTATAAATTTAACCATCCAGCTCAGACTCTGCTCGAAACTGAGGAGAGTGTAAATTTCCTGGTGAAATAAATTTAACCAGCCAGCACAGGGTCTGTGCCCTAAACTGAGGAGAGTGTAAATCTCATGGTTATATATATTTAAGAAGCCAACACAGTGTCAGTGCCCTAAACTGAGTAGAGTGTAAATCTCCCTGGTTATATATATTTAAGCAGCCAGCACAGACTCAGTGCTCGAAACTGAGGAGAGTGTAAATCTCCTGGTTATACATATTTACCCAGACAGCACAGAGTCAGTTCCCTCAACTGAGGAGAGTGTAAATATCGTGGTAAAATAAATTTTAAAAGCCAGCACAGAGTCAGTGCCATGAACTGCGGAGAGTGTAAATCTCCCTGGTTGTTTAAATTTAACCATCCAGCACAGACTCAGTGCTCGAAACTGAGGAGAGTGTAAATTTCCTGGTGAAATACATTTAACCAGCCAGCACAGGGTCTGTGCCCTAAACTGAGGAGATTGTAAATCTCATGGTTATATATATTTAAGAAGCCAACACAATGTCAGTGCCCTAAACTGAGTAGAGTGTAAATCTCCCTGGTTATATATATTTAAGCAGCCAGCACAGAGTCAGTGCTGTAAACTGAGGAGCGTGTAAATCTCCTGGTTATATAAATTTAACCAGCCAGCACAGACTCAGTGCCCTCAACTGAGGAGAGGTTAAATATCCTGGTTGTGTTTATTTAACCAGACAGCACAGACTCAGTGCCATAAACTGAGGAGAGTGTAACTCTCCTGGTTTCATATATTTAACCAGCCAGCACAGAGTCAGTGCTATAAACTGAGGTGAGTGTAACTCTCACTGGTTGTACAGATTTAACCAGCCAGCACAGACTCAGTGCCCTAAACTGAGGAGAGTGTAAATCTCACTGGTTATATAAATTTAACCAGCCAGCGCAGAGTCAGTGCCCTAAACTGAGGAGTGTGTAAATCTCCTGGCTATATATATTTTCCCAGCCAGCACAGCCTCAGTGCCATAAACTGAGGAGAGTGTAAATCTCCTGGTTATATATGTTTAACCAGCCAGCACAGACTCAGTGCTCGAAACTGAGGAGAGTGTAAATCTCCCTGGTTATATACATTTAAGAAGCCAACACAGTGTCAGTGCCCTAAACTGAGTAGAGTGTAAATCTCCCTGGTTATATATATTTAACCAGCCCGCACAGTGTCAGTGCCCTAAACTGAGGAGAGTGTACATCTCCCTGGTTATATATATTTAACCAGCCCGCACAGAGTCAGTGCCATAAACTGAGGAGAGTGTAAATCTCCCTGGTTATATATATTTAACCAGCCAGCACAGAGTCAGTGCCGCAAACTGAGGAGAGTGTAAATCTCCCTGGGTATATATATTTAACCAGCCAGCACAGAGTCAGTGCCGCAAACTGAGGAGAGTGTAAATCTCCCTGGTTATATATATTTAACCTGCCCGCACAGAGTCAGTGCCGTAAACTGAGGAGAATGTAAAACTCCTGGTTTCATATATTTAACCAGCGAGCACAGAGTCAGTGCCCTAAACTGAGAAGAGTGTAAGTCTCCTGGTTATATATATTAAACCAGCCAGCACAGAGTCAGTGCCCTAAACTGAGGAGTGTGGAAGTCTCCTGGTTAAATATATTTAACCAGCCAGCACAGAGTCTGTGCCCTAAACTGAGGAGAGTGTAAATCTCCTGGTTATATATAATTGTCCAGCCAGCACAGAGTCAGTGCCCTAAACTGAGGAGAGGGTAATTCTTCTGATTAACTATATTTAACCAGCCAGCACAGAGTCAGTGCCCTAAACTGAGAAGAGTGTAAATCTCCTGGTAATATATATTTAACCAGCCACCACAGAGTCAGTACCCGAAATTGAGGAGAGTGTAAATCTCCTGGTTATGTATATTTTACCAGCCAGCACAGATTCAGTGCCCTAAACTGAGGAGAGTGTAAATCTCCCTGGTTGTATAAATTTAACCGTCCAGCACAGACTCAGTGACCTAAACTGAGGAGAGTGTAAATCTCCTTGGTTGTATAAATTTAACCATCCAGCACAGACTCAGTGCTCGAAACTGAGGAGAGTGTAAATTTCCTGGCGGAATAAATTTAACCAGCCAGCACAGGGTCTGTGCCCTAAACTGAGAAGAGTGTAAATCTCCTGGTAATATATATTTAACCAGCCACCACAGAGTCAGTGCCCGAAATTGAGGAGAGTGTAAATCTCCTGGTTATGTATATTTTACCAGCCAGCACAGATTCAGTGCCCTAAACTGAGGAGAGTGTAAATCTCCCTGGTTGTATAAATTTAACCGTCCAGCACAGACTCAGTGACCTAAACTGAGGAGAGTGTAAATCTCCTTGGTTGTATAAATTTAACCATCCAGCACAGACTCACTGCTCGAAACTGAGGAGAGTGTAAATTTCCTGGTGAAATAAATTTAACCAGCCAGCACAGGGTCTGTGCCCTAAACTGAGGAGAGTGTAAATCTCATGGTTATATATATTTAAGAAGCCAACACAGTGTCAGTGCCCTAAACTGAGTAGAGTGTAAATCTCCCTGGTTATTTCTATTTAACCAGCCCGCACAGAGTCAGTGCCATAAACTGAGGAGTGTGTAAATCTCCTAGTTTCATATATTTAACCAGCCTGCACAGAGTCAGTGCTATAAACTGAGGTGAGTGTAACTCTCACTGGTTATACAGATTTAACCAGCAAGCACAGACTCAGTGCACTAAACTGAGGAGAGTGTTAATCTCCTGGTTGTATATATTTAACTAGCCAGCACAGACACAGTGCCCTAAAGTGAGGAGAGTGTAAATCTCCTGGTTATATATATTTACCCAGACAGCACAGAGTCAGTTCCCTCAACTGAGGAGAGTGTAAATATCCTGGTAAAATAAATTTAAAAAGCCAGCACAGAGTCAGTGCCATGAACTGCGGAGAGTGTAAATCTCCAGGTTTTAGAAATTAAACCAGCCAACACAGAGTCAGTGCCCTAAACTGAGGAGAGCATAAATCTCCCTGGTTATATAAATTTAACCAGCCAGCACAGACTCAGTGCCATAAACTGAGGCGAGTGTAAATCTACTGGTTATATATATATTTAACCAGCCAGCACAGACTCAGTGACATAAACTGAGGAGAGTGTAAATCTCACTGGTTATATAAATTTTACCAGCCAGCACAGACTCAGTGCCCTAAACTGAGGAGTGTGTAAATCTCCTGGCTATATATATTTTCCCAGCCAGCACAGCCTCAGTGCCATAAACTGAGGAGAGGGTAAATCTCCTGGTTATATATATTCAACCAGTCAGCGCAGAGTCAGTTCCCGAAACTGAGGAGAGTGGAAATCTCCTGGTAAAATAAATTTAAAAAGCCAGCACAGACTCAGTGCCATAAACTGAGGAGAGTGGAAATCTCCTGGTTATATATAATTATCCAGCCACCACAGTGTCTGTGCCCGAAATTGTGGAGAGTGTAAATTTCCTGGCTACATATATTTTACCAGCCACCACAGATTCAATGCCCTAAACTGAGGAGAGTGTAAATCTCCTGGTTATATATATTTAACCTGACAGCACAGACTCAGTGCCATAAACTGAGGAGAGGGTAAATCTCCTCGTTATATATATTTAACCAGCCAGCACAGAGTCAGTGCCGTAAACTAAGGAGCGTGTAAATCTCCTGGTTATCTGTATTTAACCAGCCAGTACAGAGTCAGGACTGTAAAAAGAGGAGAGTGTAAATCTCACTGGTTATCTAAATTTAACCAGCCAGCACAGCCTCAGTGCCCTAAACTGAGGAGAGTGTAAATCTCCTGGTCACATAAAATTAACCTGACAGCACAGACTCAGTGCCGTAAACTGAGGAGAGGGTAAATCTCCTGGTTATGTATATTTTACCAGCCAGCACAGAGTCACTGACCAAAACTGAGGAGACTATAAGTCTCCTGGTCATATAAATTTAACAAAACAGCACAGACTCAGTGCCTTCAACTGAGGCGAGTGTAAATCTCCTGGTTATATATATTCAACCAGTTAGCGCAGAGTCAGTTCCCGAAACTGAGGAGTGTGTAAATCTCCTGGTCATATATATTTAACCAGCCAGCACCGACTCAGTGCCATAAACTGACGAGAGGGTAAATCTCCTGGTTATATATATTTTACCAGTCAGAACAGAGTCAATGAACAAAACTTAGGAGAGGGTAAATCTTCTGGTTATATAAATTTAACCAAACAGCACAGAGTCAGTTCCCTGATCTGCGGAGAGTGTAAATCTCCTGGTAATATATGTTTAACCAGCCAGCACCGAGTCAGTTCCATAAACTGAGGAGAGTGTAAATCTCATGGTTATTTATATTTAACCAGCCAGCAGAGACTCAGTGCCATAAACTGAGGAGAGGGTAAATCTCCTCGTTATATATATTTAACCAGCCAGCACAGAGTCAGTGCCGTAAACTAATGAGCGTGTAAATCTCCTGGTTATCTGTATTTAACCAGCCAGTACAGAGTCAGGACTGTAAAAAGAGGAGAGTGTAAATCTCACTGGTTATCTAAGTTTAACCAGCCAGCACAGCCTCAGTGCCCTAAACTGAGGAGAGTGTAAATCTCCTGGTCACATAAAATTAACCAGCCAGCACAGACTCAGTGCCGTAAACTGAGGAGAGTGTAAATCTCACTGGTCATATAAATTTAACCAGCCAGCGCAGACTCAGTGCCCTAAACTGAGGAGTGTATAAATCTCCTGGCTCTTGATATTTTTCCAGCCAGCACAGCCTCAGTGCCCTCAACTGAGAAGAGGGTAAATCTCCTCGTTATATATATTTTACTAGCCAGCACAGAGTCAGTGCTGTAAACTGAGGAGCGTGTAAATCTCCTGGTTATATAAATTTAACCAGCCAGCACAGACTCAGTGCCCTCAACTGAGGAGAGGTTAAATATCCTGGTTGTGTTTATTTAACCAGACAGCACAGACTCAGTGCCATAAACTGAGGAGAGTGTAACTCTCCTGGTTTCATATATTTAACCAGCCAGCACAGAGTCAGTGCTATAAACTGAGGTGAGTGTAACTCTCACTGGTTGTACAGATTTAACCAGCCAGCACAGACTCAGTGCCCTAAACTGAGGAGAGTGTAAATCTCACTGGTTATATAAATTTAACCAGCCAGCGCAGAGTCAGTGCCCTAAACTGAGGAGTGTGTAAATCTCCTGGCTATATATATTTTCCCAGCCAGCACAGCCTCAGTGCCATAAACTGAGGAGAGTGTAAATCTCCTGGTTATATATGTTTAACCAGCCAGCACAGACTCAGTGCTCGAAACTGAGGAGAGTGTAAATCTCCCTGGTTATATACATTTAAGAAGCCAACACAGTGTCAGTGCCCTAAACTGAGTAGAGTGTAAATCTCCCTGGTTATATATATTTAACCAGCCCGCACAGTGTCAGTGCCCTAAACTGAGGAGAGTGTACATCTCCCTGGTTATATATATTTAACCAGCCCGCACAGAGTCAGTGCCATAAACTGAGGAGAGTGTAAATCTCCCTGGTTATATATATTTAACCAGCCAGCACAGAGTCAGTGCCGCAAACTGAGGAGAGTGTAAATCTCCCTGGGTATATATATTTAACCAGCCAGCACAGAGTCAGTGCCGCAAACTGAGGAGAGTGTAAATCTCCCTGGTTATATATATTTAACCTGCCCGCACAGAGTCAGTGCCGTAAACTGAGGAGAATGTAAAACTCCTGGTTTCATATATTTAACCAGCGAGCACAGAGTCAGTGCCCTAAACTGAGAAGAGTGTAAGTCTCCTGGTTATATATATTTAACCAGCCAGCACAGAGTCAGTGCCCTAAACTGAGGAGTGTGGAAGTCTCCTGGTTAAATATATTTAACCAGCCAGCACAGAGTCTGTGCCCTAAACTGAGGAGAGTGTAAATCTCCTGGTTATATATAATTGTCCAGCCAGCACAGAGTCAGTGCCCTAAACTGAGGAGAGGGTAATTCTTCTGATTAACTATATTTAACCAGCCAGCACAGAGTCAGTGCCCTAAACTGAGAAGAGTGTAAATCTCCTGGTAATATATATTTAACCAGCCACCACAGAGTCAGTACCCGAAATTGAGGAGAGTGTAAATCTCCTGGTTATGTATATTTTACCAGCCAGCACAGATTCAGTGCCCTAAACTGAGGAGAGTGTAAATCTCCCTGGTTGTATAAATTTAACCGTCCAGCACAGACTCAGTGACCTAAACTGAGGAGAGTGTAAATCTCCTTGGTTGTATAAATTTAACCATCCAGCACAGACTCAGTGCTCGAAACTGAGGAGAGTGTAAATTTCCTGGCGGAATAAATTTAACCAGCCAGCACAGGGTCTGTGCCCTAAACTGAGAAGAGTGTAAATCTCCTGGTAATATATATTTAACCAGCCACCACAGAGTCAGTGCCCGAAATTGAGGAGAGTGTAAATCTCCTGGTTATGTATATTTTACCAGCCAGCACAGATTCAGTGCCCTAAACTGAGGAGAGTGTAAATCTCCCTGGTTGTATAAATTTAACCGTCCAGCACAGACTCAGTGACCTAAACTGAGGAGAGTGTAAATCTCCTTGGTTGTATAAATTTAACCATCCAGCACAGACTCACTGCTCGAAACTGAGGAGAGTGTAAATTTCCTGGTGAAATAAATTTAACCAGCCAGCACAGGGTCTGTGCCCTAAACTGAGGAGAGTGTAAATCTCATGGTTATATATATTTAAGAAGCCAACACAGTGTCAGTGCCCTAAACTGAGTAGAGTGTAAATCTCCCTGGTTATTTCTATTTAACCAGCCCGCACAGAGTCAGTGCCATAAACTGAGGAGTGTGTAAATCTCCTAGTTTCATATATTTAACCAGCCTGCACAGAGTCAGTGCTATAAACTGAGGTGAGTGTAACTCTCACTGGTTATACAGATTTAACCAGCAAGCACAGACTCAGTGCACTAAACTGAGGAGAGTGTTAATCTCCTGGTTGTATATATTTAACTAGCCAGCACAGACACAGTGCCCTAAAGTGAGGAGAGTGTAAATCTCCTGGTTATATATATTTACCCAGACAGCACAGAGTCAGTTCCCTCAACTGAGGAGAGTGTAAATATCCTGGTAAAATAAATTTAAAAAGCCAGCACAGAGTCAGTGCCATGAACTGCGGAGAGTGTAAATCTCCAGGTTTTAGAAATTAAACCAGCCAACACAGAGTCAGTGCCCTAAACTGAGGAGAGCATAAATCTCCCTGGTTATATAAATTTAACCAGCCAGCACAGACTCAGTGCCATAAACTGAGGCGAGTGTAAATCTACTGGTTATATATATATTTAACCAGCCAGCACAGACTCAGTGACATAAACTGAGGAGAGTGTAAATCTCACTGGTTATATAAATTTTACCAGCCAGCACAGACTCAGTGCCCTAAACTGAGGAGTGTGTAAATCTCCTGGCTATATATATTTTCCCAGCCAGCACAGCCTCAGTGCCATAAACTGAGGAGAGGGTAAATCTCCTGGTTATATATATTCAACCAGTCAGCGCAGAGTCAGTTCCCGAAACTGAGGAGAGTGGAAATCTCCTGGTAAAATAAATTTAAAAAGCCAGCACAGACTCAGTGCCATAAACTGAGGAGAGTGGAAATCTCCTGGTTATATATAATTATCCAGCCACCACAGTGTCTGTGCCCGAAATTGTGGAGAGTGTAAATTTCCTGGCTACATATATTTTACCAGCCACCACAGATTCAATGCCCTAAACTGAGGAGAGTGTAAATCTCCTGGTTATATATATTTAACCTGACAGCACAGACTCAGTGCCATAAACTGAGGAGAGGGTAAATCTCCTCGTTATATATATTTAACCAGCCAGCACAGAGTCAGTGCCGTAAACTAAGGAGCGTGTAAATCTCCTGGTTATCTGTATTTAACCAGCCAGTACAGAGTCAGGACTGTAAAAAGAGGAGAGTGTAAATCTCACTGGTTATCTAAATTTAACCAGCCAGCACAGCCTCAGTGCCCTAAACTGAGGAGAGTGTAAATCTCCTGGTCACATAAAATTAACCTGACAGCACAGACTCAGTGCCGTAAACTGAGGAGAGGGTAAATCTCCTGGTTATGTATATTTTACCAGCCAGCACAGAGTCACTGACCAAAACTGAGGAGACTATAAGTCTCCTGGTCATATAAATTTAACAAAACAGCACAGACTCAGTGCCTTCAACTGAGGCGAGTGTAAATCTCCTGGTTATATATATTCAACCAGTTAGCGCAGAGTCAGTTCCCGAAACTGAGGAGTGTGTAAATCTCCTGGTCATATATATTTAACCAGCCAGCACCGACTCAGTGCCATAAACTGACGAGAGGGTAAATCTCCTGGTTATATATATTTTACCAGTCAGAACAGAGTCAATGAACAAAACTTAGGAGAGGGTAAATCTTCTGGTTATATAAATTTAACCAAACAGCACAGAGTCAGTTCCCTGATCTGCGGAGAGTGTAAATCTCCTGGTAATATATGTTTAACCAGCCAGCACCGAGTCAGTTCCATAAACTGAGGAGAGTGTAAATCTCATGGTTATTTATATTTAACCAGCCAGCAGAGACTCAGTGCCATAAACTGAGGAGAGGGTAAATCTCCTCGTTATATATATTTAACCAGCCAGCACAGAGTCAGTGCCGTAAACTAATGAGCGTGTAAATCTCCTGGTTATCTGTATTTAACCAGCCAGTACAGAGTCAGGACTGTAAAAAGAGGAGAGTGTAAATCTCACTGGTTATCTAAGTTTAACCAGCCAGCACAGCCTCAGTGCCCTAAACTGAGGAGAGTGTAAATCTCCTGGTCACATAAAATTAACCAGCCAGCACAGACTCAGTGCCGTAAACTGAGGAGAGTGTAAATCTCACTGGTCATATAAATTTAACCAGCCAGCGCAGACTCAGTGCCCTAAACTGAGGAGTGTATAAATCTCCTGGCTCTTGATATTTTTCCAGCCAGCACAGCCTCAGTGCCCTCAACTGAGAAGAGGGTAAATCTCCTCGTTATATATATTTTACTAGCCAGCACAGAGTCAGTGCCATAAACTGCGGGAAGTGTAAATCTCCTGGTTTTATATATTCAACCAGCCAGCACAGAGTCAGTTCCCTAACCTAAGGAGAGTGTATACCTCCTGGTTATGTATATTTAACCAGCCTGCACAGATTCAGTGCCCTGAAAAAGGGAGAGTGTAAATCTCCTGGTTTTACATTTATTTAACCAACCAGCACAGACTCAGTGCCCTAAACTGAGGAGAGTGTAAATCTCCTGGTTATATATATTTAACCACCCAGCAAAGAGTCAGTGCCCTAAACTGAGGAGAGTGTAAATCTCCTGGTTATATATATTTCACCAGACAGCACAGACTCAGTGCCATAAACTGAGGAGAGGGAAAATCTCCTGGTTATATATATTTAACCAGCCAGCACAGAGTCTTTGCCCTAAACTGAGGAGAGTGTAAATCTCCTGGTTATATATAATTGTCCAGCCAGCAGAGAGTCAGTGCCCTAAACTGAGGAGAGTGTAATTCTCCTGATTAAATATATTTAACCAGCCAGCACAGAGTCAGTACACTAAACTGAGGAGAGTGTAAATCTCCTGGTTATATATTTGTAACCGGCCAGCACAGAGTCAGTGCCCGAAACTGAGGAGAGTGGAAATCTCCTGGTAATATATATTTAACCAGCCACCACAGAGTCAGTGCCCGAAATTGAGGAGTGTAAAAATCTCCTGGTTATGTACATTTTACCAGCCAGCATAGATTCAGTGCCCTAAACTGAGGAGAGTGTAAATCTCCCTGGTTGTATAAATTTAACCGTCCAGCACAGACTCAGTGCCCTAAACTGAGGAGAGTGTAAATCTCCTTGGTTGTATAAATTTAACCAGCCAGCACAGGGTCTGTGCCCTAAACTGAGGAGAGTGTAAATCTCATGGTTATATATATTTAAGAAGCCAACACAGTGTCAGTGCCCTAAACTGAGTAGAGTGTAAATCTCCCTGGTTATATATATTTAACCAGCCCGCACAGAGTCAGTGCCGTAAACTGAGGAGAGTGTAAATCTCCCTGGTTATATATATTTAACCTGTCCGCACAGAGTCAGTGCCGTAAACTGAGGAGCATGTAAATCTCCTGGTTATATAAATTTAACCAGCCAGCAGAGACTCAGTGCCCTCAACTGAGGAGAGGTTAAATATCCTGGTTGTATATATTGAACCAGACAGCACAGAGTCAGTGCTCTAAACTGAGGTGAGTGTAACTCTCACTGGTTATCTAAATTTAACCAGCCAGCACAGACTCAGTGCCCTAAACTGAGGAGAGTGTAAATCTCACTGGTTATATAAATTTAACCAGCCAGCGCAGACTCAGTGCCTAAACTGAGGAGTGTGTAAATCTCCTGGTTATATATATTTAACCAGACAGCACAGAATTATTGCCATAAACTGAGAGTGTAAATCTCCCTGGTAATATATATTTAACCAGCCAGCACAGATTCAGTGCCCTAAACTGAGGAGAGTGTAAATCTCCCTGGTTGTATAAATTTAACCGTCCAGCACAGACTCAGTGACCTAAACTGAGGAGAGTGTAAATCTCCTTGGTTGTATAAATTTAACCATCCAGCACAGACTCAGTGCCGTAAACTGAGGACAGTGTAAATCTCACTGGTCATATAAATTTAACCAGCCAGCGCAGACTCAGTGCCCTAAACTGAGAAGAGGGTAAATCTCCTCGGTATATATATTTTACCAGCCAGCACAGAGTCAGTGCCCGAAACTGAGGAGAGTATAAATCTCCTGGTTACATAAATTTAACCAGCCAGCACAGAGTCAATGCCCGAAACAGAGGAGAGTGTAAATCTCCCTGGTTATATATATTTAAACAGGCAGCACAGACCCAGTGCCATAAACTGCGGGAAGTGTAAATCTCCTGGTTTTATAGATTCAACCAGCCAGCACAGAGTTAGTTCCCTAACCTGAGGAGAGTGTAAATCTTCTGATTATATATATTTAACCAGCCTGCACAGAGTCAGTGCCCTGAACTAGGGAGAGTGTAAATCTCCTGGTTTTACATTTATTTAACCAGCCAGCACAGAGTCAGTGCCCTAAACTGAGGAGAGTGTAAATCTCCTGGTTATATATATTTCACCAGACAGCACAGACTCAGTGCCATAACCTGAGGAGAGGGAAAATCTCCTGGTTACATAAATTTAACCAGCCAGCACAGAGTCAGTGCCCTCAACAGAGGCGAGTGGAAATCTCCCTGGTTATATAAATTTAAACAGACAGCGCAGACTTAGTGCCCTAATCTGAGGAGAGTGTAAATCGTTTGTTTATATATATTTAAACAGCCAGCACAGACTCAGTGTCATAAACTGAGGAGAGGGTAAATCTCCTCGTTATATATATTTTACGAGCCAGAACAGACTCAGTGCCATCAACTGAGGCGAGTGTAAATCTCCTGGTTATATATATTTAACCAGCCAGCACAGAGTCAGTTCCCTAAACTGAGGAGAGTGTAAATCTCCTGGTTATATATAATTGTCCAGCCAGCAGAGAGTCAGTGCCCTAAACTGAGGAGAGGGTAATTCTCCTGATTAAATATCTTTAACCAGCCAGCGCAGAGTCAGTGACTGAAACTGAGGAGAGTTAAAATCTCCTGGTTATATATAATTAACCAGCCAGCGCAGAGTTAGTGCCCTAAACTCAGGAAAGTGTAAATCGCCTAGTTACATATATTTAATCAGTCAGCACAGAGTCAGTGCTCAAAACTGAGGAGAGTGTAAATCTCACTGGTTATTTATATTTAACGAGCCTGCACAGAGTCAGTGCCCGAAACAGGGGAGAGTGTAAATTCCTCGTTACATATATTTAACCAGCCAGCACAGAGTCAGTGCCCTAAACTGAGGACAGTGGAAATCTCCCTGGTGATAGATATTTCCCTAGCCTGCACATAGTCAGTGCCATAAACTGATGAGAGTGTAAATCTCACTGGTTACGTAAAGTTAACCAGCCAGCACAGACTCAGTGCCATAAACTGAGGAGAGGGTAAATCTCCTGGTTATATATATTTTACCAGCCAGCACAGAGTCACTGACCGAAACTCAGGAGAGTGTAAATCTCCTGGTTATACACATTTAACCACGCAGCAAAGAGTCTGTGCCTTAAACTGAGGGGAGTGTAAATCTCCTGGTTATATATTATTAACGAGCCAGCAGAGAGTCAGTGCCCAAAACTCAGCAGAGTTGAAATCTCCTGGATATATATATTTAACCAGCCAGCACAGAGTCAGTTCCCTAAACTGAGGAGAGTGTAAATCTCCTGGTTATATATAATTGTCCAGCCAGCAGAGAGTCAGTGCCCTAAACTGAGGAGAGGGTAATTCTCCTGATTAAATATATTTAACGAGCCAGCACAGAGTCAGTACCCGAAACTGAGGAGAGTGTAAATCTCCTGGTTATATATTTTTAACCAGCCAGCACAGAGTCAGTGCCCAAAACTGAGGAGAGTGGAAATCTCCTGGTTATGTATATTTTCCCAGCCAGCACAGATTCAGTGCCCTAAACTGGGGAGAGTGTAAATCTCCTTGGTTGTATAAATTTAACCATCCAGCTCAGACTCAGTGCTCGAAACTGAGGAGAGTGTAAATTTCCTGGTGAAATAAATTTAACCAGCCATCACAGGGTCTGTGCCCTAAACTGAGGAGAGTGTAAATCTCATGGTTATATATATTTAAGAAGCCAACACAGTGTCAGTGCCCTAAACTGAGTAGAGTGTAAATCTCCCTGGTTATATATATTTAACCAGCCCGCACAGAGTCCGTGCCGTAAACTGAGGAGAGTGGAAATCTCCCTGGTTATATATATTTAACCAGCCTGCACAGAGTCAGTGCCGCAAACTGAGGAGAGTGCAAATCTCCCTGGTTATATATATTTAACCTGCCCGCACAGAGTCAGTGCCGTAAACTGAGGAGCGTGTAAATCTCCTGGTTATATAAATTTAACCAGCCAGCACAGACTCAGTGCTCGAAACTGAGGAGAGTGTAAATCTCCTGGTTATATATATTTACCCAGACACCACAGAGTCAGTTCCCTCAACTGAGGAGAGTGTAAATATCCTGGTAAAATAAATTTAAAAAGCCAGCACAGAGTCAGTGCCATGAACTGCGGAGAGTGTAAATCTCCAGGTTTTAGAAATTAAACCAGCCAACACAGAGTCAGTGCCCTAAACTGAGGAGAGCATAAATCTCCCTGGTAATATAAATTTAACCAGCCAGCACAGACTCAGTGCCATAAACTGAGGCGATTGTAAATCTACTGGTTATATATATATTTAACCAGCCAGCGCAGACTCAGTGCCCTAAACTGAGGAGTGTGTAAATCTCCTGGCTATATATATTTTCCCAGCCAGCACAGCCTCAGTGCCATAATCTGAGGAGAGGGTAAATCTCCTGGTTATATATATTCAACCAGTCAGCGCAGAGTCAGTTCCCGAAACTGAGGAGAGTGTAAATCTCCTGGTAAAATAAATTTAAAAAGCCAGCACAGAGTCAGTGCCATAAACTGCGGAGAGTGTAAATCTCCAAGTTATATATATTTAACCAGCCAGCACAGACTCAGTGCCATAAACTGAGGAGAGTGTAAATCTCCTGGTTATATATAATTATCCAGCCACCACAGTGTCTGTGCCCGAAATTGTGGAGAGTGTAAATTTCCTGGCTACATATATTTTACCAGCCACCACAGATTCGATGCCCTAAACTGAGGACGGTGTAAATCTCCTGGTTATCTATACTTAACCAGCCAGCACAGAGTCAGTGCTGTAAACAGACGAGAGTGTAAATCTCACTGGTTATCTAAATTTCACCAGCCAGCACAGACTCAGTGCCCTAAACTGAGGAGTGTGTAAATCTCCTGGTTATATATATTTTCCCAGCCAGCACAGACTCAGTGCCATAAACTGAGGAGAGGGTAAATCTCCTGGTTATATAAATTTAACAAAACAGCACAGAGTCAGTCCCCTAAACTGCGGAGAGTGTAAATCTCCTGGTTATATCTATTTAACCAGCCAGCACAGAGTCAGTTCCCGAAACTGAGGAGAGTGTAAATCTCCTGGTTATATATATTTAACCAGCCAGCACAGACTCAGTGCCATAAACTGAGGAGAGTGTAAATCTCCCTGGTTATATATATTTAACCAGCCAGCACAGATTCAGTGACCTAAACTGAGGAGAGTGTAAATCTCCCTGGTTGTTTAAATTTAACCATCCAGCACAGACTCAGTGCTCGAAACTGAGGAGAGTGTAAATTTCCTGGTGAAATACATTTAACCAGCCAGCACAGGGTCTGTGCCCTAAACTGAGGAGATTGTAAATCTCATGGTTATATATATTTAAGAAGCCAACACAATGTCAGTGCCCTAAACTGAGTAGAGTGTAAATCTCCCTGGTTATATATACTTAAGCAGCCAGCACAGAGTCAGTGCCGTAAACTGAGGAGAGTGTAAATCTCCCTGGTTATATATATTTAACCAGCCCGCACAGAGTCAGTGCCGTAAACTGAGGAGCGTGTAAATCTCCTGGTTATATAAATTTAACCAGCCAGCACAGACACAGTGCCCTCAACTGAGGAGAGGTTAAATATCCTGGTTGTATATATTTAACCAGACAGCACAGACTCAGTGCCATAAACTGAGGAGAGTGTAACTCTCCTGGTTTCATATATTTAACCAGCCAGCACAGAGTCAGTGCAATAAACTGAGGTGAGTGTAACTCTCACTGGTTATATAAATTTAACCAGCCAGCACAGACTCAGTGCTCGAAACTGAGGAGAGTGTAAATCTCCTGGTTATATATATTTACCCAGACACCACAGAGTCAGTTCCCTCAACTGAGGAGAGTGTAAATATCCTGGTAAAATAAATTTTAAAAGCCAGCACAGAGTCAGTGCCATGAACTGCGGAGAGTGTAAATCTCCAGGTTTTAGAAATTAAACCAGCCAACACAGAGTCAGTGCCCTAAACTGAGGAGAGCATAAATCTCCCTGGTTATATAAATTTAACCAGTCAGCACAGACTCAGTGCCATAAACTGAGGCGAGTGTAAATCTACTGGTTATATATATATTTAACCAGCCAGCGCAGACTCAGTGCCCTAAACTGAGGAGTGTGTAAATCTCCTGGCTATATATATTTTCCCAGCCAGCACAGCCTCAGTGCCATAATCTGAGGAGAGGGTAAATCTCCTGGTTATATATATTCAACCAGTCAGCGCAGAGTCAGTTCCCGAAACTGAGGAGAGTGTAAATCTCACTGGTTATATACATTTAACCAACCAGCAAAGAGTCCGTTCCCTAAACTGAGGAGAGTGTAAATCTCCTGGTCAGATATATTTAACCAGCCAGTGCAGATTTAGTGCCCTAAACTGAGGAGAGTGTAAATCTCCTGGTTAGAAATATTTAACCACCCAGCAAAGAGTCAGTACCCTAAACTGAGGAGAGTGTAAATCTCCCTGGTTATATATATTTAACCCGCCCGCATAGAGTCAGTGCCCTAAACTGAGGAGAGTGTAAATCTCCTGGTTATATATATTTAACCACCCAGCAAAGAGTCAGTGCCCTAAACTGAGCAGAGTGTAAATCTCCTGGTAATATACATTTAACCACCCAGCAAAGAGTCAGTGCCCTAAACTGAGGAGTGTGTAAATCTCCTGGCTATATATATTTTCCCAGCCAGCACAGCCTCAGTGCCATAAACTGAGGAGAGTGTAAATCTCCTGGTTATATATATTTAACCACCCAGCAAAGAGTCAGTGCCCTAAACTGAGCAGAGTGTAAATCTCCTGGTAATATACATTTAACCACCCAGCAAAGAGTCAGTGCCCTAAACTGAGGACAGTGGAAATCTCCTGATTATATGTATCTAACCAGGCAGCACAGAGTCAGTGCCCTAAACTGAGGAGAGTGCAAATCTCCTCGTTATATATCTTTAACCAGCCAGCGCAGAGTCAGTACCCTAAACTGAGGAGAGTGCAAATCTCCTTGTTATATATCTTTAACCAGCCAGCGCAGAGTCAGTGACTGAAACTGAGGAGAGTTAAAATCTCCTGGTTATATATAATTAACCAGCCAGCGCAGAGTTAGTGCCCTAAACTCAGGAAAGTGTAAATCGCCTAGTTACATATATTTAATCAGTCAGCACAGAGTCAGTGCTCAAAACTGAGGAGAGTGTAAATCTCACTGGTTATTTATATTTAACGAGCCTGCACAGAGTCAGTGCCCGAAACAGGGGAGAGTGTAAATTCCTCGTTACATATATTTAACCAGCCAGCACAGAGTCAGAGCCCTAAACTGAGGACAGTGGAAATCTCCCTGGTGATAGATATTTCCCTAGCCTGCACATAGTCAGTGCCATAAACTGATGAGAGTGTAAATCTCACTGGTTACGTAAAGTTAACCAGCCAGCACAGACTCAGTGCCATAAACTGAGGAGAGGGTAAATCTCCTGGTTATATATATTTTACCAGCCAGCACAGAGTCACTGACCGAAACTCAGGAGAGTGTAAATCTCCTGGTTATACACATTTAACCACGCAGCAAAGAGTCTGTGCCTTAAACTGAGGGGAGTGTAAATCTCCTGGTTATATATTATTAACGAGCCAGCAGAGAGTCAGTGCCCAAAACTCAGCAGAGTTGAAATCTCCTGGATATATATATTTAACCAGCCAGCACAGAGTCAGTTCCCTAAACTGAGGAGAGTGTAAATCTCCTGGTTATATATAATTGTCCAGCCAGCAGAGAGTCAGTGCCCTAAACTGAGGAGAGGGTAATTCTCCTGATTAAATATATTTAACGAGCCAGCACAGAGTCAGTACCCGAAACTGAGGAGAGTGTAAATCTCCTGGTTATATATTTTTAACCAGCCAGCACAGAGTCAGTGCCCAAAACTGAGGAGAGTGGAAATCTCCTGGTTATGTATATTTTCCCAGCCAGCACAGATTCAGTGCCCTAAACTGGGGAGAGTGTAAATCTCCTTGGTTGTATAAATTTAACCATCCAGCTCAGACTCAGTGCTCGAAACTGAGGAGAGTGTAAATTTCCTGGTGAAATAAATTTAACCAGCCATCACAGGGTCTGTGCCCTAAACTGAGGAGAGTGTAAATCTCATGGTTATATATATTTAAGAAGCCAACACAGTGTCAGTGCCCTAAACTGAGTAGAGTGTAAATCTCCCTGGTTATATATATTTAACCAGCCCGCACAGAGTCCGTGCCGTAAACTGAGGAGAGTGGAAATCTCCCTGGTTATATATATTTAACCAGCCTGCACAGAGTCAGTGCCGCAAACTGAGGAGAGTGCAAATCTCCCTGGTTATATATATTTAACCTGCCCGCACAGAGTCAGTGCCGTAAACTGAGGAGCGTGTAAATCTCCTGGTTATATAAATTTAACCAGCCAGCACAGACTCAGTGCTCGAAACTGAGGAGAGTGTAAATCTCCTGGTTATATATATTTACCCAGACACCACAGAGTCAGTTCCCTCAACTGAGGAGAGTGTAAATATCCTGGTAAAATAAATTTAAAAAGCCAGCACAGAGTCAGTGCCATGAACTGCGGAGAGTGTAAATCTCCAGGTTTTGGAAATTAAACCAGCCAACACAGAGTCAGTGCCCTAAACTGAGGAGAGCATAAATCTCCCTGGTAATATAAATTTAACCAGCCAGCACAGACTCAGTGCCATAAACTGAGGCGATTGTAAATCTACTGGTTATATATATATTTAACCAGCCAGCGCAGACTCAGTGCCCTAAACTGAGGAGTGTGTAAATCTCCTGGCTATATATATTTTCCCAGCCAGCACAGCCTCAGTGCCATAATCTGAGGAGAGGGTAAATCTCCTGGTTATATATATTCAACCAGTCAGCACAGAGTCAGTCCCCTAAACTGCGGAGAGTGTAAATCTCCTGGTTATATCTATTTAACCAGCCAGCACAGAGTCAGTTCCCGAAACTGAGGAGAGTGTAAATCTCCTGGTTATATATATTTAACCAGCCAGCACAGACTCAGTGCTCGAAACTGAGGAGAGTGTACGTTTCCTGGTGAAATACATTTAACCAGCCAGCACAGGGTCTGTGCCCTAAACTGAGGAGATTGTAAATCTCATGGTTATATATATTTAAGAAGCCAACACAATGTCAGTGCCCTAAACTGAGTAGAGTGTAAATCTCCCTGGTTATATATACTTAAGCAGCCAGCACAGAGTCAGTGCCGTAAACTGAGGAGAGTGTAAATCTCCCTGGTTATATATATTTAACCTGCCCGCACAGAGTCAGTGCCGTAAACTGAGGAGCGTATAAATCTCCTGGTTATATAAATTTAACCAGCCAGCACAGACACAGTGCCCTCAACTGAGGAGAGGTTAAATATCCTGGTTGTATATATTTAACCAGACAGCACAGACTCAGTGCCATAAACTGAGGAGAGTGTAACTCTCCTGGTTTCATATATTTAACCAGCCGGCACAGAGTCAGTGCAATAAACTGAGGTGAGTGTAACTCTCACTGGTAATATAAATTTAACCAGTCAGCACAGACTCAGTGCCATAAACTGAGGCGAGTGTAAATCTACTGGTTATATATATATTTAACCAGCCAGCGCAGACTCAGTGCCCTAAACTGAGGAGTGTGTAAATCTCCTGGCTATATATATTTTCCCAGCCAGCACAGCCTCAGTGCCATAATCTGAGGAGAGGGTAAATCTCCTGGTTATATATATTCAACCAGTCAGCGCAGAGTCAGTTCCCGAAACTGAGGAGAGTGTAAATCTCCTGGTAAAATAAATTTAAAAAGCCAGCACAGAGTCAGTGCCATAAACTGCGGAGAGTGTAAATCTCCAAGTTATATATATTTAACCAGCCAGCACAGACTCAGTGCCATAAACTGAGGAGAGTGTAAATCTCCTGGTTATATATAATTATCCAGCCACCACAGTGTCTGTGCCCGAAATTGTGGAGAGTGTAAATTTCCTGGCTACATATATTTTACCAGCCACCACAGATTCAATGCCCTAAACTGAGGAGAGTGTAAATCTCCTGGTTATATATATTTAACCTGACAGCACAGACTCAGTGCCATAAACTGAGGAGAGGGTAATTTCCTGGTTATATATATTTAACCAGCCAGCACAGAGTCAGTGGTGTAAACAGACGAGAGTGTAAATCTCACTGGTTATCTAAATTTCACCAGCCAGCACAGACTCAGTGCCCTAAACTGAGGAGAGTGTAAATCTCACTGGTTATATAAATTTAACCAGCCAGCGCAGACTCAGTGCCCTAAACTGAGGAGTGTGTAAATCTCCTGGTTATATATATTTTCCCAGCCAGCACAGCCTCAGTGCCATAAACTGAGGAGAGGGGAAATCTCCTGGTTATATATATTTTACCAGCCAGCACAGAGTCACTGACCGAAACTGAGGAGAGTATAAATCTCCTGGTCATATAAATTTAACAAAACAGCACAGACTCAGTGCCTTCAACTGAGGCGAGTGTAAATCTCCTGGTTATATATATTCAACCAGTTAGCGCAGAGTCAGTTCCCGAAACTGAGGAGAGTGTAAATCTCCTGGTCATATATATTTAACCAGCCAGCACAGACTCAGTGCCATAAACTGACGAGAGGGTAAATCTCCTGGTTATATATATTTTACCAGTCAGAACAGAGTCAATGAACGAAACTTAGGAGAGGGTAAATCTTCTGGTAATATAAATTTAACTAAACAGCACAGAGTCAGTTCCCTGATCTGCGGAGAGTGGAAATCTCCTGGTAATATATATTTAACCAGCCAGCACCGAGTCAGTTCCATAAACTGAGGAGAGTGTAAATCTCATCGTTATATATATTTAACCAGCCAGCACAGAGTCAGTGCCGTCAACTGAGGAGAGTGTAAATTTCCTGGTGAAATAAATTTAACCAGCCAGCACAGGGTCTGTGCCCTAAACTGAGGAGAGTGTAAATCTCATGGTTATATATATTTAAGACGCCAACACAGTGTCAGTGCCCTAAACTGAGTAGAGTGTAAATCTCCCTGGTTATATATATTTAACCAGCCCGCACAGAGTCAGTGCCGCAAACTGAGGAGAGTGTAAATCTGCCTGGTTATATATATTTAACCAGCCAGCACAGAGTCAGTGCCGCAAACTGAGGAGAGTGCAAATCTCCCTGGTTATATGTATTTAACCTGCCCGCACAGAGTCAGTGCCGTAAACTGAGGAGCGTGTAAATCTCCTGGTTATATAAATTTAACCAACCAGCACAGACTCAGTGCCCTCAACTGAGGAGAGGTTAAATATCCTGGTTGTATATATTTAACCAGATAGCACAGACTCAGTGCCATAAACTGAGGAGTGTGTAAATCTCCTGGTTACATATATTTAACCAGCCAGCACAGAGTCAGTGCTATAAACTGCGGTGAGTGTAACTCTCACTGGTTATACAGATTTAACCAGCAAGCACAGACTCAGTGCACTAAACTGAGGAGAGTGTTAATCTCCTGGTTATATATATTTAACTAGCCAGCACAGACACAGTGTCCTAAACTGAGGAGAGTGTAAATCTCCTGGTTATATATATTTACCCAGACAGCACAGAGTCAGTTCCCTCAACTGAGGAGAGTGTAAATATCCTGGTAAAATAAATTTAAAAAGCCAGCACAGAGTCAGTGCCATGAACTGCGGAGAGTGTAAATCTCCAGGTTTTAGAAATTAAACCAGCCAACACAGATTCAGTGCCCTAAACTGAGGAGAGCATAAATCTCCCTGGTAATATAAATTTAACCAGCCAGCACAGACTCAGTGCCATAAACTGAGGCGAGTGTACATCTACTGGTTATATATATATTTAACCAGCCAGCACAGACTCAGTGACATAAACTGAGGAGAGTGTGAATCTCCTGGTTATATATATTTAATCAGCCAGCACAGAGTCAGTGCTGTAAACAGAGGAGAGTGTAAGTCTCACTGGTTATCTCAATTTAACCAGCCAGCACAGACTCAGTGCCCTAAACTGAGGAGAGTGTAAATCTCACTGGTTATATAAATTTAACCAGCCAGCGCAGACTCAGTGCCCTAAACTGAGGAGTGTGTAAATCTCCTGGCTATATATATTTTCCCAGCCAGCACAGCCTCAGTGCCATAAACTGAGGAGAGTGTAAATCTCCTGGTTATATATATTTAACCAGCTAGCACAGACTCAGTGTTCGAAACTGAGGAGAGTGTAAATCTCATGGTTATATACATTTAAGAAGCCAACACAGTGTCAGTGCCCTAAACTGAGTAGAGTGTAAATCTCCCTGGTTATATATATTTAACCAGCCCGCACAGTGTCAGTGCCCTAAACTGAGGAGAGTGTACATCGCCCTGGTTATATATATTTAACCAGCCCGCACAGAGTCATTGCCGTAAACTGAGGAGAGTGTAAATCTCCCTGGTTATATATATTTAACCAGCCAGCACAGAGTCAGTGCCGCAAACTGAGGAGAGTGTAAATCTCCCTGGTTATATATATTTAACCAGCCAGCACAGAGTCAGTGCCCTAAACTGATGAGTGTGGAAGTCTCCTGGTTAAAGAAATTTAACCAGCCAGCACAGACTCAGTGCCCTAGACTGAGGAGAGTATATATCTCCTGGTTATATATAATTAACCACCCAGCAACGAGTTAGTGCCCTAAACTGAGAAGAGTGTAAATCTCCTGGTTATATATAATTGTCCAGCCAGCAGAGAGTCAGTGCCCTAAACTGAGGAGAGGGTAATTCTCCTGATTAAATATATTTAACGAGCCAGCACAGAGTCAGTACCCGAAACTGAGGAGAGTGTAAATCTCCTGGTTATATATTTTTAACCAGCCAGCACAGAGTCAGTGCCCAAAACTGAGGAGAGTGGAAATCTCCTGGTTATGTATATTTTCCCAGCCAGCACAGATTCAGTGCCCTAAACTGGGGAGAGTGTAAATCTCCTTGGTTGTATAAATTTAACCATCCAGCTCAGACTCAGTGCTCGAAACTGAGGAGAGTGTAAATTTCCTGGTGAAATAAATTTAACCAGCCATCACAGGGTCTGTGCCCTAAACTGAGGAGAGTGTAAATCTCATGGTTATATATATTTAAGAAGCCAACACAGTGTCAGTGCCCTAAACTGAGTAGAGTGTAAATCTCCCTGGTTATATATATTTAACCAGCCCGCACAGAGTCCGTGCCGTAAACTGAGGAGAGTGGAAATCTCCCTGGTTATATATATTTAACCAGCCTGCACAGAGTCAGTGCCGCAAACTGAGGAGAGTGCAAATCTCCCTGGTTATATATATTTAACCTGCCCGCACAGAGTCAGTGCCGTAAACTGAGGAGCGTGTAAATCTCCTGGTTATATAAATTTAACCAGCCAGCACAGACTCAGTGCTCGAAACTGAGGAGAGGGTAAATCTCCTGGTTATATATATTTACCCAGACACCACAGAGTCAGTTCCCTCAACTGAGGAGAGTGTAAATATCCTGGTAAAATAAATTTAAAAAGCCAGCACAGAGTCAATGCCATGAACTGCGGAGAGTGTAAATCTCCAGGTTTTAGAAATTAAACCAGCCAACACAGAGTCAGTGCCCTAAACTGAGGAGAGCATAAATCTCCCTGGTAATATAAATTTAACCAGCCAGCACAGACTCAGTGCCATAAACTGAGGCGATTGTAAATCTACTGGTTATATATATATTTAACCAGCCAGCGCAGACTCAGTGCCCTAAACTGAGGAGTGTGTAAATCTCCTGGCTATATATATTTTACCAGCCAGCACAGCCTCAGTGCCATAATCTGAGGAGAGGGTAAATCTCCTGGTTATATATATTCAACCAGTCAGCGCAGAGTCAGTTCCCGAAACTGAGGAGAGTGTAAATCTCCTGGTAAAATAAATTTAAAAAGCCAGCACAGAGTCAGTGTCATAAACTGCGGAGAGTGTAAATCTCCAAGTTATATATATTTAACCAGCCAGCACAGACTCAGTGCCATAAACTGAGGAGAGTGTAAATCTCCTGGTTATATATAATTATCCAGCCACCACAGTGTCTGTGCCCGAAATTGTGGAGAGTGTAAATTTCCTGGCTACATATATTTTACCAGCCACCACAGATTCAATGCCCTAAACTGAGGACAGTGTAAATCTCCTGGTTATCTATACTTAACCAGCCAGCACAGAGTCAGTGCTGTAAACAGACGAGAGTGTAAATCTCACTGGTTATCTAAATTTCACCAGCCAGCACAGACTCAGTGCCCTAAACTGAGGAGAGTGTAAATCTCACTGGTTATATAAATTTAACCAGCCAGCGCAGACTCAGTGCCCTAAACTGAGGAGTGTGTAAATCTCCTGGTTATATAAATTTAACCAACCAGCACAGACTCAGTGCCCTCAACTGAGGAGAGGTTAAATATCCTGGTTGTATATATTTAACCAGATAGCACAGACTCAGTGCCATAAACTGAGGAGTGTGTAAATCTCCTGGTTACATATATTTAACCAGCCAGCACAGAGTCAGTGCTATAAACTGCGGTGAGTGTAACTCTCACTGGTTATACAGATTTAACCAGCAAGCACAGACTCAGTGCACTAAACTGAGGAGAGTGTTAATCTCCTGGTTATATATATTTAACTAGCCAGCACAGACACAGTGTCCTAAACTGAGGAGAGTGTAAATCTCCTGGTTATATATATTTACCCAGACAGCACAGAGTCAGTTCCCTCAACTGAGGAGAGTGTAAATATCCTGGTAAAATAAATTTAAAAAGCCAGCACAGAGTCAGTGCCATGAACTGCGGAGAGTGTAAATCTCCAGGTTTTAGAAATTAAACCAGCCAACACAGATTCAGTGCCCTAAACTGAGGAGAGCATAAATCTCCCTGGTTATATAAATTTAACCAGCCAGCACAGACTCAGTGCCATAAACTGAGGCGAGTGTACATCTACTGGTTATATATATATTTAACCAGCCAGCACAGACTCAGTGACATAAACTGAGGAGAGTGTGAATCTCCTGGTTATATATATTTAATCAGCCAGCACAGAGTCAGTGCTGTAAACAGAGGAGAGTGTAAGTCTCACTGGTTATCTCAATTTAACCAGCCAGCACAGACTCAGTGCCCTAAACTGAGGAGAGTGTAAATCTCACTGGTTATATAAATTTAACCAGCCAGCGCAGACTCAGTGCCCTAAACTGAGGAGTGTGTAAATCTCCTGGCTATATATATTTAACCAGCCAGCACAGACTCAGTGTTCGAAACTGAGGAGAGTGTAAATCTCATGGTTATATACATTTAAGAAGCCAACACAGTGTCAGTGCCCTAAACTGAGTAGAGTGTAAATCTCCCTGGTTATATATATTTAACCAGCCCGCACAGTGTCAGTGCCCTAAACTGAGGAGAGTGTACATCTCCCTGGTTATATATATTTAACCAGCCCGCACAGAGTCATTGCCGTAAACTGAGGAGAGTGTAAATCTCCCTGGTTATATATATTTAACCAGCCAGCACAGAGTCAGTGCCGCAAACTGAGGAGAGTGTAAATCTCCCTGGTTATATATATTTAACCAGCCAGCACAGAGTCAGTGCCCTAAACTGATGAGTGTGGAAGTCTCCTGGTTAAAGAAATTTAACCAGCCAGCACAGACTCAGTGCCCTAGACTGAGGAGAGTATATATCTCCTGGTTATATATAATTAACCACCCAGCAACGAGTTAGTGCCCTAAACGGAGAAGAGTGTAAATCTCCTGGTGATATATATTTAACCACCCAGCACAGAGTCAGTTCCCTAAACTGAGGAGAGTGTAAATCTCCTGGTTATATATATTTTCCCAGCCACCACAGATTCAATGCCCTAAACTGAGGAGAGTGTAAATCTCCTGGTTATATATATTTAACCTGACAGCACAGACTCAGTGCCATAAACTGAGGAGAGTGTGAATCTCCTGGTTATATATATTTAATCAGCCAGCACAGAGTCAGTGCTGTAAACAGAGGAGAGTGTAAGTCTCACTGGTTATCTCAATTTAACCAGCCAGCACAGACTCAGTGCCCTAAACTGAGGAGAGTGTAAATCTCACTGGTTATATAAATTTAACCAGCCAGCGCAGACTCAGTGCCCTAAACTGAGGAGTGTGTAAATCTCCTGGCTATATATATTTTCCCAGCCAGCACAGCCTCAGTGCCATAAACTGAGGAGAGTGTAAATCTCCTGGTTATATATATTTAACCACCCAGCAAAGAGTCAGTGCCCTAAACTGAGCAGAGTGTAAATCTCCTGGTAATATACATTTAACCACCCAGCAAAGAGTCAGTGCCCTAAACTGAGGACAGTGGAAATCTCCTGATTATATGTATCTAACCAGCCAGCACAGAGTCAGTGCCCTAAACTGAGGAGAGTGCAAATCTCCTCGTTATATATCTTTAACCAGCCAGCGCAGAGTCAGTACCCTAAACTGAGGAGAGTGTAAATCTCCTGGTTATATATATTTAACCACCCAGCAAAGAGTCAGTGCCCGAAACTGAGGAGAGTGTAAATCTCCTGGTAATATACATTTAACCAGCCAGCAAAGAGTCAGTGCCCTAAACTGAGGACAGTGGAAATCTCCTGATTATATGTATCGAACCAGCCAGCACAGAGTCAGTGCCCTAAACTGAGGAGAGTGCAAATCTCCTTGTTATATATCTTTAACCAGCCAGCGCAGAGTCAGTGACTGAAACTGAGGAGAGTTAAAATCTCCTGGTTATATATAATTAACCAGCCAGCGCAGAGTTAGTGCCCTAAACTCAGGAAAGTGTAAATCGCCTAGTTACATATATTTAATCAGTCAGCACAGAGTCAGTGCTCAAAACTGAGGAGAGTGTAAATCTCACTGGTTATTTATATTTAACGAGCCTGCACAGAGTCAGTGCCCGAAACAGGGGAGAGTGTAAATTCCTCGTTACATATATTTAACCAGCCAGCACAGAGTCAGTGCCCTAAACTGAGGACAGTGGAAATCTCCCTGGTGATAGATATTTCCCTAGCCTGCACATAGTCAGTGCCATAAACTGATGAGAGTGTAAATCTCACTGGTTACGTAAAGTTAACCAGCCAGCACAGACTCAGTGCCATAAACTGAGGAGAGGGTAAATCTCCTGGTTATATATATTTTACCAGCCAGCACAGAGTCACTGACCGAAACTCAGGAGAGTGTAAATCTCCTGGTTATACACATTTAACCACGCAGCAAAGAGTCTGTGCCTTAAACTGAGGGGAGTGTAAATCTCCTGGTTATATATTATTAACGAGCCAGCAGAGAGTCAGTGCCCAAAACTCAGCAGAGTTGAAATCTCCTGGATATATATATTTAACCAGCCAGCACAGAGTCAGTTCCCTAAACTGAGGAGAGTGTAAATCTCCTGGTTATATATAATTGTCCAGCCAGCAGAGAGTCAGTGCCCTAAACTGAGGAGAGGGTAATTCTCCTGATTAAATATATTTAACGAGCCAGCACAGAGTCAGTACCCGAAACTGAGGAGAGTGTAAATCTCCTGGTTATATATTTTTAACCAGCCAGCACAGAGTCAGTGCCCAAAACTGAGGAGAGTGGAAATCTCCTGGTTATGTATATTTTCCCAGCCAGCACAGATTCAGTGCCCTAAACTGGGGAGAGTGTAAATCTCCTTGGTTGTATAAATTTAACCATCCAGCTCAGACTCAGTGCTCGAAACTGAGGAGAGTGTAAATTTCCTGGTGAAATAAATTTAACCAGCCATCACAGGGTCTGTGCCCTAAACTGAGGAGAGTGTAAATCTCATGGTTATATATATTTAAGAAGCCAACACAGTGTCAGTGCCCTAAACTGAGTAGAGTGTAAATCTCCCTGGTTATATATATTTAACCAGCCCGCACAGAGTCCGTGCCGTAAACTGAGGAGAGTGGAAATCTCCCTGGTTATATATATTTAACCAGCCTGCACAGAGTCAGTGCCGCAAACTGAGGAGAGTGCAAATCTCCCTGGTTATATATATTTAACCTGCCCGCACAGAGTCAGTGCCGTAAACTGAGGAGCGTGTAAATCTCCTGGTTATATAAATTTAACCAGCCAGCACAGACTCAGTGCTCGAAACTGAGGAGAGTGTAAATCTCCTGGTTATATATATTTACCCAGACACCACAGAGTCAGTTCCCTCAACTGAGGAGAGTGTAAATATCCTGGTAAAATAAATTTAAAAAGCCAGCACAGAGTCAGTGCCATGAACTGCGGAGAGTGTAAATCTCCAGGTTTTGGAAATTAAACCAGCCAACACAGAGTCAGTGCCCTAAACTGAGGAGAGCATAAATCTCCCTGGTAATATAAACTTAACCAGCCAGCACAGACTCAGTGCCATAAACTGAGGCGATTGTAAATCTACTGGTTATATATATATTTAACCAGCCAGCGCAGACTCAGTGCCCTAAACTGAGGAGTGTGTAAATCTCCTGGCTATATATATTTTCCCAGCCAGCACAGCCTCAGTGCCATAATCTGAGGAGAGGGTAAATCTCCTGGTTATATATATTCAACCAGTCAGCGCAGAGTCAGTTCCCGAAACTGAGGAGAGTGTAAATCTCCTGGTAAAATAAATTTAAAAAGCCAGCACAGAGTCAGTGCCATAAACTGCGGAGAGTGTAAATCTCCAAGTTATATATATTTAACCAGCCAGCACAGACTCAGTGCCATAAACTGAGGAGAGTGTAAATCTCCTGGTTATATATAATTATCCAGCCACCACAGTGTCTGTGCCCGAAATTGTGGAGAGTGTAAATTTCCTGGCTACATATATTTTACCAGCCACCACAGATTCAATGCCCTAAACTGAGGACAGTGTAAATCTCCTGGTTATCTATACTTAACCAGCCAGCACAGAGTCAGTGCTGTAAACAGACGAGAGTGTAAATCTCACTGGTTATCTAAATTTCACCAGCCAGCACAGACTCAGTGCCCTAAACTGAGGAGAGTGTAAATCTCACTGGTTATATAAATTTAACCAGCCAGCGCAGACTCAGTGCCCTAAACTGAGGAGTGTGTAAATCTCCTGGCTATATATATTTTCCCAGCCAGCACAGCCTCAGTGCCATAAACTGAGGAGAGTGTAAATCTCCTGGTTATATATATTTAACCACCCAGCAAAGAGTCAGTGCCCTAAACTGAGCAGAGTGTAAATCTCCTGGTAATATACATTTAACCACCCAGCAAAGAGTCAGTGCCCTAAACTGAGCAGAGTGTAAATCTCCTGATTATATGTATCTAACCAGCCAGCACAGAGTCAGTGCCCTAAACTGAGGAGAGTGCAAATCTCCTCGTTATATATCTTTAACCAGCCAGCGCAGAGTCAGTACCCTAAACTGAGGAGAGTGTAAATCTCCTGGTTATATATATTTAACCACCCAGCAAAGAGTCAGTGCCCGAAACTGAGGAGAGTGTAAATCTCCTGGTAATATACATTTAACCAGCCAGCACAGACTCAGTGCCCTCAACTGAGGAGAGGTTAAATATCCTGGTTGTATATATTTAACCAGATAGCACAGACTCAGTGCCATAAACTGAGGAGTGTGTAAATCTCCTGGTTACATATATTTAACCAGCCAGCACAGAGTCAGTGCTATAAACTGCGGTGAGTGTAACTCTCACTGGTTATACAGATTTAACCAGCAAGCACAGACTCAGTGCACTAAACTGAGGAGAGTGTTAATCTCCTGGTTATATATATTTAACTAGCCAGCACAGACACAGTGTCCTAAACTGAGGAGAGTGTTAATCTCCTGGTTATATATATTTACCCAGACAGCACAGAGTCAGTTCCCTCAACTGAGGAGAGTGTAAATATCCTGGTAAAATAAATTTAAAAAGCCAGCACAGAGTCAGTGCCATGAACTGCGGAGAGTGTAAATCTCCAGGTTTTAGAAATTAAACCAGCCAACACAGATTCAGTGCCCTAAACTGAGGAGAGCATAAATCTCCCTGGTTATCTCAATTTAACCAGCCAGCACAGACTCAGTGCCCTAAACTGAGGAGAGTGTAAATCTCACTGGTTATATAAATTTAACCAGCCAGCGCAGACTCAGTGCCCTAAACTGAGGAGTGTGTAAATCTCCTGGCTATATATATTTTCCCAGCCAGCACAGCCTCAGTGCCATAAACTGAGGAGAGTGTAAATCTCCTGGTTATATATATTTAACCACCCAGCAAAGAGTCAGTGCCCTAAACTGAGCAGAGTGTAAATCTCCTGGTAATATACATTTAACCACCCAGCAAAGAGTCAGTGCCCTAAACTGAGGACAGTGGAAATCTCCTGATTATATGTATCTAACCAGCCAGCACAGAGTCAGTGCCCTAAACTGAGGAGAGTGCAAATCTCCTCGTTATATATCTTTAACCAGCCAGCGCAGAGTCAGTACCCTAAACTGAGGAGAGTGTAAATCTCCTGGTTATATATATTTAACCACCCAGCAAAGAGTCAGTGCCCGAAACTGAGGAGAGTGTAAATCTTCTGGTAATATACATTTAACCAGCCAGCAAAGAGTCAGTGCCCTAAACTGAGGACAGTGGAAATCTCCTGATTATATGTATCGAACCAGCCAGCACAGAGTCAGTGCCCTAAACTGAGGAGAGTGCAAATCTCCTTGTTATATATCTTTAACCAGCCAGCGCAGAGTCAGTGACTGAAACTGAGGAGAGTTAAAATCTCCTGGTTATATATAATTAACCAGCCAGCGCAGAGTTAGTGCCCTAAACTCAGGAAAGTGTAAATCGCCTAGTTACATATATTTAATCAGTCAGCACAGAGTCAGTGCTCAAAACTGAGGAGAGTGTAAATCTCACTGGTTATTTATATTTAACGAGCCTGCACAGAGTCAGTGCCCGAAACAGGGGAGAGTGTAAATTCCTCGTTACATATATTTAACCAGCCAGCACAGAGTCAGTGCCCTAAACTGAGGACAGTGGAAATCTCCCTGGTGATAGATATTTCCCTAGCCTGCACATAGTCAGTGCCATAAACTGATGAGAGTGTAAATCTCACTGGTTACGTAAAGTTAACCAGCCAGCACAGACTCAGTGCCATAAACTGAGGAGAGGGTAAATCTCCTGGTTATATATATTTTACCAGCCAGCACAGAGTCACTGACCGAAACTCAGGAGAGTGTAAATCTCCTGGTTATACACATTTAACCACGCAGCAAAGAGTCTGTGCCTTAAACTGAGGGGAGTGTAAATCTCCTGGTTATATATTATTAACGAGCCAGCAGAGAGTCAGTGCCCAAAACTCAGCAGAGTTGAAATCTCCTGGATATATATATTTAACCAGCCAGCACAGAGTCAGTTCCCTAAACTGAGGAGAGTGTAAATCTCCTGGTTATATATAATTGTCCAGCCAGCAGAGAGTCAGTGCCCTAAACTGAGGAGAGGGTAATTCTCCTGATTAAATATATTTAACGAGCCAGCACAGAGTCAGTACCCGAAACTGAGGAGAGTGTAAATCTCCTGGTTATATATTTTTAACCAGCCAGCACAGAGTCAGTGCCCAAAACTGAGGAGAGTGGAAATCTCCTGGTTATGTATATTTTCCCAGCCAGCACAGATTCAGTGCCCTAAACTGGGGAGAGTGTAAATCTCCTTGGTTGTATAAATTTAACCATCCAGCTCAGACTCAGTGCTCGAAACTGAGGAGAGTGTAAATTTCCTGGTGAAATAAATTTAACCAGCCATCACAGGGTCTGTGCCCTAAACTGAGGAGAGTGTAAATCTCATGGTTATATATATTTAAGAAGCCAACACAGTGTCAGTGCCCTAAACTGAGTAGAGTGTAAATCTCCCTGGTTATTTCTATTTAACCAGCCCGCACAGAGTCAGTGCCATAAACTGAGGAGTGTGTAAATCTCCTAGTTTCATATATTTAACCAGCCTGCACAGAGTCAGTGCTATAAACTGAGGTGAGTGTAACTCTCACTGGTTATACAGATTTAACCAGCAAGCACAGACTCAGTGCACTAAACTGAGGAGAGTGTTAATCTCCTGGTTGTATATATTTAACTAGCCAGCACAGACACAGTGCCCTAAAGTGAGGAGAGTGTAAATCTCCTGGTTATATATATTTACCCAGACAGCACAGAGTCAGTTCCCTCAACTGAGGAGAGTGTAAATATCCTGGTAAAATAAATTTAAAAAGCCAGCACAGAGTCAGTGCCATGAACTGCGGAGAGTGTAAATCTCCAGGTTTTAGAAATTAAACCAGCCAACACAGAGTCAGTGCCCTAAACTGAGGAGAGCATAAATCTCCCTGGTAATATAAATTTAACCAGCCAGCACAGACTCAGTGCCATAAACTGAGGCGATTGTAAATCTACTGGTTATATATATATTTAACCAGCCAGCGCAGACTCAGTGCCCTAAACTGAGGAGAGCATAAATCTCCCTGGTTATATAAATTTAACCAGTCAGCACAGACTCAGTGCCATAAACTGAGGCGAGTGTAAATCTACTGGTTATATATATATTTAACCAGCCAGCGCAGACTCAGTGCCCTAAACTGAGGAGAGTGTAAATCTCCTGGCTATATATATTTTCCCAGCCAGCACAGCCTCAGTGCCATAATCTGAGGAGAGGGTAAATCTCCTGGTTATATATATTCAACCAGTCAGCGCAGAGTCAGTTCCCGAAACTGAGGAGAGTGTAAATCTCCTGGTAAAATAAATTTAAAAAGCCAGCACAGAGTCAGTGCCATAAACTGATGAGAGTGTAAATCTCACTGGTTACGTAAAGTTAACCAGCCAGCACAGACTCAGTGCCATAAACTGAGGAGAGGGTAAATCTCCTGGTTATATATATTTTACCAGCCAGCACAGAGTCACTGACCGAAACTCAGGAGAGTGTAAATCTCCTGGTTATACACATTTAACCACGCAGCAAAGAGTCTGTGCCTTAAACTGAGGGGAGTGTAAATCTCCTGGTTATATATTATTAACGAGCCAGCAGAGAGTCAGTGCCCAAAACTCAGCAGAGTTGAAATCTCCTGGATATATATATTTAACCAGCCAGCACAGAGTCAGTTCCCTAAACTGAGGAGAGTGTAAATCTCCTGGTTATATATAATTGTCCAGCCAGCAGAGAGTCAGTGCCCTAAACTGAGGAGAGGGTAATTCTCCTGATTAAATATATTTAACGAGCCAGCACAGAGTCAGTACCCGAAACTGAGGAGAGTGTAAATCTCCTGGTTATATATTTTTAACCAGCCAGCACAGAGTCAGTGCCCAAAACTGAGGAGAGTGGAAATCTCCTGGTTATGTATATTTTCCCAGCCAGCACAGATTCAGTGCCCTAAACTGGGGAGAGTGTAAATCTCCTTGGTTGTATAAATTTAACCATCCAGCTCAGACTCAGTGCTCGAAACTGAGGAGAGTGTAAATTTCCTGGTGAAATAAATTTAACCAGCCATCACAGGGTCTGTGCCCTAAACTGAGGAGAGTGTAAATCTCATGGTTATATATATTTAAGAAGCCAACACAGTGTCAGTGCCCTAAACTGAGTAGAGTGTAAATCTCCCTGGTTATATATATTTAACCAGCCCGCACAGAGTCCGTGCCGTAAACTGAGGAGAGTGGAAATCTCCCTGGTTATATATATTTAACCAGCCTGCACAGAGTCAGTGCCGCAAACTGAGGAGAGTGCAAATCTCCCTGGTTATATATATTTAACCTGCCCGCACAGAGTCAGTGCCGTAAACTGAGGAGCGTGTAAATCTCCTGGTTATATAAATTTAACCAGCCAGCACAGACTCAGTGCTCGAAACTGAGGAGAGTGTAAATCTCCTGGTTATATATATTTACCCAGACACCACAGAGTCAGTTCCCTCAACTGAGGAGAGTGTAAATATCCTGGTAAAATAAATTTAAAAAGCCAGCACAGAGTCAGTGCCATGAACTGCGGAGAGTGTAAATCTCCAGGTTTTAGAAATTAAACCAGCCAACACAGAGTCAGTGCCCTAAACTGAGGAGAGCATAAATCTCCCTGGTAATATAAATTTAACCAGCCAGCACAGACTCAGTGCCATAAACTGAGGCGATTGTAAATCTACTGGTTATATATATATTTAACCAGCCAGCGCAGACTCAGTGCCCTAAACTGAGGAGTGTGTAAATCTCCTGGCTATATATATTTTCCCAGCCAGCACAGCCTCAGTGCCATAATCTGAGGAGAGGGTAAATCTCCTGGTTATATATATTCAACCAGTCAGCGCAGAGTCAGTTCCCGAAACTGAGGAGAGTGTAAATCTCCTGGTAAAATAAATTTAAAAAGCCAGCACAGAGTCAGTGCCATAAACTGCGGAGAGTGTAAATCTCCTGGTTATATATATTTACCCAGACACCACAGAGTCAGTTCCCTCAACTGAGGAGAGTGTAAATATCCTGGTAAAATAAATTTAAAAAGCCAGCACAGAGTCAGTGCCATGAACTGCGGAGAGTGTAAATCTCCAGGTTATATATAATTATCCAGCCACCACAGTGTCTGTGCCCGAAATTGTGGAGAGTGTAAATTTCCTGGCTACATATATTTTACCAGCCACCACAGATTCAATGCCCTAAACTGAGGACAGTGTAAATCTCCTGGTTATCTATACTTAACCAGCCAGCACAGAGTCAGTGCTGTAAACAGACGAGAGTGTAAATCTCACTGGTTATCTAAATTTCACCAGCCAGCACAGACTCAGTGCCCTAAACTGAGGAGAGTGTAAATCTCACTGGTTATATAAATTTAACCAGCCAGCGCAGACTCAGTGCCCTAAACTGAGGAGTGTGTAAATCTCCTGGTTATATATATTTTCCCAGCCAGCACAGACTCAGTGCCATAAACTGAGGAGAGGGTAAATCTCCTGGTTATATAAATTTAACAAAACAGCACAGAGTCAGTCCCCTAAACTGCGGAGAGTGTAAATCTCCTGGTTATATCTATTTAACCAGCCAGCACAGAGTCAGTTCCCGAAACTGAGGAGAGTGTAAATCTCCTGGTTATATATATTTAACCAGCCAGCACAGACTCAGTGCCATAAACTGAGGAGAGTGCAAATCTCCCTGGTTATATATATTTAACCAGCCAGCACAGATTCAGTGACCTAAACTGAGGAGAGTGTAAATCTCCCTGGTTGTTTAAATTTAACCATCCAGCACAGACTCAGTGCTCGAAACTGAGGAGAGTGTAAATTTCCTGGTGAAATACATTTAACCAGCCAGCACAGGGTCTGTGCCCTAAACTGAGGAGATTGTAAATCTCATGGTTATATATATTTAAGAAGCCAACACAATGTCAGTGCCCTAAACTGAGTAGAGTGTAAATCTCCCTGGTTATATATACTTAAGCAGCCAGCACAGATTCAGTGCCGTAAACTGAGGAGAGTGTAAATCTCCCTGGTTATATATATTTAACCTGCCCGCACAGAGTCAGTGCCGTAAACTGAGGAGCGTGTAAATCTCCTGGTTATATAAATTTAACCAGCCAGCACAGACACAGTGCCCTCAACTGAGGAGAGGTTAAATATCCTGGTTGTATATATTTAACCAGACAGCACAGACTCAGTGCCATAAACTGAGGAGAGTGTAACTCTCCTGGTTTCATATATTTAACCAGCCAGCACAGAGTCAGTGCAATAAACTGAGGTGAGTGTAACTCTCACTGGTTATATAAATTTAACCAGCCAGCACAGACTCAGTGCTCGAAACTGAGGAGAGTGTAAATCTCCTGGTTATACATATTTACCCAGACACCACAGAGTCAGTTCCCTCAACTGAGGAGAGTGTAAATATCCTGGTAAAATAAATTTAAAAAGCCAGCACAGAGTCAGTGCCATGAACTGCGGAGAGTGTAAATCTCCAGGTTTTAGAAATTAAACCAGCCAACACAGAGTCAGTGCCCTAAACTGAGGAGAGCATAAATCTCCCTGGTTATATAAATTTAACCAGTCAGCACAGACTCAGTGCCATAAACTGAGGCGAGTGTAAATCTACTGGTTATATATATATTTAACCAGCCAGCGCAGACTCAGTGCCCTAAACTGAGGAGAGTGTAAATCTCCTGGCTATATATATTTTCCCAGCCAGCACAGCCTCAGTGCCATAATCTGAGGAGAGGGTAAATCTCCTGGTTATATATATTCAACCAGTCAGCGCAGAGTCAGTTCCCGAAACTGAGGAGAGTGTAAATCTCCTGGTAAAATAAATTTAAAAAGCCAGCACAGAGTCAGTGCCATAAACTGATGAGAGTGTAAATCTCACTGGTTACGTAAAGTTAACCAGCCAGCACAGACTCAGTGCCATAAACTGAGGAGAGGGTAAATCTCCTGGTTATATATATTTTACCAGCCAGCACAGAGTCACTGACCGAAACTCAGGAGAGTGTAAATCTCCTGGTTATACACATTTAACCACGCAGCAAAGAGTCTGTGCCTTAAACTGAGGGGAGTGTAAATCTCCTGGTTATATATTATTAACGAGCCAGCAGAGAGTCAGTGCCCAAAACTCAGCAGAGTTGAAATCTCCTGGATATATATATTTAACCAGCCAGCACAGAGTCAGTTCCCTAAACTGAGGAGAGTGTAAATCTCCTGGTTATATATAATTGTCCAGCCAGCAGAGAGTCAGTGCCCTAAACTGAGGAGAGGGTAATTCTCCTGATTAAATATATTTAACGAGCCAGCACAGAGTCAGTACCCGAAACTGAGGAGAGTGTAAATCTCCTGGTTATATATTTTTAACCAGCCAGCACAGAGTCAGTGCCCAAAACTGAGGAGAGTGGAAATCTCCTGGTTATGTATATTTTCCCAGCCAGCACAGATTCAGTGCCCTAAACTGGGGAGAGTGTAAATCTCCTTGGTTGTATAAATTTAACCATCCAGCTCAGACTCAGTGCTCGAAACTGAGGAGAGTGTAAATTTCCTGGTGAAATAAATTTAACCAGCCATCACAGGGTCTGTGCCCTAAACTGAGGAGAGTGTAAATCTCATGGTTATATATATTTAAGAAGCCAACACAGTGTCAGTGCCCTAAACTGAGTAGAGTGTAAATCTCCCTGGTTATATATATTTAACCAGCCCGCACAGAGTCCGTGCCGTAAACTGAGGAGAGTGGAAATCTCCCTGGTTATATATATTTAACCAGCCTGCACAGAGTCAGTGCCGCAAACTGAGGAGAGTGCAAATCTCCCTGGTTATATATATTTAACCTGCCCGCACAGAGTCAGTGCCGTAAACTGAGGAGCGTGTAAATCTCCTGGTTATATAAATTTAACCAGCCAGCACAGACTCAGTGCTCGAAACTGAGGAGAGTGTAAATCTCCTGGTTATATATATTTACCCAGACACCACAGAGTCAGTTCCCTCAACTGAGGAGAGTGTAAATATCCTGGTAAAATAAATTTAAAAAGCCAGCACAGAGTCAGTGCCATGAACTGCGGAGAGTGTAAATCTCCAGGTTTTAGAAATTAAACCAGCCAACACAGAGTCAGTGCCCTAAACTGAGGAGAGCATAAATCTCCCTGGTAATATAAATTTAACCAGCCAGCACAGACTCAGTGCCATAAACTGAGGCGATTGTAAATCTACTGGTTATATATATATTTAACCAGCCAGCGCAGACTCAGTGCCCTAAACTGAGGAGTGTGTAAATCTCCTGGCTATATATATTTTCCCAGCCAGCACAGCCTCAGTGCCATAATCTGAGGAGAGGGTAAATCTCCTGGTTATATATATTCAACCAGTCAGCGCAGAGTCAGTTCCCGAAACTGAGGAGAGTGTAAATCTCCTGGTAAAATAAATTTAAAAAGCCAGCACAGAGTCAGTGCCATAAACTGCGGAGAGTGTAAATCTCCTGGTTATATATATTTACCCAGACACCACAGAGTCAGTTCCCTCAACTGAGGAGAGTGTAAATATCCTGGTAAAATAAATTTAAAAAGCCAGCACAGAGTCAGTGCCATGAACTGCGGAGAGTGTAAATCTCCAGGTTATATATAATTATCCAGCCACCACAGTGTCTGTGCCCGAAATTGTGGAGAGTGTAAATTTCCTGGCTACATATATTTTACCAGCCACCACAGATTCAATGCCCTAAACTGAGGACAGTGTAAATCTCCTGGTTATCTATACTTAACCAGCCAGCACAGAGTCAGTGCTGTAAACAGACGAGAGTGTAAATCTCACTGGTTATCTAAATTTCACCAGCCAGCACAGACTCAGTGCCCTAAACTGAGGAGAGTGTAAATCTCACTGGTTATATAAATTTAACCAGCCAGCGCAGACTCAGTGCCCTAAACTGAGGAGTGTGTAAATCTCCTGGTTATATATATTTTCCCAGCCAGCACAGACTCAGTGCCATAAACTGAGGAGAGGGTAAATCTCCTGGTTATATAAATTTAACAAAACAGCACAGAGTCAGTCCCCTAAACTGCGGAGAGTGTAAATCTCCTGGTTATATCTATTTAACCAGCCAGCACAGAGTCAGTTCCCGAAACTGAGGAGAGTGTAAATCTCCTGGTTATATATATTTAACCAGCCAGCACAGACTCAGTGCCATAAACTGAGGAGAGTGCAAATCTCCCTGGTTATATATATTTAACCAGCCAGCACAGATTCAGTGACCTAAACTGAGGAGAGTGTAAATCTCCCTGGTTGTTTAAATTTAACCATCCAGCACAGACTCAGTGCTCGAAACTGAGGAGAGTGTAAATTTCCTGGTGAAATACATTTAACCAGCCAGCACAGGGTCTGTGCCCTAAACTGAGGAGATTGTAAATCTCATGGTTATATATATTTAAGAAGCCAACACAATGTCAGTGCCCTAAACTGAGTAGAGTGTAAATCTCCCTGGTTATATATACTTAAGCAGCCAGCACAGAGTCAGTGCCGTAAACTGAGGAGAGTGTAAATCTCCCTGGTTATATATATTTAACCTGCCCGCACAGAGTCAGTGCCGTAAACTGAGGAGCGTGTAAATCTCCTGGTTATATAAATTTAACCAGCCAGCACAGACACAGTGCCCTCAACTGAGGAGAGGTTAAATATCCTGGTTGTATATATTTAACCAGACAGCACAGACTCAGTGCCATAAACTGAGGAGAGTGTAACTCTCCTGGTTTCATATATTTAACCAGCCAGCACAGAGTCAGTGCAATAAACTGAGGTGAGTGTAACTCTCACTGGTTATATAAATTTAACCAGCCAGCACAGACTCAGTGCTCGAAACTGAGGAGAGTGTAAATCTCCTGGTTATATATATTTACCCAGACACCACAGAGTCAGTTCCCTCAACTGAGGAGAGTGTAAATATCCTGGTAAAATAAATTTAAAAAGCCAGCACAGAGTCAGTGCCATGAACTGCGGAGAGTGTAAATCTCCAGGTTTTAGAAATTAAACCAGCCAACACAGAGTCAGTGCCCTAAACTGAGGAGAGCATAAATCTCCCTGGTTATATAAATTTAACCAGTCAGCACAGACTCAGTGCCATAAACTGAGGCGAGTGTAAATCTACTGGTTATATATATATTTAACCAGCCAGCGCAGACTCAGTGCCCTAAACTGAGGAGAGTGTAAATCTCCTGGCTATATATATTTTCCCAGCCAGCACAGCCTCAGTGCCATAATCTGAGGAGAGGGTAAATCTCCTGGTTATATATATTCAACCAGTCAGCGCAGAGTCAGTTCCCGAAACTGAGGAGAGTGTAAATCTCCTGGTAAAATAAATTTAAAAAGCCAGCACAGAGTCAGTGCCATAAACTGAGGAGAGTGTAAATCTCCTGGTTATATATATTTAACCACACAGGAAATATTCTGTGCCATAAACTGAGGAGAGTGTAAATCTCCTGGTTATACATAATTAACCAGCCAGCAAAGCGTCCATTCCCTAAACTGAGGAGAGTGTAAATCTCCTGGTTATATATATTTAACCTGCCAGCACAGACTCAGTGCCGAAAACTGAGGAGACTGTAAATCTCCTGGTTAGAAATATTTAACCACCCAGCAAAGAGTCAGTACCCTAAACTGAGGAGAGTGTAAATCTCCCTGGTTATATATATTTAACCACCCAGCAAAGAGTCAGTGCCCTAAACTGAGGAGAGTGTCCACTCCACGTTACATATCTTAAACCAGCCAGCAAAGAGTCAGTGCCCTAAACTGAGGACATTGGAAATCTGCTGATTATATATATCTAACCAGCCAGCACAGACTCAGTGCCCGAAACTGAGGAGAGAGTAAATCTCCTGGTTGTATATATTTAACCAGCCAGCACAGACTCAGTGCCATAAACTGAGGAGAGTGTAAATCTCCTGGTTATATATAATTATCCAGCCACCACAGTGTCTGTGCCCGAAATTGTGGAGAGTGTAAATTTCCTGGCTACGTATATTTTACCAGCCACCACAGATTCAATGCCCTAAACTGAGGAGAGTGTAAATCTCCTGGTTATATATATTTAACCTGACAGCACAGACTCAGTGCCATAAACTGAGGAGAGGGTAATCTCCTGGTTATATATATTTAACCAGCCAGCACAGAGTCAGTGGTGTAAACAGACGAGAGTGTAAATCTCACTGGTTATCTAAATTTCACCAGCCAGCACAGACTCAGTGCCCTAAACTGAGGAGAGTGTAAATCTCACTGGTTATATAAATTTAACCAGCCAGCGCAGACTCAGTGCCCTAAACTGAGGAGTGTGTAAATCTCCTGGTTATATATATTTTCCCAGCCAGCACAGCCTCAGTGCCATAAACTGAGGAGAGGGGAAATCTCCTGGTTATATATATTTTACCAGCCAGCACAGAGTCACTGACCGAAACTGAGGAGAGTATAAATCTCCTGGTCATATAAATTTAACAAAACAGCACAGACTCAGTGCCTTCAACTGAGGCGAGTGTAAATCTCCTGGTTATATATATTCAACCAGTTAGCGCAGAGTCAGTTCCCGAAACTGAGGAGAGTGTAAATCTCCTGGTCATATATATTTAACCAGCCAGCACAGACTCAGTGCCATAAACTGACGAGAGGGTAAATCTCCTGGTTATATATATTTTACCAGTCAGAACAGAGTCAATGAACGAAACTTAGGAGAGGGTAAATCTTCTGGTAATATAAATTTAACTAAACAGCACAGAGTCAGTTCCCTGATCTGCGGAGAGTGGAAATCTCCTGGTAATATATATTTAACCAGCCAGCACCGAGTCAGTTCCATAAACTGAGGAGAGTGTAAATCTCATCGTTATATATATTTAACCAGCCAGCACAGAGTCAGTGCCGTCAACTGAGGAGAGTGTAAATTTCCTGGTGAAATAAATTTAACCAGCCAGCACAGGGTCTGTGCCCTAAACTGAGGAGAGTGTAAATCTCATGGTTATATATATTTAAGAAGCCAACACAGTGTCAGTGCCCTAAACTGAGTAGAGTGTAAATCTCCCTGGTTATATATATTTAACCAGCCCGCACAGAGTCAGTGCCGCAAACTGAGGAGAGTGTAAATCTGCCTGGTTATATATATTTAACCAGCCAGCACGGAGTCAGTGCCGCAAACTGAGGAGAGTGCAAATCTCCCTGGTTATATGTATTTAACCTGCCCGCACAGAGTCAGTGCCGTAAACTGAGGAGCGTGTAAATCTCCTGGTTATATAAATTTAACCAACCAGCACAGACTCAGTGCCCTCAACTGAGGAGAGGGTAAATCTCCTGGTTATATATATTTACCCAGACACCACAGAGTCAGTTCCCTCAACTGAGGAGAGTGTAAATCTGCCTGGTTATATATATTTAACCAACCAGCACAGACTCAGTGCCCTCAACTGAGGAGAGGTTAAATATCCTGGTTGTATATATTTAACCAGATAGCACAGACTCAGTGCCATAAACTGAGGAGTGTGTAAATCTCCTGGTTACATATATTTAACCAGCCAGCACAGAGTCAGTGCTATAAACTGCGGTGAGTGTAACTCTCACTGGTTATACAGATTTAACCAGCAAGCACAGACTCAGTGCACTAAACTGAGGAGAGTGTTAATCTCCTGGTTATATATATTTAACTAGCCAGCACAGACACAGTGTCCTAAACTGAGGAGAGTGTAAATCTCCTGGTTATATATATTTACCCAGACAGCACAGAGTCAGTTCCCTCAACTGAGGAGAGTGTAAATATCCTGGTAAAATAAATTTAAAAAGCCAGCACAGAGTCAGTGCCATGAACTGCGGAGAGTGTAAATCTCCAGGTTTTAGAAATTAAACCAGCCAACACAGATTCAGTGCCCTAAACTGAGGAGAGCATAAATCTCCCTGGTTATATAAATTTAACCAGCCAGCACAGACTCAGTGCCATAAACTGAGGCGAGTGTAAATCTACTGGTTATATATATATTTAACCAGCCAGCACAGACTCAGTGACATAAACTGAGGAGAGTGTGAATCTCCTGGTTATATATATTTAATCAGCCAGCACAGAGTCAGTGCTGTAAACAGAGGAGAGTGTAAGTCTCACTGGTTATCTCAATTTAACCAGCCAGCACAGACTCAGTGCCCTAAACTGAGGAGAGTGTAAATCTCACTGGTTATATAAATTTAACCAGCCAGCGCAGAGTCAGTGCCCTAAACTGAGGAGTGTGTAAATCTCCTGGCTATATATATTTTCCCAGCCAGCACAGCCTCAGTGCCATAAACTGAGGAGAGTGTAAATCTCCTGGTTATATATATTTAACCAGCCAGCACAGACTCAGTGTTCGAAACTGAGGAGAGTGTAAATCTCATGGTTATATACATTTAAGAAGCCAACACAGTGTCAGTGCCCTAAACTGAGTAGAGTGTAAATCTCCCTGGTTATATATATTTAACCAGCCCGCACAGTGTCAGTGCCCTAAACTGAGGAGAGTGTACATCTCCCTGGTTATATATATTTAACCAGCCCGCACAGAGTCATTGCCGTAAACTGAGGAGAGTGTAAATCTCCCTGGTTATATATATTTAACCAGCCAGCACAGAGTCAGTGCCGCAAACTGAGGAGAGTGTAAATCTCCCTGGTTATATATATTTAACCAGCCAGCACAGAGTCAGTGCCCTAAACTGATGAGTGTGGAAGTCTCCTGGTTAAAGAAATTTAACCAGCCAGCACAGACTCAGTGCCCTAGACTGAGGAGAGTATATATCTCCTGGTTATATATAATTAACCACCCAGCAACGAGTTAGTGCCCTAAACTGAGAAGAGTGTAAATCTCCTGGTGATATATATTTAACCACCCAGCACAGAGTCAGTTCCCTAAACTGAGGAGAGTGTAAATCTCCTGGTTATACATAATGAACCAGCCAGCACAGAGTCAGTTCCCTAAACTGAGGAGAGTGTAAATCTCCCTGGTTATATATATTTTACCAGCCAGCACAGACTCAGTGACATAAACTGAGGAGAGTGTGAATCTCCTGGTTATATATATTTAATCAGCCAGCACAGAGTCAGTGCTGTAAACAGAGGAGAGTGTAAGTCTCACTGGTTATCTCAATTTAACCAGCCAGCACAGACTCAGTGCCCTAAACTGAGGAGAGTGTAAATCTCACTGGTTATATAAATTTAACCAGCCAGCGCAGACTCAGTGCCCTAAACTGAGGAGTGTGTAAATCTCCTGGCTATATATATTTTCCCAGCCAGCACAGCCTCAGTGCCATAAACTGAGGAGAGTGTAAATCTCCTGGTTATATATATTTAACCAGCCAGCACAGACTCAGTGCTCGAAACTGAGGAGAGTGTAAATCTCATGGTTATATACATTTAAGAAGCCAACACAGTGTCAGTGCCCTAAACTGAGTAGAGTGTAAATCTCCCTGGTTATTTCTTTAACCAGCCCGCACAGTGTCAGTGCCCTAAACTGAGGAGAGTGTACATCTCCCTGGTTATATATATTTAACCAGCCCGCACAGAGTCAGTGCCGTAAACTGAGGAGAGTGTAAATCTCCCTGGTTATATATATTTAACCAGCCAGCACAGAGTCAGTGCCGCAAACTGAGGAGAGTGTAAATCTCCCTGGTTATAGATATTTAACCAGCCAGCACAGAGTCAGTGCCCTAAACTGAGGAGTGTGGAAGTCTCCTGGTTAAAGAAATTTTACCAGCCAGCACAGACTCAGTGCCCTAGACTGAGGAGAGTATATATCTCCTGGTTATATATAATTAACCACCCAGCAACGAGTTAGTGCCCTAAACTGAGAAGAGTGTAAATCTCCTGGTGATATATATTTAACCACCCAGCACAGAGTCAGTTCCCTAAACTGAGGAGAGTGTAAATCTCCTGGTTATACATAATTAACCAGCCAGCACAGAGTCAGTTCCCTAAACTGAGGAGAGTGTAAATCTCCTGGTTATATATATTTTACCAGCCAGCAAAGAGTCAGTGCCCTAAACTGAGGACAGTGGAAATCTCCCTGGTGATAGATATTTACCTAGCCTGCACTTAGTCTGTGCGATAAACTAATGAGAGTGTAAATCTCACTGGTTATGTAAAGTTAACCAGCCAGCACAGACTCAGTGCCATAAACTGAGGAGAGGGTAAATCTGACTGATTATATATATTTAACCAGCCAGCACAGACTCAGTGCCATAAACTGAGGAGAGTTTAAATCTCCTGGTTATATATATTTAACCAGCCAGCACAGACTCAGTGACATAAACTGAGGAGACGGTAAATCTCCCAGTTATATATATATGTAACCAGACAGCACAGAGTCACTGACCGAAACTGAGGAGACTATAAATCTCCTGGTAATATAAATTTAACAAAACAGCACAGAGTCAGTGCCCTAAACTGAGGAGAGTGGAAGTCTCCTGGTTATATATATTTAACCAGCCAGCACAAAGTCACTGACCGAAACTCAGGAGAGTGTAAATCTCCTGGTTATATATATTTAACCACCCAGCAAAGAGTGTGTGCCTTAAACTGAGGAGTGTGTAAATCTCCTGGCCATATATATTTAACGAGACAGCACCGACTCAGTGCCCAAAACTCAGCAGAGTGTAAATTTCCTGGTTAAATAATTTAACTAGCCAGCACAGAGTCAGTGCTCTAAACTGAGGAGAGTGTAAATCTCACTGGGTATATAAATTTAACCAGCCAGCACCGACTCAGTGCCCTAAACTGAGGAGTGTGTAAATATCCTGGTTATATATATTTTACCAGCCAGCAAAGAGTCAGTGCCCTAACCTGCGGAGAGTGTAAATCTCCTGGTAATATACATTTAACCAGCCAGCAAAGAGTCAGTGCCCTAAACTGAGGAGAGTATAAATCTCCCTGGTTATGTATATTTAACTAGCCCGCACAGAGTCAGTACCCTAAACAGAGAAGAGTGTAAATTCCACCTTACATATCTTTAACCAGCCAGCACAGAGTCAGTGCCCTAAACTGAGGACAGTGGAAATCTCCTGATTATATATATCTAACCAGCCAGCACAGACTCAGTGCCCTAAACTGAGGAGAGTGGAAATCTCCTGGTTAATTATATTTAACCAGCCAGCACAGACTCAGTGCCATAAACTGAGGAGAGAGTAAATCTCCTGGTCGTGTATATTTAATGAGACAGCACAGACTCAGTGCCATAAACTGAGTTGTGTGTAAATCTCCTGGTTACATATATTTAACCAGCCAGCACAGAGTCAGTGCTCTAAACTGAGGAGAGTGTAAATCTCATTGGTTATATAAATTTGACCAGCCAGCACAGACTCAGTGCCGTAAACTGAGGAGTGTGTAAATCACCTGGTTATATAAATTTAACCGGCCAGCACAGACCCAGGCCCAAAACTGAGGAGAGTGTAAATCTCCTGGTTCGAAATATTTAACCACCCAGCAAAGAGTCAGTGCCCTAAACTGAGGAGAGTGTAAATCTCCTGGTTATATTTAATTAACCAGCCAGCAGACAGACACTGCCTAAAACTGAGCAGAGGGTAAATCTCATGGTCATATATATTTAACCAGCCAGCATAGAGTCAGTGCCCTAAACTGAGAAGAGTGTAAATTTCCTGGTTAAATAAATTTCACCAGCCAGCACAGACTCAGTGCCCTAATCTGAGGAGAGTGTAAATTTCCTGGTTAAATAAATTTAACCAGCCAGCACACACTCAGTGCCCTAAACTGAGGAGAGTGTAAATCTCCTGGTTATATATAATTAACCAGCCAGAAGACAGACACTGCCCAAAACTGAGCAGAGTGTTAATCTCCTGGTCATATATATTTAACCAGCCAGCACAGACTCAGTGCCATAAACTGAGGAGAGGGTAAATCTGACTGATTATATATATTTAACCAGCCAGCACAGACTCAGTGCCATAAACTGAGGAGAGTTTAAATCTCCTGGTTATATATATTTAACCAGCCAGCACAGACTCAGTGCCGTAAACTGAGGAGTGTGTAAATCACCTGGTTATATAAATTTAACCGGCCAGCACAGACCCAGGCCCAAAACTGAGGAGAGTGTAAATCTCCTGGTTCGAAATATTTAACCACCCAGCAAAGAGTCAGTGCCCTAAACTGAGGAGAGTGTAAATCTCCTGGTTATATTTAATTAACCAGCCAGCAGACAGACACTGCCTAAAACTAAGCAGAGGGTAAATCTCCTGGTCATATATATTTAACCAGCCAGCACAGAGTCAGTGCCCTAAACTGAGAAGAGTGTAAATTTCCTGGTTAAATAAATTTCACCAGCCAGCACAGACTCAGTGCCCTAATCTGAGGAGAGTGTAAATTTCCTGGTTAAATAAATTTAACCAGCCAGCACAGGCTCAGTGCCATAAACTGAGGAGAGAGTAAATCTCCTGGTTGGATATATTTAACGAGACAACACAGACTCAGTGCCATAAACTGAGGAGTGTGTAAATCTCCTGGTTATATAAATTTAACCAGCCAGCACAGACTCAGTGCCCTAAACTGAGGAGAGTGTAAATCTCCTGGTTATATATATTTAACCAGCCAGCACAGACTCAGTGCCATAAACTGAGGAGAGAGTAAATCTCCTGGTTGGATATATTTAACGAGACAACACAGACTCAGTGCCCTAAACTGAGGAGAGTGTAAATCTCCTGGTTATATATATTTAACCACACAGGAAATATTCTGTGCCATAAACTGAGGAGAGTGTAAATCACCTGGTTATACATAATTAACCAGCCAGCAAAGCGTCCATTCCCTAAACTGAGGAGAGTGTAAATCTCCTGGTTATATAAATTTAACCAGCCAGCACAGACTCAGTGCCATAAACTGAGGAGTGTGTAAATCTCCTGGTTATATAAATTTAACCAGCCAGCACAGACTCAGTGCCGAAAACTGAGGAGACTGTAAATCTCCTGGTTAGAAATATTTAACCACCCAGCAAAGAGTCAGTACCCTAAACTGAGGAGAGTGTAAATCTCCCTGGTTATATATATTTAACCACCCAGCAAAGAGTCAGTGCCCTAAACTGAGGAGAGTGTCCACTCCACGTTACATATCTTAAACCAGCCAGCAAAGAGTCAGTGCCCTAAACTGAGGACATTGGAAATCTGCTGATTATATATATCTAACCAGCCAGCACAGACTCAGTGCCCGAAACTGAGGAGAGAGTAAATCTCCTGGTTGTATATATTTAACCAGCCAGCGCAGAGTCAGTGACTGAAACTGAGGAGTGTTGAAATCTTCTGGTGAAATAAATTTAACCAGCCAGCACACACTCATTGCCCGAAACTGAGGAGAGTGTAAATCTCCTGGTTATATATATTTAACCAGCCAGCACAGACTCAGTGCCATAAACTGAGGAGAGAGTAAATCTTATGGTTATATATATTTAACCAGCCAGCACAGAGTCACTGACAGAAATTCAGGAGAGTGTAAAACTCCTGGTTATATATATTTAACCACCCAGCAAAGAGTCTTTGCCTTAAACTGAGGAGAGTGTAAATCTCCTGGTGAAATATAATTAACGAGTCAGCAGAGAGTCAGTGCCCAAAACTCAGCAGAGTTGAAATCTCCTGGTGATATATGTTTAACCAGCCAACACAGAGTCAGTGACCTCAACTGAGGAGAGTGTAAATCTCCTGGTTATATATAATTAACCAGCCAGAAGACAGACACTGCCCAAAACTGAGCAGAGTGTTAATCTCCTGGTCATATATATTTAACCAGCCAGCACAGACTCAGTGCCCTAAACTGCGGAGAGTGTAAATCTCCTGGTTATATATATTCAACCAGCCAGCACAGAGTCAGTGCCCTAAACTGAGGAGAGTGTAAATCTCCTGGTTATATATATTTAACCCCACAGGAAATAGTCAGTGCCCTAAACTGAGGAGAGTGTAAATCTCCGGGTAATATACATTTAACCAGCCAGCAAAGAGTCAGTGCCCTAAACTGAGGAGACTGTAAATCTCCCTGGTTATGTATATTTAACTAGCCTGCACAGAGTCAGTGCGATAAACAGAGGAGAGTGTAAATTCCACGTTACATATCTTTAAACAGCCAGCACAGAGTCAGTGCCCTAAACTGAGGAGAGTGTAAATCTGCTGGTTATATACATTTAACCACCCAGCAAAGAGTCCGTTCCCTAAACTGAGGAGAGTGTAAATCTTCTGGTCATATATATTTAACCAGCCAGCACAGAGTCTGTGCCCTAAACTGAGGAGAGTGTAAATCTCCGGGTAATATACATTTAACCAGCCAGCACAGAGTCAGTGCCCTAAACTGAGGAGAGTGTAAATCTCCCTGGTTATGTATATTTAACTAGCCTGCACAGAGTCAGTTCGATAAACACAGGAGAGTGTAAATTCCACATTACATATCTTTAACCAGCCAGTACAGAGTCAGTGCCCTAAACTGAGGACCGTGGAAATCTGCTGATTAAATATATCTAACCAGCCAGCACAGACTCTGTGCCCTAAACTGAGGAGAGTGTAAATTTCCTGGTTAAATAAATTTAACCAGCCAGCACAGACACAGTGCCCTAAACTGAGGAGAGTGTAAATCTCCTGGTTATATATATTTAACCAGCCAGCACAGACTCAGTGCCCTAAACTGAGGAGAGTGTAAATCTCCTGGTTACATATATTTAACCAGCCAGCACAGAGTGTGTGCTCTAAACTGAGGAGAGTGTAAATCTCCTGCTTGTACAAAATTAACCAGCCAGCACAGACTCAGTGCCCTAAACTGCGGAGAGTGTAAATCTCCTGGTTATATATATTCAACCAGCCAGCACAGAGTCAGTGCCCTAACCTGAGGAGAGTGTAAATCTCCTGGTTATATATATTTAACCACACAGGAAATAGTCAGTGCCCTAAACTGAGGAGAGTATAGATCTCCTGGTTATACATAATTAACCAGCCAGCACAGAGTCAGTTCCCTAAACTGAGGAGACTGTAAATCTCCCTGGTTATGTCTCTTTAACTAGCCTGCACAGAGTCAGTGCGATAAACAGAGGAGAGTGTAAATTCCACATTACATATCTTTAACCAGCCAGCACAGAGTCAGTGCCCGAAACTGAGGGCAGTGGAAATGTGCTGATTATATATATCTAACCAGCCCAGAACCAGACTCTGTGCCCGAAACTGAGGAGAGTGTAAATTTCCTGGTTAAATAAATTTAACCAGCCAGCACAGACTCAGTGCCCTAAACTGAGGAGAGTGTAAATCTCCTGGTTATATATATTTAACCAGCCAGCACAGACTGAGTGCCATAAACTGAGGAGAGAGTAAATCTCCTGGTTGTATATATTTAACGAGACAGCAGAGACTCAGTGCCATAAACTCAGTAGTGTGTAAATCTCCTGGTTACATGTATTTAACCAGCCAGCACAGAGTCAGTGCTCGAAACTGAGGAGAGTGTAAATCTCACTGGTTATATAAATTTAACCGGCCAGCACAGAGTCAGTGCCCTAAACTGAGGAGAGTGCAAATCTCCTGGTTATATATAATTAACCAGCCAGCACAGACTGAGTGCCATAAACTGAGGAGAGAGTAAATCTCCTGGTTGTATATATTTAACGAGACAGCAGAGACTCAGTGCCATAAACTCAGTAGTGTGTAAATCTCCTGGTTACATATATTTAACCAGCCAGCACAAGTCAGTGCTCGAAACTGAGGAGAGTGTAAATCTCACTGGTTATATAAATTTAACCAGCCAGCACAGAGTCAGTGCCCTAAACTGAGGAGAGTGCAAATCTCCTGGTTATATATAATTAACCAGCCAGCGCAGAGTTAGTGCCCTAAACTGAGGAAAGTGTAAATCGCCTGGTTACAGATATTTAATCAGCCAGCACAGAGTCAGTGCCCTAAACTGAGGAGAGTGTAAATCTCCCTGGTTATATATATTTAACGAGCCTGCACAGAGTAAGTGCCCTAAACAGAGGAGAGTGGAAATTCCTCGTTACATATTTAAACCAGCCAGCACAGTTTCAGTGCCCTAAACTGAGGAGAGTTTAAATCTCCCTGGTTATATATATTTTCCCAGCCAGCTCTGTGCCCTAAACTGAGGAGAGTGTAAATCTCACTGGTTATATAAATTTAACCAGCCAGCATCGACTCAGTGCCCTAAACTGAGGAGAGTTTAAATCTCCTGGTTATATATATTTAACCAGCCAGCACAGACTCAGTGACATAAACTGAGGAGAGGGTAAATCTCCTAGTTATGTATATTTAACCAGACGGAACAGACTCAGTGCCATAAACTGAGGAGAGGGTAAATATCCTGGTTATATATATTTTACCAGCCAGCAAAGAGTCAGTGCCCTAAACTGAAGAGCGTGTAAATCTCCTGGTTATACACAATTAACCAGCCAGCACAGAATCAGTTCCCTAAACTGTGGAGAGCGTATATCTCCTGGTTATATATATTTAACCAGTCAACACAGAGTCAGTGCCGTAAACTGAGGAGAGTGTAAATCTCACTGGTGAAATACATTTAACCACCCAGCAAAGAGTCAGTGCCTTAAACTGAGGAGAGTGTAAATCTCCTGGTTAGAAATATTTAACCACCCAGCTAAGAGTCAGTGCCCTAAACTGAGGAGAGTGTAAATCTCCCTGGTTATATATATTTAACCCGCCCGCATAGAGTCAGTGCCCTAAACTGAGGAGACTGTAAATCTCCCTGGTTATGTATATTTAACTAGCCTGCACAGAGTCAGTGCCCTAAACTGAGGAGAGTGTAAATCTGCTGGTTATATACATTTAACCACCCAGCAAAGAGTCAGTGCCCTAAACTGAGGAGAGTGTAAATTTCCTGGTTAAATAAATTTAACCAGCCAGCACAGAGTCAGTGCTCTAAACTGAGGAGAGTGTAAATCTCACTGGTTATATAAATTTAAGCAGCCAGCACAGACTCAGTGCCATGAACTGAGGAGAGTTTAAGTCTCCTGGTTATATATATTTAACCAGCCAGCACAGACTCAGTGACATAAACTGAGGAGAGGGCAAATATCCTGGTCATATGTATTTAACCAGCCAGCACAGAGTCAGTGCTCTAAACTGAGGAGAGTGTAAATCTCCCTGGTTATATATATTTAACCCGCCCGCATAGAGTCAGTACCCTAAACTGAGGAGAGTGTCAATTCCATGTTACATTTTTGAGTGCGAGCAGCAGCTAAGGTAAGACTGTTTGTTTTAAAAGTACTTACCGGTAGCGGGCAGCGGTGTTTTTTTTCACTCTTTCTTCACAGAAAGAGCGGGAACAGTAGGGGGAAGTGACGACGACCAGAGAGGCAGCCGAGACCCGGAAGCAGGTAGAGCGTAAGCTTACCTGGGTAGGTTTGCTTCCCCTTTAAAAGCGCACAGCTGAAGAACCCGAGGCACTACGGAGGTAGTGCCTCCCACCCGCCCTCCTCCTCTAACCTAATAATAAGATCCGTTGTGGTAAGGAGGTAAGTGCCGAATTTTGCTTGTTGTATTCTTTCGACCCAGTGTTTTTTTCAAAATAAAGGTTAGCTTTAGAGGGATGGCAGCGAAGGCAGTGCAATGTTCCTCCTGCAACATGTATGAGGTGAGGGATGCCATGGACGTCCCTGCTGATTACACTTGCAGGAAGTGCACCCATCTCCAGCTCCTCCAAGACCGTGTTAGGGAACTGGAGCTGGAGTTGGATGAACTTCGGATCATTCGGGAGGCAGAGGGGGTCATAGATCGGAGCTATAGGGAAGTAGTAACTCCAAAGATGGCAGATAGATGGGTGACAGTGAGGGGGACTGGGAGGAAGCAGCCAGTGCAGGGACCCCCTGTGGTCGTTCCCCTCAAGAACAAGTATACCGTTTTGGATACTTGTGGGGGGGACGACTTACCAGGGGTAAGTAACGGGGCTCAGGCCTCTGGCACGGAGCCTGTCCCCGCTACTCAGAAGGGAAGGGTGGAGAAGAGCAGAGCAATAATAATTGGGGACTCGATAGTTCGGGGCACAGATAGGCGGTTTTGTGGGAACAAGAGAGACTCACGTTTGGTATGTTGCCTCCCAGGTGCAAGGGTACGTGATGTCTCTGATCGTGTTTTCCGGGTCCTTAAGGGGGAGGGGGAGCAGCCTGAAGTCGTGGTCCATATTGGCACCAATGACATAGGTAGGAGGAGTGCTGAGGATGTTAGACAGGCTTTTAGGGAGCTAGGTTGGAAGCTCAGAGTTAGAACGAACAGAGTTGTTGTCTCTGGTTTGTTACCCGTGCCACGTGATAGAGAGTCGAGGAATAGGGAGAGAGAACAGTTAAATGCGTGGCTACAGGGATGGTGTAGGAGGGAGGGATTTCGGTACTTGGATAACTGGGGTTCTTTCTGGGGAAGGTGGGACCTCTATAAACAGGATGGTCTGCACCTGAACCTGAGGGGCACCAGTATCCTTGGGGGGAGGTTTGCTAGTGCTCTTGGGGGGGGTTTAAACTAACTCTGCAGGGGCATGGGAACCCAGACTGTAGCTTTAGGGTGCAGGACCTGGAGTGTCGGGAGTTTAGGAATATGGCATCAATCTTAAAGGAGGGTGCCTGTAAACAGAAGAGTGGCTTGAAGTGTGTATACTTTAATGCCAGAAGTATACGAAATAAGGTAGGTGAACTCGCAGCGTGGGTTGGTACCTGGGACTTCGATGTTGTGGCTATTACGGGGACGTGGCTAGATCAGGGACAGGATTGGCTGTTGCAGGTTCCAGGGTTTAAATGTTTTAGTAGGGTCAGAGGTGGGGGTAAAAGAGGGGGGGGTGTGGCTTTGCTTGTCAAAGATAGTATTACAGCGGTGGAAAGGAAGATGGACGAAGATTTGCCATCTGAGGTAGTTTGGGTTGAGGTTAGGAATAGGAGAGGTGAGGTCACCCTGTTAGGAGTCTTTTACAGGCCTCCTAATAGTCCTAGAATCGTTGAAGAAAGGATTGCGAAGATGATTCAGGAGAAGAGTGACAGTAATAGGGTGATTGTTATGGGAGACTTTAACTTTCCTGATATTGATTGGGAAAGCTATAGCTCAAGTTCGTTAGATGGGTCAGTGTTTGTGCAATGTGTGCAGGAGAGTTTCCTGACACAATATGTAGATAAGCCAACAAGAGGTGAGGCCATACTGGATTTGGTTCTGGGTAACGAACCAGGCCAGGTATTAGAACTAGAGGTAGGTGAGCACTTTGGGGACAGTGACCACAATTCGGTGATTTTTACTCTAGTGATGGAGAGGGATAAGTGTGTACTACAGGGCAAGAGTTATAGCTGGGGGCAGGGAAATTATGATGCGTTGAGGCATGATTTAGGATGTGTGGATTGGAAAAGTAGATTCCAAGGCAAGAGCGTAATTGATATGTGGAACTTGTTCAAGGAGCAACTATTGAGTGTCCTTGATAAGTACGTACCTATCAGGCAGGGAGGAAACGGTAGTATGAGGGAGCCGTGGTTTAATAAGGAGTTGGAATCCCTTGTTAAATGGAAGAGGGCGGCCTTTGTAAAGATGAGGCGTGAAGGTTCAATAGGGGCGATTGAGAGTTATAAGGTAGCCTGGAAGGACCTGAAGAGAGAGCTAAGAGCAGCAAGGAGGGGACATGAAAGGTCCTTAGTGGGTAGGATTAGGGAAAACCCTAAGGCTTTCTATAGGTATGTTAGGAATAAAAGAATGACTAGGGAAGGAATAGGTCCAATCAAGGATAGTAATGGGAAGTTGCGTGTGGAGGCTGAAGAGATTGGGGAGGCACTGAATGAATACTTTTCGTCAGGATTCACTCAGGAACAGGACATTGTTGTCGATATGAATACTGAGGCACGAATAAGTAGAATGGATGGCTTTGAGATATGTAGAGAAGAGGTGTTGGAAATTCTGGCAAGGGTGAAAATAGATAAGTCCCCTGGGCCTGATGGCATTTATCCTAGGATTCTCTGGGAAGCAAGGGAGGAGATTGCAGAGCCATTGGCCTTGATTTTTGTGTCCTCTTTGTCTACAGGATTAGTGCCAGAGGACTGGAGGCTAGCAAACGTGGTTCCCTTGTTCAAGAAGGGGAGTAGGGATAATCCTAGTAACTATAGGCCAGTGAGTCTCACTTCTGTTGTGGGCAAAGTCTTAGAGAGAATTGTAAGGGATAGGATTTATGCACATCTGGATAAGAATAATGTGATCAAGGATAGTCAGCATGGTTTTGTGAAGGGCAGGTCGTGCCTCACAAACCTTATTGAATTCTTTGAGAAGGTGACTAAGGAGGTAGATGAGGGGAAAGCGGTAGATGTGGTATATATGGATTTTAGTAAGGCGTTTGATAAGGTCCCCCATGGTAGGCTACTGCAGAAAATACAGAGATATGGCATTGAGGGTGAGTTGGAGGTTTGGATTAGGAATTGGCTCTCTGGAAGAAGACAGAGGGTAGTAGTTGATGGCAAAGGTTCATCTTGGAGTGCCGTCACTAGCGGTGTTCCGCAAGGATCTGTTTTGGGACCATTGCTGTTTGTCATTTTTATAAATGACCTGGAGGAAGGGTTAGAAGGTTGGGTGAGCAAGTTTGCGGATGATACGAAAGTCGGAGGAGTTGTAGACAGTGAGGAAGGATATGGCAGGTTACAGCGGGATATAGAGAAGCTGCAGAGCTGGGCAGAAAGGTGGCAAATGGAGTTCAATGTAGCTAAGTGTGAAGTGATTCACTTTGGTAAGAGTAATAAAAACATGGATTACTGGGCTAATGGTAAACTACTTGGTAGTGTGGAAGAGCAGAGGGATCTTGGTGTCCATGTACACAGATCTCTGAAAGTTGCCACCCAGGTAAATAGTGCAGTGAAGAAGGCATATGGCGTACTGGCTTTTATTGGTAGAGGAATTGAGTTCCGGTGTCCTGAGGTCATGCTGCAGTTGTATAAGACTCTGGTGTGGCCGCATCTGGAATATTGTGTGCAGTTTTGGTCGCCATACTATAGGAAGGATGTGGAGGCACTGGAACGGGTGCAGAGGAAGTTTACCAGGATGTTGCCTGGTATGGTAGGAAAATCCTATGAGGAAAGGCTGAGGCACTTGGGGTTGTTTTCATTGGAGAAAAGAAGGTTTAGGGGTGATTTGATAGAGGTGTACAAGATGATTAGGGGGTTAGATCGGGTTGACAGTGAGAACCTTTTTCCACGTATGGAGTCAGCTATTACAAGGGGGCATAGCTTTAAATTAAGGGGGGGGAAGATATAGGACTGATGTTCGGGGTAGGTTCTTCACTCAGCGAGTCGTAAGTTAATGCCCTGCCAGTAGCAGTAGTGGACTCTCCCTCTTTATGGGTATTTAAGCGGGCATTGGATAGGTATATGGAGGATAGTGGGTTAGTGTAGGTTAGGTGGGCTTTGATCGGCGCAACATCGAGGGCCGAAGGGCCTGTACTGCGCTGTATTCTTCTATGTTCTATATCTTAAACCAGCCAGCACAGAGTCAGTGCCCTAAACTGAGGACAGTGGAAATCTGCTGATTATATATATCTAACCAGCCAGCACAGACTCTGTGCCCGAAACTGAGGAGAGTGTAAATCTCCTGGTTGTATATATTTAACCAGCCAGCGCAGAGTCAGTGCCCTAAACTGAGGAGAGTGTAAATCTCCCTGGTTATATATATTTAACCAGCCAGCACAGACTCAGTGCCATAAATTGAGGAGGGGGTAAATCTCCCAGTTATATATATTTAACCGTACAGCACAGACTCAGTGCCATAAACTGAGGAGAGGGTAAATATCCTGGTTATATATATTTTACCAGCCAGCACAGAGTCACTGACCGAAACTGAGGAGACTATAAATCTCCTGGTTAGATATATTTAACCAGCCAGCACAGAGTCCCTGACTGAAACTCAGGAGATTGTAAATCTCACTGGTTATATATATTTAACCACCAAGCAAAGAGTCAGTGCCCTAAACTGAGGAGCGTGTAAATTTCCTGGTTAAATAAATTTAACCAGCCAGCACAGAGTCAGTGCCCTAAACTGAGAAGAGTGTAAATCTCCTGGTTACATATATTTAACCAGCCAGAACAGAGTGTGCCCTAAACTGAGAAGAGTGTAAATCTCCTGGTTACATATATTTAACCAGCCAGCACAGAGTCTGTGCCCTAAACTGAGGACAGTGGAAATCTCCTGATTATATATATTTAACCAGCCAGCACAGACTCAGTGCCATAAACTGAGGAGAATGTAAAACTCCGGGTTTCACATATTTAACCAGCCAGCACAGAGTTAGTGCCCAAAACACAGGAGAGTGTTAATGTCCTGGTCATATATTTTTAACCACCCAGCGCAGACTTGGTGCCCTCAATTGAGGAGAGTGTAATTCTCCTGGTTACATGTAATTAACCAGCCAGCAGACAGTCAGTGCCCTAAACTGAGGAGAGTGTGAATCTCCCTGGTTATATATGTTTAACCAGCCCGCACAGAGTCTGTGCCCTGAACTGATCAGAGTGTAAATCTCCTGGTCATAGAAATTTAACCAGCCAGCGCAGAGTTTGTGCCCTAAACTGAGGAGAGTGTAAATCTCCTGGTAATATATATTTAACCAGCCAGCATAGACTCAGTGCCATAAACTGAGGAGCGGGTAAATCTCCTGGTTATATATATTTAACCAGACAGCACAGAGTCAGTGCCCTAAACTGAGGAGAGTGTAAATCTCCTGGTTATATATGTTGAACCAGCCAGCACAGAGTCAGTGCCATAAACTGAGGAGCGGGTAAATCTCCTGGTTGTATATATTTAACGAGACAGCACAGACTCAGTGCCATAAACTGAGGAGTGCGTAAATCGCCTGGTTACATATATTTAACCAGCCAGCACAGAGTCAGTGCCCTAAACTGAGGAGAGTGTCAGTCTCCCTGGTTATATTTATTTAACCAGACAGCACAGACTCAGTGCCAAAAACTGAGGAGTGCGTAAATCGCCTGGTTACATTTATTTAACCAGCCAGCACAGAGTCAGTGCCCGAAACTGAGGACAGTGTAAATCTCCTGGTTATATATATTTTACCAGCCAGCGCACAGTTCGTGCCCTAAACTGAGGACAGTGTAAATCTCCTGGTTATATATCTTTAACCAGACAGCACAGAGTCAGTAACATAAACAGAGGAGAGTGTAAATCTCCTGGTTTCATATAATTAACCAGCCAGCACTGAGTCAGTGCCCGAAACTGCAGAGAGTGTAAATCTCCTGGTAATATAAATGTAACCAGCCAGCAAAGAGTCAGTTCCCTAAACTGAGGCGAGTGTAAATCTCTTGGTTATATAAACTTAACCAGCCAGCACAGAGTCAGTGCCCTAAACTGAGGAGAGTGTAAATCTCCTGGTTATATATATTTTACCAGCCAGCACAGACTCAGTGCCCTAAACTGAGGAGAGTGTAAATCTCCTGGTTATATATATTTAACCAGCCAGCACAGACTTAGTGCCCTAAACTGAGGAGAGTGTAAATCTCCCTGGTTATATATATTTAACCAGCCCGCACAGAGTCAGTGCCCTAAACTGATGAGAGTGTAAATCTCCTGGTAATATATATTTAACCAGACAGCACAGACTCAGTGCCATAAACTGAGGAGTGCGTAAATCGCCTGGTTACGTATATTTAACCAGCCAGCACAGAGTCAGTGCCCTAAACTGAAGACAGTGGATATCTCCCTGGTGATAGATATTTACCTAGCCTGCACATAGTCAGTGCCATAAACTGACGAGAGTGTAAATCTCCCTGTTTATGTATTTTTAACCAGCCAGCACAGACTCAGTGCCCTAAACTGAGGAGAGTGTAAATCTCCTGGTTAATTATATTTAACGAGACAGCACAGACTCAGTGCCATGAACTGAGGAGAGTGTAAATCTCCTGGTTACATATATTTAACCAGCGAGCACAGACTCAGTGCCCAAAACTGAGGAGTGTGTAAATCACCTGGTTATATAAATTTAACCAGCCAGTACAGACCCAGGCCAAAAACTGAGGAGAGTGTAAATCTCCTGGTTATATATATTTAACCAGCCAGCATAGACTCCGTGCCATAAACTGAGGAGCGGGTAAATCTCCTGGTTATATATATTTAACCAGACAGCACAGACTCAGTGCCATAAACTGAGGAGTGCGTAAATCGCCTGGGTACATATATATTTAACCAGCCAGCACAGAGTCAGTGCCCTAAACTGAGGAGAGTGTCAATCTCCCTGGTTATATATATTTAACCAGCCAGCACAGAGTCAGTGCCCTAAACTGAGGACAGTGGATATCTCCCTGGTGATAGATATTTACCGAGCCTGCACATAGTCTGTGCCATAAACTGATAAGAGTGTAAATCTCCCTGGTTATGTATTTTTAACCAGCCAGCACAGAGTCTGTGCCCTAAACTGAGGACAGTGGAAATCTCCTGATTATATGTATCGAACCAGCCAGCACAGACTCTGTGCCCTAAACTGAGAAGAGTGCAAATTTCCTGGTTAAATAAATTTAACCAGCCAGCACAGACTCAGTGCCCTAAACTGCGGAGAGTGTAAATCTCCTGGTTATTTTTATTCAACCAGCCAGCACAGAGTCATTGCCCAAAACTGAGGAGAGTGTAAATCTCCTGGTGATATATATTTCACCACACAGGAAATAGTCAGTGCCCTAAACTGAAGAGAGTGTAAATCTCCTGGTTATACATAATTAACCAGCCAGCACAGAGTCAGTTCCCTAAACTGAGGAGAGTGTATATCTCCTGTTTATATATATTTAACCAGTCAACACAGAGTCAGTGCCGTAAACTGAGGAGAATGTAAATCTCACTGGTTATATACATTTAACCAACCAGCAAAGAGTCCGTTCCCTAAACTGAGGAGAGTGTAAATCTCCTGGTCAGATATATTTAACCAGCCAGCGCAGATTTAGTGCCCTAAACTGAGGAGAGTGTAAATCTCCTGGTTAGAAATATTTAACCACCCAGCAAAGAGTCAGTACCCTAAACTGAGGAGTGTGTAAATCTCCCTGGTTATATATATTTAACCACCCAGCAAAGAGTCAGTGCCCTAAACTGAGGACAGTGGAAATCTCCTGATTATATGTATCTAACCAGCCAGCACAGAGTCAGTGCCCTAAACTGAGGAGAGTGCAAATCTCCTCGTTATATATCTTTAACCAGCCAGCGCAGAGTCAGTGACTGAAACTGAGGAGAGTTAAAATCTCCTGGTTATATATAATTAACCAGCCAGCGCAGAGTTAGTGCCCTAAACTCAGGAAAGTGTAAATCGCCTAGTTACATATATTTAATCAGTCAGCACAGAGTCAGTGCTCAAAACTGAGGAGAGTGTAAATCTCACTGGTTATTTATATTTAACGAGTCTGCACAGAGTTCGTGCCCAAAACAGAGGAGAGTGTTAATGTCCTGGTCATATATTTTTAACCACCCAGCGCAGACTTCGTGCCCTCAATTGAGGAGAGTGTAATTCTCCTGGTTACATGTAATTAACCAGCCAGCAGACAGTCAGTGCCCTAAACTGAGGAGAGTGTAAATCTCCCTGGTTAGATATGTTTAACCAGCCAGCGCAGAGTTTGTGCCCTAAACTGAGGAGAGTGTAAATCTCCTGGTAATATATATTTAACCAGCCAGCATAGACTCAGTGCCATAAACTGAGGAGCGGGTAAATCTCCTGGTTATATATATTTAACCAGACAGCACAGAGTCAGTGCCCTAAACTGAGGAGAGTGTAAATCTCCTGGTTATATATATTGAACCAGCCAGCACAGAGTCAGTGCCCGAAACTGAGGAGAGTGTAAATTCCTGAGGAGAGTGTAAAATCTCCTGGTAATATAAATTTAACCAGCCAGCAAAGAGTCAGTTCCCTAAACTGAGGAGAGTGTAAATCTCCTGGTTATATATATTGAACTAGCCTGCACAGAGGCAGTGCCCTAAACGGAGGAGAGTGCAAATTGCTCGTTACATATCTTTAACCAGCCAGCACAGAATCAGTGCGCAAAACTGAGGACAGTGGAAATCTCCTGGTTATATATATCTAACCAGCCAGCACAGACTCAGTGCCATAAACTGAGGAGAGGGTAAATCTCCTGGTTATATATATTTTACCAGACAGCACAGAGTCACTGACCGAAACTGAGACTATAAATCTCCTGGTAATATAAATTTAACAAAACAGCACAGAGTCAGTGCCCGAAACTGAGGAGAGTGGAAATCTCCTGGTTATATATATTTAACCCCCCAGCACAGAGTCAGTACCCTGAACTGAGGAGAGTGGAAATCTCCTGGTCATATATATTTAACCAGCCAGCGCAGAGTTAATGCCCTAAAGTGAGGACAGTGGAAATCTCCTGGTTAAATAAATTTAACCAGCCAGCACAGCCTCAGTGGCCTAAACACAGAGTGTAAATCTCCTGGTAATATATATTTAACCAGCCAGCATAGACTCAGTGCCATAAACTGAGGAGCGGGTAAATCTCCTGGTTATATATATTTAACCAGACAGCACAGACTCAGTGCCAAAAACTGAGGAGTGCGTAAATCACCTGGTTACATTTATTTAACCAGCCAGCACAGAGTCAGTGCCCGAAACTGAGGAGAGTGTAAATTCCTCGTTACATATATTTAACCGGCCACCATAGAGTCACTGCCCGAAACTGAGGTCAGTGTAAATCTCCTGGTTATATATATTTTACCAGCCAGCGCACAGTTCGTGCCCTAAACTGAGGACAGTGTAAATCTCCTGGTTATACATCTTTAACCAGCCAGCACAGAGTCAGTAACATAAACAGAGGAGAGTGTAAATCTCCTGGTTTCATATAATTAACCAGCCAGCACTGAGTCAGTGCCCTAAACTGCAGAGAGTGTAAATAACCTGGTTATATATATTTAACCAGCCAATACAGAGTCAGTGCCCTAAACTGAGGTGAGTGTAAATCTCCTGGTAATATAAATTTAACAAGCCAGCACAGAGTCAGTGCCCTAAACTGAGGAGAGTGGAAATCTCCTGGTAATATAAATGTAACCAGCCAGCAAAGAGTCAGTTCCCTAAACTGAGGCGAGTGTAAATCTCTTGGTTATATAAACTTAACCAGCCAGCACAGAGTCAGTGCCCTAAACTGAGGAGAGTGTAAATCTCCTGGTTATATATATTTTACCAGCCAGCACAGACTCAGTGCCCTAAACTGAGGAGAGTGGAAATCTCCTGGTTACATATATTTAACCAGCCAGCACAGACTCAGTGACCGAAACTGAGGAGAGTGGAAATCTCCTGGTTACATATATTTAACCAGCCAGCACAGACTTAGTGCCCTAAACTGAGGAGACTTAAATCTCCCTGGTTATATATATCAAACCAGCCCGCACAGTCAGTGCCCTAAACTGATGAGAGTGTAAATCTCCTGGTAATATATATTTAACCAGACAGCACAGACTCAGTGCCATAAACTGAGGAGTGCGTAAATTGCCTGGTTACATATATTTAACCAGCCAGCACAGAGTCAGTGCCCTAAACTGAGGACAGTGGATATCTCCCTGGTGATAGATATTTACCTAGCCTGCACATAGTCAGTGCCATAAACTGATGAGAGTGTAAATCTCCCTATTTATGTATTTTTAACCAGCCAGCACAGACTCAGTGCCCTAAACTGAGGAGAGTGTAAATCTCCTGGTTAATTATATTTAACGAGACAGCACAGACTCAGTGCCATGAACTGAGTAGTGTGTAAATCTCCTGGTTACATATATTTAACCAGCGAGCACAGACTCAGTGCCCGAAACTGAGGAGTGTGTAAATCACCTGGTTATATAAATTTAACCAGCCAGTACAGACCCAGGCCCAAAACTGAGGAGAGTGTAAATCTCCTGGTTATATATATTTAACCAGCCAGCATAGACTCCGTGCCATAAACTGAGGAGCGGGTAAATCTCCTGGTTATATATATTTAACCAGCCAGCACAGACTCAGTGCCATAAACTGAGGAGTGCGTAAATCGCCTGGGTACATATATTTAACCAGCCAGCACAGAGTCAGTGCCCTAAACTGAGGAGAGTGTCAATCTCCCTGGTTATATATATTTACCGAGCCTGCACATAGTCAGTGCCATAAACTGATAAGAGTGTAAATCTCCCTGGTTATGTATTTTTAACCAGCCAGCACAGAGTCTGTGCCCTAAACTGAGGACAGTGGAAATCTCCTGATTATATATATCGAACCAGCCAGCACAGACTCTGTGCCCTAAACTGAGGAGAGTGCAAATTTCCTGGTTAAATAAATTTAACCAGCCAGCACAGACTCAGTGCCCTAAACTGCGGAGAGTGTAAATCTCCTGGTTATTTTTATTCAACCAGCCAGCACAGAGTCATTGCCCAAAACTGAGGAGAGTGTAAATCTCCTGGTGATATATATTTCACCACACAGGAAATAGTCAGTGCCCTAAACTGAAGAGAGTGTAAATCTCCTGGTTATACATAATTAACCAGCCAGCACAGAGTCAGTTCCCTAAACTGAGGAGAGTGTATATCTCCTGTTTATATATATTTAACCAGTCAACACAGAGTCAGTGCCGTAAACTGAGGAGAGTGTAAATCTCACTGGTTATATACATTTAACCAACCAGCAAAGAGTCCGTTCCCTAAACTGAGGAGAGTGTAAATCTCCTGGTCAGATATATTTAACCAGCCAGTGCAGATTTAGTGCCCTAAACTGAGGAGAGTGTAAATCTCCTGGTTAGAAATATTTAACCACCCAGCAAAGAGTCAGTACCCTAAACTGAGGAGAGTGTAAATCTCCCTGGTTATATATATTTAACCCGCCCGCATAGAGTCAGTGCCCTAAACTGAGGAGAGTGTAAATCTCCTGGTTATATATATTTAACCACCCAGCAAAGAGTCAGTGCCCTAAACTGAGCAGAGTGTAAATCTCCTGGTAATATACATTGAACCACCCAGCAAAGAGTCAGTGCCCTAAACTGAGGACAGTGGAAATCTCCTGATTATATGTATCTAACCAGCCAGCACAGAGTCAGTGCCCTAAACTGAGGAGAGTGCAAATCTCCTCGTTATATATCTTTAACCAGCCAGCGCAGAGTCAGTACCCTAAACTGAGGAGAGTGTAAATCTCCTGGTTATATATATTTAACCACCCAGCAAAGAGTCAGTGCCCGAAACTGAGGAGAGTGTAAATCTCCTGGTAATATACATTTAACCAGCCAGCAAAGAGTCAGTGCCCTAAACTGAGGACAGTGGAAATCTCCTGATTATATGTATCGAACCAGCCAGCACAGAGTCAGTGCCCTAAACTGAGGAGAGTGCAAATCTCCTTGTTATATATCTTTAACCAGCCAGCGCAGAGTCAGTGACTGAAACTGAGGAGAGTTAAAATCTCCTGGTTATATATAATTAACCAGCCAGCGCAGAGTTAGTGCCCTAAACTCAGGAAAGTGTAAATCGCCTAGTTACATATATTTAATCAGTCAGCACAGAGTCAGTGCTCAAAACTGAGGAGAGTGTAAATCTCACTGGTTATTTATATTTAACGAGCCTGCACAGAGTCAGTGCCCTAAACAGGGGAGAGTGTAAATTCCTCGTTACATATATTTAACCAGCCAGCACAGAGTCAGTGCCCTAAACTGAGGACAGTGGAAATCTCCCTGGTGATAGATATTTCCCTAGCCTGCACATAGTCAGTGCCATAAACTGATGAGAGTGTAAATCTCACTGGTTACGTAAAGTTAACCAGCCAGCACAGACTCAGTGCCATAAACTGAGGAGAGGGTAAATCTCCTGGTTATATATATTTTACCAGCCAGCACAGAGTCACTGACCTAAACTCAGGAGAGTGTAAATCTCCTGGTTATACACATTTAACCACGCAGCAAAGAGTCTGTGCCTTAAACTGAGAGGAGTGTAAATCTCCTGGTTATATATTATTAACGAGCCAGCAGAGAGTCAGTGCCCAAAACTCAGCAGAGTTGAAATCTCCTGGATATATATATTTAACCAGCCAACACAGAATCAGTGCCCTCAACTGAGGAGAGTGTAAATCTCCTGGTTACATATATTTAACCAGCCAGCACAGACTCAGTGCCCTAAACTGAGGAGACTGTAAATCTCCCTGGTTATATATATTAAACCAGCCCGCACAGAGTCAGTGCCCTAAACTGAGGAGAGTGTAAATCTCCTAGTCATATATATTTAACCTGCCAGCATAGACTCTGTGCCATAAACTGAGGAGCGGGTAAATCTCCTGGTGAAATATATTTAACCAGCCAGCACAGACTCAGTGCCATAAACTGAGGAGTGCATAAATCGCCTGGTTTCGTATATTTAACCAGCCAGCACAGAGTCAGTGCCCTAAACTGAGGAGAGTGTCAATCTCCCTGGTTGTATATATTAAACTAGCGTACACAGAGTCAGTGCCCTAAACTGAGGACAGTGGATATCTCCCTGGTGATAGATATTTACCTAGCCTGCACATAGTCAGTGCCATAAACTGATGAGAGTGTAAATCTCCCTGGTTATGTATTTTTAACCAGCCAGCACAGAGTCTGTGCCCTAAACTGAGGACAGTGGAAATCTCCTGATTATATATATCTAACCAGCCAGCACAGACTCTGTGCCCTAAACTGAGGAGAGTGCAAATTTCCTGGTTAAATAAATTTAACCAGCCAGCACAGACTCAGTGCCCTAAACTGAGGAGAGTGTAAATCTCCTGGTTCATTTTCTTTAACCAGCCAGCACAGACTCAGTGCCATAAACAGGGGAGAGAGTAAATCTCCTGGTTGTATATATTTAACGAGACAGCACAGACTCAGTGCCATGAACTGAGTAGTGTGTAAATCTCCTGGTTACATATATTTAACCAGTGAGCACAGACTCAGTGCCCGAAACTGAGGAGTGTGTAAATCACCTGGTTATATAAATTTAACCAGCCAGTACAGACCCAGGCCCAAAACTGAGGACAGTGTAAATCTCCTGCTTATATATATTTAACCAGCCAGAATAGACTCTGTGCCATAAACTGAGGAGCGGGTAAATCTCCTGGTTATATATATTAAACTAGCCTGCACAGAGTCTGTGCCCTAAACTGAGGACAGTGGATATCTCCCTGGTGATAGATATTTACCTAGCCTGCACATAGTCAGTGCAATAAACTGATGAGAGTGTAAATCTCCTGGTTAGAAATATTTAACCACCCAGCAAAGAGTCAGTGCCCTAAACTGAGGAGAGTGTAAATCTCCTGGTAAAATAAATTTAACCAGCCAGCACAGACTCAGTGCCCAAAACTGAGGAGAGTGTAAATCTCCTGGTTATATATATTTCACCACACAGGAAATAGTCAGTTCCCTAAACTGAAGAGAGTGTAAATCTCCTGGTTATACATAATTAAACAGCCAGCACAGAGTCAGTTCCCTAAACTGAGGAGAGTGTATATCTCCTGGTTATATATATTTAACCAGTCAACACAGAGTCAGTGCCGTAAACTGAGGAGAGTGTAAATCTCACTGGTTATATACATTTAACCAACCAGCAAAGAGTCAGTGCCCTAAATTGAGGAGAGTGTAAATCTCCTGGTTATATATATTTAACCACCCAGCAAAGAGTCAGTGCCCTAAACTGAGGAGAGTGGAAATCTCCTGGTAATATACATTTAACCACCCAGCAAAGAGTCAGTGCCCTAAACTGAGGACAGTGGAAATCTCCTGATTATATGTATCTAACCAGCCAGCACAGAGTCAGTGCCCTAAACTGAGGAGAATGCAAATCTCCTCGTTATATATCTTTAACCAGCCAGCGCAGAGTCAGTGCCCTCAACTGAGGAGAGTGTAAATCTCCTGGTTATATAAATTTAACCAGCCAGCACAGAGTTAGTGCCCTAAACTGAGGAGAGTGTAAATCTCACTGGTTATTTATATTTAACGAGCCAGCACAGACTCAGTGCCACAAACTGAGGAGAGTGGAAATCTCCTGGTCATATATATTTAAGCACCCAGCCCAGAGTTTGTGCCCTAAACTGAGGAGAGTGTAAATCTCCTAGTTATATATATTTAACCAGCCAGCACAGAGTCAGGGCTCTAAACTGAGGAGAGTGTCAATCTCACTGGTTATTTCTATTTAACCAGCCAGCACAGACTCAGTGCCCTAAACTGAGGAGAGTGTAAATTCCTCGTTACATATATTTAACCAGCCTGCACATAGTCAGTGCCCTAAACTAAGGACAGTGGAAATCTCCTGGTTATATTAATTAACAAGCCAGCAGAGAGTCAGTGACCAAAACTCAGCAGAGCTGAAATCTCCTGGTTATATATATTTAACCAGCCAACACAGAATCAGTGCCTGAAACTGAGGAGAATGTAAAACTCCTGGTTTCATATATTTAACCAGCCAGCACAGAGTTAGTGCCCAAAACAGAGGAGAGTGTTAATGTCCTGGTTATATATAATTAACCAGCCAGCACAGTCAGTGCCCAAAACTGAGCAGAGTTGAAATCTCCTGGTCATTTCTATTTAACCAGCCAGCACAGAGTCAGTGCTCTAAACTGAGGAGAGTGTAAATCTCACTGGTTATATAAATTTAACCAGCCAGCATAGACTCAGTGCCCGAAACTGAGGAGAGTGTCAATCTCCTGGTTATTTAAATTTAACCAGCCAGCACAGACTCAGTGCCCAAAACTGAGGGCAATGTAAATCTCCTGGTAATATAAATTTAACAAGCCAGCACAGAGTCAGTGCCATAAACTGCGGATATTGTAAATCTCCTGGTTATATATATTAAGTCAGCCAGCACAGAGTCAGTTCACTAAACTGAGGTGACTGTAAATCTCCTGGTGATATATATTTATCCAGCCAGCACAGAGTCAGTGCCCTACACTGAGAAGAGAGTAAATTTCCTGGTTATATATATTTAACCAGCAAGCACAGGCTCAGTTCCATAAACTGAGGAGAGGGTAAATCTCCTGGTTATATATATTTTACCAGACAGAGCAGAGTCACTGACCAAAACTGAGGAGAGTGTAAATCCCCTGGTAATATAAATTTAACAAGCCAGCACAGAGTCAGTGCCATAAACTGCGGAGAGTGTAAATCTTCTGGTGATATATATTAAACCAGCCAGCACAGAGTCAGTTCACTGAACTGAGGTGACTGTAAATCTCCTGGTTATATATATTTATCCAGCCAGCACAGAGTCAGTTCCGAAAACTGATGAGAGTGTAAATCTCCTGGTTATATATATTTAACCAGCCAGCACAGACTCAGTGCCATAAACTGAGGAGAGAGTAAATCTCCTGGTTAAATAAATTTAACCAGCCCGCACAGAGTCAGTGCCCTAAACTGAGGGGAGTGTTAATCTCACTGGTTATATAAATTTAACCAGCCAGCACAGACTCAGTGCCCTAAACTGAGGAGTGTGTTAATCTCCTGGTTATATATATTTAACCAGCCAGCACAGACTCAGTGCCCTAATCTGAGGAGAGTGTAAATCTCCTGGTTAGAAATATTTAACCACCCAACAAAGAGTCAGTGCCCTAAACTGAGGAGAGTGTAAATCTCCCTGGTTGTATATATTTTACCAGCCCGCACAGACTCAGTGCCATAAACTGAGGAGAGTTTAAATCTCCTGGTGATATATATTTAACCAGCCAGCACAGACTCATTGACATAAACTGAGGAGAGGGTAAATCTCCTGGTTATATATATTTTACCAGCCAGCACAGAGTTAGTGCCCAAAACAGAGGAGAGTGTTAATGTCCTGGTTATATATAATTAACCAGCCAGCACAGTCAGTGCCCAAAACTGAGCAGAGTTGAAATCTCCTGGTCATTTCTATTTAACCAGCCAGCACAGAGTCAGTGCTCTAAACTGAGGAGAGTGTAAATCTCACTGGTTATATAAATTTAACCAGCCAGCATAGACTCAGTGCCCGAAACTGAGGAGAGTGTCAATCTCCTGGTTATTTAAATTTAACCAGCCAGCACAGACTCAGTGCCCAAAACTGAGGACAATGTAAATCTCCTGGTAATATAAATTTAACAAGCCAGCACAGAGTCAGTGCCATAAACTGCGGATATTGTAAATCTCCTGGTTATATATATTAAGTCAGCCAGCACAGAGTCAGTTCACTAAACTGAGGTGACTGTAAATCTCCTGGTGATATATATTTATCCAGCCAGCACAGAGTCAGTGCCCTACACTGAGAAGAGAGTAAATTTCCTGGTTATATATATTTAACCAGCAAGCACAGGCTCAGTTCCATAAACTGAGGAGAGGGTAAATCTCCTGGTTATATATATTTTACCAGACAGAGCAGAGTCACTGACCGAAACTGAGGAGAGTGTAAATCCCCTGGTAATATAAATTTAACAAGCCAGCACAGAGTCAGTGCCATAAACTGCGGAGAGTGTAAATCTTCTGGTGATATATATTAAACCAGCCAGCACAGAGTCAGTTCACTGAACTGAGGTGACTGTAAATCTCCTGGTTATATATATTTATCCAGCCAGCACAGAGTCAGTTCCGAAAACTGATGAGAGTGTAAATCTCCTGGTTATATATATTTAACCAGCCAGCACAGACTCAGTGCCATAAACTGAGGAGAGAGTAAATCTCCTGGTTAAATAAATTTAACCAGCCCGCACAGAGTCAGTGCCCTAAACTGAGGGGAGTGTTAATCTCACTGGTTATATAAATTTAACCAGCCAGCACAGACTCAGTGCCCAAAACTGAGGAGTGTGTTAATCTCCTGGTTATATATATTTAACCAGCCAGCACAGACTCAGTGCCCTAATCTGAGGAGAGTGTAAATCTCCTGGTTAGAAATATTTAACCACCCAACAAAGAGTCAGTGCCCTAAACTGAGGAGAGTGTAAATCTCCCTGGTTGTATATATTTTACCAGCCCGCACAGACTCAGTGCCATAAACTGAGGAGAGTTTAAATCTCCTGGTGATATATATTTAACCAGCCAGCACAGACTCATTGACATAAACTGAGGAGAGGGTAAATCTCCTGGTTATATATATTTTACCAGCCAGCACAGAGTCACTGACCGAAACTGAGACTATAAATCTCCTGGTAATATAAATTTAACAAAACAGCACAGAGTCAGTTCCCTAAACTGCGGAGAGTGTAAATCTTATGGTTATATAAATTTAACCAGCCAGCACAGACTCAGTGCCCTAAACTGCGGAGAGTGTAAATCTCCTGGTTATATATATTCAACCAGTCAGTGCCCTAAACTGAGGAGAGTGTAAATCTCCTGGTTATATATATTTCACCACATAGGAAATAGTCAGTGCCCTAAACTGAGGAGAGTGTAAATCTCCTGGTTATACATAATTAACCAGCCAGCACAGAGTCAGTTCCCTAAACTGAGGAGAGTGTATATCTCCTGGTTATATATATTTAACCAGTCAATACAGAGTCAGTGCCGTAAACTGAGGAGAGTGTAAATCTCACTGGTTATATATATATTTAACCACCCAGCAAAGAGTCCGTTCCCTAAACTGAGGAGAGTGTAAATCTCCTGGTCAGATATATTTAACCAGCCAGCGCAGATTTAGTGCCCTAAACTGAGGAGAGTGTAAATCTCCTGGTTAGAAATATTTAACCACCCAGCAAAGAGTCAGTGCCCTCAACTGAGGAGAGTGTAAATCTCCCTGGTTATATATATTTAACCCGCCCGCATAGAGTCAGTGCCCTAAACTGAGGAGAGTGCAAATCTCCTCGTTATATATCTTTAACCAGCCAGCGCAGAGTCAGTGACTGAAACTGAGGAGCGTTAAAATCTCCTGGTTATATATAATTAGCCAGCCAGCGCAGAGTTAGTGCCCTAAACTGAGGAAAGTGTAAATCGCCTAGTTACATATATTTAATCAGCCAGCACAGAGTCAGTGCCCTAAACTGAGGAGAGTGTAAATCTCACTGGTTATTTATATTTAACGAGCCTGCACAGAGTCAGTGCCCTAAACAGGGGAGAGTGTAAATTCCTCGTTACATATATTTAACCAGCCAGCACAGAGTCAGTGCCCTAAACTGAGGACAGTGGAAATCTCCCTGGTGATAGATATTTACCTAGTCTGCACATAGTCAGTGCCATAAACTGATGAGAGTTTATGGTTACGTAAAGTTAACCGGCCAACACAGACTCAGTGCCATAAACTGAGGAGAGGGTAAATCTCCTGGTTATATATATTTTACCAGCCAGCACAGAGTCACTGACCGAAACTGAGGAGACTATAAATCTCCTGGTAATATAAATTTAACAAAACAGCACACAGTCAGTTCCCTTAACTTGCGGAGAGTGTAAATCTTATGGTTATATATATTTAACCAGCCAGCACAGAGTCACTGACCGTACCTCAGGAGAGTGTAAATCTCCTGGTTATATACATTTAACCACCCAGCAAAGAGTCTGTGCCGGAAACTGAGGAGAGTGTAAATCTCCTGGTTATATATAATTAACGAGCCAGCAGAGAGTCAGTGCCCAAAACTCAGCAGAGTTGAAATCTCCTGGATATATATATTTAACCAGCCAGCAGAGGCTCAGTAACCGAAACTGAGGAGAGTGTAAATCTCCTGGTTACATATATTTCACCACCCAGCACAGACTCAGTGCCCTAAACTGAGGAGACTGTAAATCTCCCTGGTTATATATTTTAAACCAGCCCGCACAGATTCAGTGCCCTAAACTGAGGAGAGTGTAAATCTCCTGGTTATATATATTGAACTAGCCTGCACAGAGGCAGTGCCCGAAACGGAGGAGAGTGCAAATTGCTCGTTACATATATTTAACCAGCCAGCACAGAGTCAGTGCCCAAAACTGAGGAGAGTGTAAATTCCTCGTTACATATATTTAACGAGCCAGCACATAGTCAGTGCCCTAACCTGAGGACTGTGGAAATCTCCTGGTTATATATATCTAACCAGCCAGCACAGAGTCTGTGCCCTAAACTGAGGAGAGTGTAAAATCCTCGTTACATATATTTAACCAGCCAGCATAGAGTCAGTGCCCTAAACTGAGGAGAGTGTAAATCTCCCTGGTTATATAAATTTAACCAGCCAGCACAGACTCAGTGCCCTCAACTGCGGAGAGTGTAAATCTCCTGGTTATATATATGTCACCACACAGGAAATAGTCAGTGCCCTAAACTGAAGAGAGTGTAAATCTCCTGGTTATACATAATTAACCAGCCAACACAGAGTCAGTTCCCTAAACTGAGGAGAGTGTATATCTCCTGGTTATATATATTTAACCAGTCAATACCGAGTCAGTGCCGTAAACTGAGGAGAGTGTAAATCTCCCTGGTTATATATATTTAACCCGCCCGCATAGAGTCAGTGCCCTAAACTGAGGAGAGTGTTAATCTCCTGGTTATATATATTTAACCACCCAGCAAAGAGTCTGTGCCCTAAACTGAGGAGAGTGTAAATCTCACTGGTCATATAAATTTAACCAGCCAGCATAGACTCAGTGCCCTAAACTGAGGAGAGTGTAAATCTCCTGGTGATTTAAATTTCACCAGCCAGCACAGACTCAGTGCACAAAACTGAGCAGAGTGTAAATCTCCTGGTAATATAAATTTAACAAGCCAGCACAGAGTCAGTGCCGTAAACTGATGAGAGTGTAAATCTCCTGGTTAGAAATATTTAACCACCCAGCAAACAGTCATTGCCCGAAACTGAGGAGAGTGTAAATCTCCTGGTTAAATTAATGTAACCAGCCAGCACAGATTCAGTGCCCTAAACTGAGGAGAGTGTAAATCTCCTGGTTATATATATTTAACCAGCAAGCACAGACTCAGTTCCATAAACTGAGGAGAGGGTAAATCTCCTGGTTATATATATTTCACCAGACAGCACAGAGTCACTGACCGAAACTGAGGAGAGTGTAAATCCCCTGGTAATATAAATTTAACAAGCCAGCACAGAGTCAGTGCCATAAATTGCAGAGAGTGTAAATCTCCTGGTTATATCTATAAAACCAGCCAGCACAGAGTCAATTCACTAAATTGAGGTGACTGTAAATCTCCTGGTTGTATATATTTATCCAGCCAGCACAGAGTCAGTTCCGAAAACTGATGAGAGTGTAAATCTCCTGGTTATATATATTTAACCAGCCAGCACAGAGTCTGTGCCCTAAACTGAGGAGAGTGTAAATCTCCCTGGTTATATAAATTTAACCAGCCAGCACAGACTCAGTGCCCTAAACTGAGGAGAGTGTAAATCTCCTGGTTATATATATTTAACCAGCCAGCTCAGACTCAGTGCCATAAACTGAGGAGTGTGTAAATCTCCTGCTTACATATATTTAACCAGCCATCACAGACTCAGTGCCATAAACTGAGGAGAGAGTAAATCTCCTGGTTGTATATATTTAACGAGACAGCTCAGACTCAGTGCCATAAACTGAGGAGTGTGTAAATCTCCTGGTTATATATATTGAACAAGCCTGCACAGAGGCAGTGCCCTAAACGGAGGAGAGTGTAAATTCCTCGTTACATATATTTAACGAGCCAGCACATAGTCAGTGCCCTAACCTGAGGACTGTGGAAATCTCCTGGTTATATATATCTAACCAGCCAGCACAGAGTCTGTGCCCTAAACTGAGGAGAGTGTAAAATCCTCGTTACATATATTTAACCAGCCAGCATAGAGTCAGTGCCCTAAACTGAGGAGAGTGTAAATCTCCCTGGTTATAAATATTTAACCAGCCTGCACAGAGTCAGTGCCCTAAACTGAGGAGAGTGTAAATCTCCTGGGAAAATAAATTTAACCAGCCAGCACAGACTCAGTGCCCTAAACTGCGGAGAGTGTAAATCTCCTGGTTATATATATATTCAACCAGTCAGTGCCCTAAACTGAGGAGAGTGTAAATCTCCTGGTTATATATATGTCACCACACAGGAAATAGTCAGTGCCCTAAACTGAGGAGAGTGTTAATCTCCTGGTTATATATATTTAACCACCCAGCAAAGAGTCTGTGCCCTAAACTGAGGAGAGTGTAAATCTCACTGGTTATATATATTTAACCAGTCAATACAGAGTCAGTGCCGTAAACTGAGGAGAGTGTAAATCTCCTGGTGATTTAAATTTCACCAGCCAGCACAGACTCAGTGCCCAAAACTGAGCAGAGTGTAAATCTCCTGGTAATATAAATTTAACAAGCCAGCACAGAGTCAGTGCCGTAAACTGATGAGAGTGTAAATCTCCTGGTTAGAAATATTTAACCACCCAGCAAACAGTCATTGCCCGAAACTGAGGAGAGTGTAAATCTCCTGGTAATATAAATTTAACCAGCCAGCACAGACTCAGTGCCCTAAACTGAGGAGAGAGTAAATTTCCTGGTTAAATTAATGTAACCAGCCAGCACAGATTCAGTGCCCTAAACTGAGGAGAGTGTAAATCTCCTGGTTATATATATTTAACCAGCAAGCACAGACTCAGTTCCATAAACTGAGGAGAGGGTAAATCTCCTGGTTATATATACTTCACCAGACAGCACAGAGTCACTGACCGAAACTGAGGAGAGTGTAAATCCCCTGGTAATATAAATTTAACAAGCCAGCACAGAGTCAGTGCCATAAATTGCAGAGAGTGTAAATCTCCTGGTTATATATATTAAACCAGCCAGCACAGAGTCAATTCACTAAATTGAGGTGACTGTAAATATCCTGGTTGTATATATTTATCCAGCCAGCACAGAGTCAGTTCCGAAAACTGATGAGAGTGTAAATCTCCTGGTTATATATATTTAACCAGCCAGCACATAGTCTGTGCCCTAAACTGAGGAGAGTGTAAATCTCCCTGGTTATATAAATTTAACCAGCCAGCACAGACTCAGTGCCCAAAACTGAGGAGAGTGTAAATCTCCTGGTTATATATATTTAACCAGCCAGCTCAGACTCAGTGCCATAAACAGAGGAGTGTGTAAATCTCCTGGTTACATATATTTAACCAGCCATCACAGACTCAGTGCCATAAACTGAGGAGAGAGTAAATCTCCTGGTTGTATATATTTAACGAGACAGCTCAGACTCAGTGCCATAAACTGAGGAGTGTGTAAATCTCCTGGTTATATATATTGAACTAGCCTGCACAGAGGCAGTGCCCTAAACGGAGGAGAGTGCAAATTGCTCGTTATATATATTTAACCAGCCAGCACAGAGTCAGTGCCCAAAACTGAGGAGTGTGTTAATCTCCTGGTTATATAACTTTAACCAGCCAGCACTGACCCAGTGCCCAAAACTGAGGAGTGTGTAAATCTCCTGGTTATATATATTTAACCAGCCATTACAGAGTCAGTGCGGAAAACTGAGGAGTGTGTTAATCTCCTGGTTATATAACTTTAACCAGCCAGCACAGACCCAGTGCCCAAAACTGAGGAGAGTGTTAATCTCCTGGTTATATCTATTTAACCAGCCAGCACAGACTCAGTGCCCTAATCTGAGGAGAGTGTAAATCTCCTCGTGAGAAATATTTAACCACCCAACAAAGAGTCAGTGCCCTAAACTGAGGAGAGTGTAAATCTCCTGGTTATATATATTTAACCAGTCAGCACAGACTCAGTGCCCTAAACTGGGGAGAGTTTAAATCTCCTGGTTATATATATTTAACCAGCCAGCACAGACTCAGTGCCATAAACTGAGGAGAGGGTAAATCTCCTAGTTATATATATTTAACCAGACAGCACAGACTCAGTGCCATAAACTGAGGAGAGGGTAAATCTCCTGGTTATATATATTTTACCAGCCAGCATAGAGTCACTGACCGAAACAGAGGAGACTATAAATCTCCTGGTAATATAAATTTAACAAAACAGCACAGAGTCAGTTCCCTAAACTGCGGAGAGTGTAAATCTCCTGGTTATATATATTTAACCAGCCAGCACAGAGACAGTTCCCGTAACTGAGGAGTGTGTAAATCTCCTGGTTATTTTTATTTAACCAGCCAGCACAGTGTCACTGACCGAAACTCAGGAGAGTGTTAATGTCCTGGTCATATATATTTAACCAGCCAGCACAGACTTCGTGCCCTCAACTGAGGAGAGTGTAAATCTCCTGGTTATATGTAATTAACCAGCCAGCAGACAGTCAGTGCCCAAAACTGAGCAGAGTGTAAATCTTCTGGTTATATATATTTAACCAGCCAGCACAGAGTCAGTGCCCTAAACTGAGGAGAATGTAAAACTCCGGGTTTCACATATTTAACCAGCCAGCACAGAGTTAGTGCCCAAAACAGAGGAGTGTGTAAATCTCCTGGTTATATATATTTAACCAGCCATCACAGAGTCAGTGCCGAAAACTGAGGAGTGTGTTAATCTCCTGGTTATATAACTTTAACCAGCCAGCACAGACCCAGTGCCCAAAACTCAGGAGAGTGTTAATGTCCTGGTCATATATTTTTAACCACCCAGCGCAGACTTCGTGCCCTCAACTGAGGAGAGTGTAATTCTCCTGGTTATATGTAATTAACCAGCCAGCAGACAGTCAGTGCCCTAAACTGAGGAGAGTGTGAATGTCCTGGTCATATATATTTAACCAGCCAGCATAGACTCTGTGCCATAAACTGAGGAGCGGGTAAATCTCCTGGTTATATATATTTAACCAGACAGCACAGACTCAGTGCCATAAACTGAGGAGTGCGTAAATCGCCTGGTTACATATATTTAACCAGCCAGCACAGAGTCAGTGCCCTAAACTGAGGAGAGTGTCAGTCTCCCTGGTAAAATATATTTAACCAGCCTGCACAGAGTCTGTGCCCGAAACTGAGGAGAGTGTAAATTCCTGAGGAGAGTGTAAAATCTCCTGGTAATATAAATTTAACCAGCCAGCAAAGAGTCAGTTCCCTAAACTGAGGAGAGTGTAAATCTCCTGGTTATATATATTGAACTAGCCTGCACAGAGGCAGTGCCCTAAACGGAGGAGAGTGCAAATTGCTCGTTACATATCTTTAACCAGCCAGCACAGAATCAGTGCGCGAAACTGAGGACAGTGGAAATCTCCTGGTTATATATATCTAACCAGCCAGCACAGACTCAGTGCCATAAACTGAGGAGAGGGTAAATCTCCTGGTTATATATATTTTACCAGCCAGCACAGAGTCACTGACCGAAACTGAGACGAAAAACCTCCTGGGAATATAAATTTAACAAAACAGCACAGAGTCAGTTCCCTAAACTGCGGAGAGTGTAAATCTTATGGTTATGTATATTTAACCAGCCAGCACAGAGTCAGTGCCCGAAACTGAGGAGAGTGGAAATCTCCTGGTCATATATATTTAACCAGCCAGCGCAGAGTTAATGCCCAAAAGTGAGGACAGTGTAAATCTCCTGGTTACATATATTTAACCAGCCAGCACAGACTCAGTGCTCTAAACTGAGGAGAGTGTAAATTTGCTGGTTAAATAAATGTAACCAGCCTGCACAGACTCAGTGCCATAAACTGAGGTGAGGGTAAATCTCCCGGTTGCATATATTTATCCAGACAGCACAGACTCAGTGCCATAAACTGAGGAGAGGGTGAATCTCCTGGTTATATATATTTAACCAGCCAGCAGAGACTCAGTAACCGAAACTGAGGAGAGTGTAAATCTCCTGGTTATATATATTGAACGAGCCTGCATAGAGGCAGTGCCCTAAACGGAGGAGAGTGCAAATTGCTCGTTACATATCTTTAACCAGCCAGCACAGAGTCAGTGCGCGAAACTGAGGACAGTGGAAATCTGCTGGTTATACATATCTAACCAGCCAGCACAGACTCAGTGCCATAAACTGAGGAGAGGGTAAATCTCCTGGTTATATCTATTTTACCAGCCAGCACAGAGTCACTGACCGAAACTGAGTCTATAAATCTCCTGGTAATATAAATTTAACAATACAGCACAGAGTCAGTTCCCTAAACTGCGGAGAGTGTAAATCTTATGGTTATATAAATTTAACCAGCCAGCACAGAGTCAGTGCCCTAAACTGAGGAGAGTGTAAATTTCCTGGTTATGTAAATTTAACCAGCCAGCACAGACGCAGTGCCCTGACTGAGGAGAGGGTAAATCTCATGGTTATATATATTTTCCCAGCCAGCACAGAGTCAGTGCTCTAAACTGAGGAGAGTGTAAATTTGCTGGTTAAATAAATGTAACCAGCCTGCACAGACTCAGTGCCATAAACTGAGGTGAGGGTAAATCTCCCGGTTGCATATATTTATCCAGACAGCACAGACTCAGTGCCATAAACTGAGGAGAGGGTGAATCTCCTAGTTATATATATTTAACCAGCCAGCAGAGACTCAGTAACCGAAACTGAGGAGAGTGTAAATCTCCTGGTTACATATATTTAACCACCCAGCACAGACTCAGTGCCCGAAACTGAGGAGACTGTAAATCTCCCTGGTGAAATATATTAAACCAGCCCGCACAGAGTCAGTGCCCTAAACTGAGGAGAGTGTAAATCTCCTGGTAATATATATTTAACCAGACAGCACAGGCTCAGTGCCATAAACTGAGGAGTGCGTAAATCGCCTGGTTACATATATTTAACCAGCCAGCACAGATTCAGTGTCCTAAACTGAGGAGAGTGTAAATTCCTCGTTACATATATTTAACGAGTCAGTGCCCTAACCTGAGGACTGTGGAAATCTCCTGGTTATATATATCTAACCAGCCAGCACAGAGTCTGTGGCCTAAACTGAGGAGAGTGTAAAATCCTCGTTACATATATTTAACCAGCCAGCATAGAGTCACTGCCCTAAACTGAGGACAGTGTAAATCTCCTGGTTATATATATTTTACCAGCCAGCGCACAGTTCGTGCCCTAAACTGAGGACAGTGTAAATCTCCTGGTTATACATCTTTAACCAGCCAGCACAGAGTCAGTAACATAAACAGAGGAGAGTGTAAATCTCCTGGTTATATATATTTAACCAGCAAGCACAGGCTCAGTTCCATAAACTGAGGAGAGGGTAAATCTCCTGGTGAAATATATTTTACCAGACAGAACAGAGTCAGTTCACTGAACTGCGGTGACTGTAAATTTCCTGGTTATATATATTTTTCCAGCCAGCACAGAGTCAGTTCCGAAAACTGATGAGAGTGTAAATCTCCTGGTTATATATATTTAACCAGCCAGCACCGAGTCTGTGCCCTAAACTGAGGAGAGTGTAAATCTCCTGGTTATATATATTTAACCAGCCAGCACAGACTCAGTGCCATAAACTGAGGATAGAGTATATCTCCTGGTTAAATAAATTTAACCAGCCCGCACAGAGTCAGTGCCCTAAACTGAGGGGAGTGTAAATTTCCTGGTTAAATAAATTTAACCAGCCAGCACAGACTCAGTGCCCTAAACTGAGGAGAGAGTAAAACTCCTGGTTATATATAGTTAACCAGCCAGCACAGACCCAGTGCCCAAAACTGAGGAGAGTGTAAATCCCCTGGTTATATATATTTAACGAGACATCTCAGACTCAGTGCCATAAACTTAGGAGTGTGTAAATCTCCTGGTTACATATATTTAACCAGCCAGCACAGAGTCAGTGCTCTAAACTGAGGAGAGTGTAAATCTCACTGGTTATATAAATTTAACCAGCCAGCACAGACTCAGTGCCCTAAACTGAGGAATGTGTTAATCTCCAGGTTATATAAATTTAACCAGCCAGCACAGACCCAGTGCCCAAAACTGACGAGAGTGTAAATCTCCTGGTTATATATATTTAACCAGCCAGCACAGACTCAGTGCCCTAATCTGAGGAGAGTGTAAATCTCCTCGTGAGAAATATTTAACCACCCAACAAAGAGTCAGTGCCCTAAACTGAGGAGAGTGTAAATCTCCCTGGTTGTATATATTTAACCAGCCCGAACAGACTCAGTGCCATAAACTGAGGAGAGTTTAAATCTCCTGGTTATATATATTTAACCAGCCAGCACAGACTCAGTGACATAAACTGAGGAGAGGGTAAATCTACCAGTTATATATATTTAACCAGACAGCACAGACTCAGTGTCATAAACTGAGGAGAGGGTAAATATCCTGGTTATATATATTTTACCAGCCAGCACAGAATCTCTGACCGAAACAGAGGAGACTATAAATCTCCTGGGAATATAAATTTAACAAGACAGCACAGAGTCAGTTCCCTAAACTGCGGAGAGTGTAAATCCCCTGGTTATATATATTTAACCAGCCAGCACAGAGTCAGTTCCCGAAACTGAGGAGTGTGTAAATCTCCTGGTTATTTTTATTGAACCAGCCAGCATAGAATCACTGACCGAAACTCAGGAGAGTGTTAATGTCCTGGTCATATATATTTTACCAGCCAGCGCAGAGTCAGTGCCCTAAACTGAGGAGAGTGTAAATCTCCTGGTTATATATATTTAACCAGCAAGCACAGACTCAGTTCCATAAACTGAGGAGAGGGTAAATCTCCTGGTTATATATATTTCACCAGACAGCACAGAGTCACTGACCGAAACTGAGGAGAGTGTAAATCCCCTGGTAATATAAATTTAACAAGCCAGCACAGAGTCAGTGCCATAAATTGCAGAGAGTGTAAATCTCCTGTTTATATATATTAAACCAGCCAGCACAGAGTCAATTCACTAAATTGAGGTGACTGTAAATCTCCTGGTTGTATATATTTATCCAGCCAGCACAGACTCAGTTCCGAAATCTGAGGAGAGTGTAAATCTCCCCTGTTATATAAATTTAACCAGCCAGCACAGACTCAGTGCCCTAAACTGAGGAGAGTGTAAAGCTACTGGTTAAATAAATTTAACCAGCCAGCTCAGACTCAGTGCCATAAACTGAGGAGTGTGTAAATCTCCTGGTTACATATATTTAACTAGCCAGCACAGACCCAGTGCCCAAAACTGAGGAGAGTGTTAATCTCCTGGTTATATATATTTAACCAGCCAGCACAGACTCAGTGCCCTAATCTGAGGAGAGTGTAAATCTCCTCGTGAGAAATATTTAACCACCCAACAAAGAGTCAGTGCCCTAAACTGAGGAGAGTGTAAATCTCCTGGTTATATATATTTAACCAGTCAGCACAGACTCAGTGCCCTAAACTGAGGAGAATGTAAAACTCCGGGTTTCACATATTTAACCAGCCAGCACAGAGTTAGTGCCCAAAACAGAGGAGAGTGTTAATGTCCTGGTCATATATTTTTAACCACCCAGCGCAGACTTCGTGCCCTCAACTGAGGAGAGTGCAAATCTCCTGGTTATATATATTTAACCAGCCAGCACAGAGTCAGTGCCATAAACTGAGGAGTGCGTAAATCTCCTGGTTATATATATTTAACCAGCCCGCACAGACTCAGTGCCATAAACTGAGGAGCGGGTAAATCTCCTGGTTATATATATTTAACCAGACAGCACAGACTCAGTGCCATAAACTGAGGAGTGCGTAAATCGCCTGGTTACATATATTTAACCAGCCAGCAGAGTCAGTGCCCTAAACTGAGGAGAGTGTCAGTCTCCCTGGTAAAATATATTTAACCAGCCTGCACAGAGTCAGTGCCCGAAACTGAGGAGAGTGTAAATTCCTGAGGAGACTGTAAAATCTCCTGGTAATATAAATTTAACCAGCCAGCAAAGAGTCAGTTCCCTAAACTGAGGAGAGTGTAAATCTCCTGGTTATATATATTGAACTAGCCTGCACAGAGGCAGTGCCCTAAACGGAGGAGAGTGCAAATTGCTCGTTACATATCTTTAACCAGCCAGCACAGAATCAGTGCGCGAAACTGAGGACAGTGGAAATCTCCTGGTTATATATATCTAACCAGCCAGCACAGACTCAGTGCCATAAACTGAGGAGAGGGTAAATCTCCTGGTTATATATATTTTACCAGCCAGCACAGAGTCACTGACCGAAACTGAGACTATAAATCTCCTGGTAATATAAATTTAACAAAACAGCACAGAGTCAGTTCCCTAAACTGCGGAGAGTGTAAATCTTATGGTTATGTATATTTAACCAGCCAGCACAGAGTCAGTGCCCGAAACTGAGGAGAGTTTAAATCTCCTGGTTATATATATTTAACCCCACAGCAAAGAGTCAGTGCCCTAAACTGAGGAGAGTGTAAATCTCCTGGTTATGTAAATTTAACCAGCCAGCACAGAGTCAGTACCCTAAACTGAGGAGAGTGTAAATTTCCTGGTTATGTAAATTTAACCAGCCAGCACAGACGCAGTGCCCTGAACTGAGGAGAGTGGAAATCTCCTGGTCATATATATTTAACCAGCCAGCGCAGAGTTAATGCCCAAAAGTGAGGACAGTGTAAATCTCCTGGTTACATATATTTAACCAGCCAGCACAGACTCAGTGCTCTAAACTGAGGAGAGTGTAAATTTGCTGGTTAAATAAATGTAACCAGCCTGCACAGACTCAGTGCCATAAACTGAGGTGAGGCTAAATCTCCTGGTTGTATATATTTATCCAGACAGCACAGACTCAGTGCCATAAACTGAGGAGAGGGTGAATCTCCTGGTTATATATATTTAACCAGCCAGCAGAGACTCAGTAACCGAAACTGAGGAGAGTGTAAATCTCCTGGTTACATATATTTGACCACCCAGCACAGACTCAGTGCCCTAAACTGAGGAGACTGTAAATCTCCCTGGTTATATATATTAAACCAGCCCGCACAGAGTCAGTGCCCTAAACTGAGGAGAGTGTAAATCTCCTGGTAATATATATTTAACCAGACAGCACAGGCTCAGTGCCATAAACTGAGGAGTGCGTAAATCGCCTGGTTACATATATTCAACCAGCCAGCACAGAGTCAGTGCCCTAAACTGAGGAGAGTGTAAATTCCTCGTTACATATATTTAACGAGCCAGCACATAGTCACTGCCCTAAACTGAGGACAGTGTAAATCTCCTGGTTATATATATTTTACCAGCCAGCGCACAGTTCGTGCCCTAAACTGAGGACAGTGTAAATCTCCTGGTTATACATCTTTAACCAGCCAGCACAGAGTCAGTAACATAAACAGAGGAGAGTGTAAATCTCCTGGTTTCATATAATTAACCAGCCAACACAGAGTCAGTGCCCTAAACTGAGGTGAGTGTAAATCTCCTGGTAATATAAATTTAACAAGCCAGCACAGAGTCAGTGCCCTAAACTGAGGAGAGTGTAAATCTCCTGGTAATATAAATTTAACAAGCCAGCACAGAGTCAGTGCCCTAAACTGAGGAGAGTGGAAATCTCCTGGTAATATAAATTTAACCAGCCAGCAAAGAGTCAGTTCCCTAAACTGAGGAGAGTGTAAATCTCCTGGTTATATATATTGAACGAGCCTGCACAGAGGCAGTGCCCTAAACGGAGGAGAGTGCAAATTGCTCGTTACATATCTTTAACCAGCCAGCACAGAGTCAGTGCGCGAAACTGAGGACAGTGGAAATCTGCTGGTTATACATATCTAACCAGCCAGCACAGACTCAGTGCCATAAACTGAGGTGAGGGTAAATCTCCTGGTTGTATATATTTATACAGACAGCACAGACTCAGTGCCATAAACTGAGGAGAGGGTGAATCTCCTGGTTATATATATTTAACCAGCCAGCAGAGACTCAGGAACCGAAACTGAGGAGAGTGTAAATCTCCTGGTTACATATATTTAACCACCCAGCACAGACTCAGTGCCCTAAACTGAGGAGACTGTAAATCTCCCCGGTTATATATATTAAACCAGCCCGCACAGAGTCAGTGCCCTAAACTGAGGAGAGTGTAAATCTCCTGGTAATATATATTTAACCAGACAGCACAGGCTCAGTGCCATAAACTGAGGAGTGCGTAAATCGCCTGGTTACATATATTTAACCAGCCAGCATAGAGTCAGTGCCCTAAACTGAGGACTGTGGAAATCTCCTGGTTATATATATCTAACCAGCCAGCACAGAGTCTGTGCCCTAAACTGAGGAGAGTGTAAAATCCTCGTTACATATATTTAACCAGCCAGCATAGAGTCACTGCCCTAAACTGAGGACAGTGTAAATCTCCTGGTTATATATATTTTACCAGCCAGCGCACAGTTCGTGCCCTAATCCGAGGACAGTGTAAATCTCCTGGTTATACATCTTTAACCAGCCAGCACAGAGTCAGTATCATAAATAGAGGAGAGTGTAAATCTCCTGGTTATATATATTTAACCAGCAAGCACAGGCTCAGTGCCCTAAACTGAGGAGAGAGTAAATCTCCTGGTTAAATAAATTTAACCAGCCCGCACAGAGTCAGTGCCCTAAACTGAGGGGAGTGTAAATTTCCTCGTTAAATAAATTTAACCAGCCAGCACAGACTCAGTGCCCTAAACTGAGGAGAGTGTAAAACTCCTGGTTATATATATTTAACCAGCCAGCACAGACCCAGTGCCCAAAACTGAGGAGAGTGTAAATCTCCTGGTTATATATATTTAACGAGACATCTCAGACTCAGTGCCATAAACTTAGGAGTGTGAAAATCTCCTGGTTACATATATTTAACCAGCCAGCACAGAGTCAGTGCTCTCAACTGAGGAGAGTGTAAATCTCACTGGTTATATAAATTTAACCAGCCAGCACAGACTCAGTGCCCTAAACTGAGGAATGTGTTAATCTCCTGGTTATATAAATTTAACCAGCCAGCACAGACCCAGTGCCCAAAACTGACGAGAGTGTAAATCTCCTGGTTATATATATTTAACCAGCCAGCACAGACCCAGTGCCCAAAACTGACGAGAGTGTAAATCTCCTGGTTAGAAATATTTAACCACCCAACAAAGAGTCAGTGCCCTAAACTGAGGAGAGTGTAAATCTCCCTGGTTGTCTATATTTAACCAGCCCGAACAGATTCAGTGCCATAAACTGAGGAGAGTTTAAATCTCCTGGTTATATATATTTAACCAGCCAGCACAGTCTCAGTGACATAAACTGAGGAGAGGGTAAATCTCCTCGTTATATATATTTAACCAGACAGCACAGACTCAGTGTCATAAACTGAGGAGAGGGTAAATATCCTGGTTATATAAATTTTACCAGCCAGCACAGAATCTCTGACCGAAACAGAGGAGAGTGTCAATCTCCTGGTAATATAAATTTAACAAAACAGCACAGAGTCAGTTCCCTTAACTGCGGAGAGGGTAAATCTCCTGGTTATATATATTTAACCAGCCAGCACAGAGTCAGTTCCCGAAACTGAGGAGTGTGTAAATCTTCTGGTTATTTTTATTGAACCAGCCAGCACAGAGTCAGTTCCCGAAACTCAGGAGAGTGTTAATGTCCTGGTCATATATATTTTACCAGCCAGCGCAGACTTCGTGTCCTGAACTGAGGAGAGTGTAAATCTCCTGGTTATATATATTTAACCAGCCAGCACAGACTCTGTGCCCTAAACTGAGGAGAGTGCAAATCTCCTGATTAGAAATATTTAACCACCCAGCAAAGAGTGAGTGCCCTAAACTGAGGAGAGTGTAAATCTCCTAGTTATATATATGTCACCACACTAGAAATAGTCAGTGCTCTAAACTGAAGAGAGTGTAAATCGCCTGGTTATACATAATTAACCAGCCAGCACAGAGTCAGTTCCCTAAACTGAGGAGAGTGTATATCTCCTGGTTGTATATATTTAACCAGTCAATACAGAGTCAGTGCCGTAAACTGAGGAGAGTGTAAATCTCACTGGTTATATATATTTAACCACCCAGCAAAGAGTCCGTTCCCTAAACTGAGGAGAGTGTAAATCTCCTGGTCAGATATATTTAACCAGCCAGCGTAGATTTAGTGCCCTAAACTGAGGAGAGTGTAAATCTCCTGGTTAGAAATATTTAACCACCCAGCAAAGAGTCAGTGCCCTAAACTGAGGAGAGTGTAAATCTCCCTGGTTATATATATTTAACCCGCCCGCATAGAGTCAGTGCCCTAAACTGAGGAGAGTGTTAATCTCCTGGTTATATATATTTAACCACCCAGCAAAGAGTCTGTGCCCTAAACTGAGGAGAGTGTAAATCTCACTGGTTATATAAATTTAACCAGCCAGCATAGACTCAGTGCCCTAAACTGAGGAGAGTGTAAATCTCCTGGTGATTTAAATTTCACCAGCCAGCACAGACTCAGTGCCCAAAACTGAGCAGAGTGTAAATCTCCTGGTAATATAAATTTAACCAGCCAGCACAGACTCAGTGCCCTAAACTGAGGAGAGAGTAAATTTCCTGGTTAAATTAATGTAACCAGCCAGCACAGATTCAGTGCCCTAAACTGAGGAGAGTGTAAATCTCCTGGTTATATATATTTAACCAGCAAGCACAGACTCAGTTCCATAAACTGAGGAGAGGGTAAATCTCCTGGTTATATATATTTCACCAGACAGCACAGAGTCACTGACCGAAACTGAGGAGAGTGTAAATCCCCTGGTAATATAAATTTAACAAGCCAGCACAGAGTCAGTGCCATAAATTGCAGAGAGTGTAAATCTCCTGGTTATATATATTAAACCAGCCAGCACAGAGTCAATTCACTAAATTGAGGTGACTGTAAATCTCCTGGTTGTATATATTTATCCAGCCAGCACAGAGTCAGTTCCGAAAACTGATGAGAGTGTAAATCTCCTGGTTATATATATTTAACCAGCCAGCACAGAGTCAGTGCCCTAAACTGAGGAGAGTGTAAATCTCCCTGGATATATAAATTTAACCAGCCAGCACAGACTCAGTGCCCTAAACTGAGGAGAGTGTAAATCTACTGGTTAAATAAATTTAACCAGCCAGCACAGTCTCAGTGCCCTAAACTGCGGAGAGTGTAAATCTCCTAGTTATATATATGTCACCACACAAGAAATAGTCAGTGCTCTAAACTGAAGAGAGTGTAAATCGCCTGGTTATACTTAATTAACCAGCCAGCACAGAGTCAGTTCCCTAAACTGAGGAGAGTGTATATCTCCTGGTTGTATATATTTAACCAGTCAATACAGAGTCAGTGCCGTAAACTGAGGAGAGTGTAAATCTCACTGGTTATATATATTTAACCACCCAGCAAAGAGTCCGTTCCCTAAACTGAGGAGAGTGTAAATCTCCTGGTCAGATATATTTAACCAGCCAGCGTAGATTTAGTGCCCTAAACTGAGGAGAGTGTAAATCTCCTGGTTAGAAATATTTAACCACCCAGCAAAGAGTCAGTGCCCTAAACTGAGGAGAGTGTAAATCTCCCTGGTTATATATATTTAACCCGCCCGCATAGAGTCAGTGCCCTAAACTGAGGAGAGTGTTAATCTCCTGGTTATATATATTTAACCACCCAGCAAAGAGTCTGTGCCCTAAACTGAGGAGAGTGTAAATCTCACTGGTTATATAAATTTAACCAGCCAGCATAGACTCAGTGCCCTAAACTGAGGAGAGTGTAAATCTCCTGGTGATTTAAATTTCACCAGCCAGCACAGACTCAGTGCCCAAAACTGAGCAGAGTGTAAATCTCCTGGTAATATAACTTTAACCAGCCAGCACAGACTCAGTGCCCTAAACTGAGGAGAGAGTAAATTTCCTGGTTAAATTAATGTAACCAGCCAGCACAGATTCAGTGCCCTAAACTGAGGAGAGTGTAAATCTCCTGGTTATATATATTTAACCAGCAAGCACAGACTCAGTTCCATAAACTGAGGAGAGGGTAAATCTCCTGGTTATATATATTTCACCAGACAGCACAGAGTCACTGACCGAAACTGAGGAGAGTGTAAATCCCCTGGTAATATAAATTTAACAAGCCAGCACAGAGTCAGTGCCATAAATTGCAGAGAGTGTAAATCTCCTGGTTATATATATTAAACCAGCCAGCACAGAGTCAATTCACTAAATTGAGGTGACTGTAAATCTCCTGGTTGTATATATTTATCCAGCCAGCACAGAGTCAGTTCCGAAAACTGATGAGAGTGTAAATCTCCTGGTTATATATATTTAACCAGCCAGCACAGAGTCAGTGCCCTAAACTGAGGAGAGTGTAAATCTCCCTGGTTATATAAATTTAACCAGCCAGCACAGACTCAGTGCCCTAAACTGAGGAGAGTGTAAATCTACTGGTTAAATAAATTTAACCAGCCAGCACAGACTCAGTGCCCTAAACTGAGGAGAGTGTAAATCTCCTGGTTATATATATTTAACCAGCCAGCTCAGACTCAGTGCCATAAACTGAGGAGTGTGTAAATCTCCTGGTTACATATATTTAACCAGCCATCACAGACTCAGTGCCATAAACTGAGGAGAGAGTAAATCTCCTGGTTGTATATATTTAACGAGACAGCTCAGACTCAGTGCCATAAACTGAGGAGTGTGTAAATCTCCTGGTTATATATATTGAACTAGCCTGCACAGAGGCAGTGCCCTAAACGGAGGAGAGTGCAAATTGCTCGTTACATATATTTAACCAGCCAGCACAGAGTCAGTGCCCAAAACTGAGGAGTGTGTTAATCTCCTGGTTATATAACTTTAACCAGCCAGCACAGACCCAGTGCCCAAAACTGAGGAGAGTGTTAATCTCCTGGTTATATATATTTAACCAGTCAGCACAGACTCAGTGCCATAAACTGGGGAGAGTTTAAATCTCCTGGTTATATATATTTCACCAGCCAGCACAGACTCAGTGCCATAAACTGAGGAGATGGTAAATCTCCTGGTTATATATATTTCACCAGACAGCACAGAGTCACTGACCGAAACTGAGGAGAGTGTAAATCCCCTGGTAATATAAATTTAACAAGCCAGCACAGAGTCAGTGCCATAAATTGCAGAGAGTGTAAATCTCCTGGTTATATATATTAAACCAGCCAGCACAGAGTCAATTCACTAAATTGAGGTGACTGTAAATCTCCTGGTTGTATATATTTATCCAGCCAGCACAGAGTCAGTTCCGAAAACTGATGAGAGTGTAAATCTCCTGGTTATATATATTTAACCAGCCAGCACAGAGTCAGTGCCCTAAACTGAGGAGAGTGTAAATCTCCCTGGTTATATAAATTTAACCAGCCAGCACAGACTCAGTGCCCTAAACTGAGGAGAGTGTAAATCTACTGGTTAAATAAATTTAACCAGCCAGCACAGACTCAGTGCCCTAAACTGAGGAGAGTGTAAATCTCCTGGTTATATATATTTAACCAGCCAGCTCAGACTCAGTGCCATAAACTGAGGAGTGTGTAAATCTCCTGGTTACATATATTTAACCAGCCATCACAGACTCAGTGCCATAAACTGAGGAGAGAGTAAATCTCCTGGTTGTATATATTTAACGAGACAGCTCAGACTCAGTGCCATAAACTGAGGAGTGTGTAAATCTCCTGGTTATATATATTGAACTAGCCTGCACAGAGGCAGTGCCCTAAACGGAGGAGAGTGCAAATTGCTCGTTACATATATTTAACCAGCCAGCACAGAGTCAGTGCCCAAAACTGAGGAGTGTGTTAATCTCCTGGTTATATAACTTTAACCAGCCAGCACAGACCCAGTGCCCAAAACTGAGGAGAGTGTTAATCTCCTGGTTATATATATTTAACCAGCCAGCACAGACTCAGTGCCCTAATCTGAGGAGAGTGTAAATCTCCTCGTGAGAAATATTTAACCACCCAACAAAGAGTCAGTGCCCTAAACTGAGGAGAGTGTAAATCTCCTGGTTATATATATTTAACCAGTCAGCACAGACTCAGTGCCATAGACTGGGGAGAGTTTAAATCTCCTGGTTATATATATTTCACCAGCCAGCACAGACTCAGTGCCATAAACTGAGGAGATGGTAAATCTCCTCGTTATATATATTTAACCAGACAGCACAGACTCAGTGCCATAAACTGAGGAGAGGGTAAATCTCCTGGTTATATATATTTTACCAGCCAGCACAGAGTCACTGACCGAAACAGAGGAGACGATAAATCTCCTGGTAATATAAATTTAACAAAACAGCACAGAGTCAGTTCCCTAAACTGCGGAGAGTGTAAATCTCCTGGTTATATATATTTCACCAGCCAGCACAGAGACAGTTCCCGTAACTGAGGAGTGTGTAAATCTCCTGGTTATTTTAATTTAACCAGCCAGCACAGTGTCACTGACCGAAACTCAGGAGAGTGTTAATGTCCTGGTCATATATATTTTACCAGCCAGCGCAGACTTCGTGCCCTCAACTGAGGAGAGTGTAAATCTCCTGGTTATATGTAATTAACCAGCCAGCAGACAGTCAGTGCCCAAAACTGAGCAGAGTGTAAATCTCCTGGTTATATATATTTAACCAGCCAGCACAGAGTCAGTGCCCTAAACTGAGGAGAATGTAAAACTCCGGGTTTCACATATTTAACCAGCCAGCACAGAGTTAGTGCCCAAAACAGAGGAGAGTGTTAATGTCCTGGTCATATATTTTTAACCACTCAGCGCAGACTTCGTGCCCTCAACTGAGGAGAGTGTAATTCTCCTGGTTATATGTAATTAACCAGCCAGCAGACAGTCAGTGCCCTAAACTGAGGAGAGTGTCAATCTCCTGGTTATATATATTTAACCAGCCAGCGCAGAGTCAGTGCCATAAACTGAGGAGTGCGTAAATCGCCTGGTTACATATATTTAACCAGCCTGCACAGAGTCAGTGCCCGAAACTGAGGAGAGTGTAAATTCCTGAGGAGAGTGTAAAATCTCCTGGTAATATAAATTTAACCAGCCAGCAAAGGGTCAGTTCCCTAAACTGAGGAGAGTGTAAATCTCCTGATTATATATATTGAACTAGCCTGCACAGAGGCAGTGCCCTAAACGGAGGAGAGTGCAAATTGCTCGTTACATATATTTAACCAGCCAGCACAGAATCAGTGCGCGAAACTGAGGACAGTGGAAATCTCCTGGTTATATATATCTAACCAGCCAGCACAGACTCAGTGCCATAAACTGAGGAGAGGGTAAATTTCCTGGTTATATATATTTTACCAGCCAGCACAGAGTCACTGACCGAAACTGAGACTATAAATCTCCTGGTAATATAAATTTAACAAAACAGCACAGAGCCAGTTCCCTAAACTGCGGAGAGTGTAAATCTTACGGTTATGTATATTTAACCAGCCAGCACAGAGTCAGTGCTCTAAACTGAGGAGAGTGTAAATCTCACTGGTTATATATATTTCACCCCATAGCAAAGAGTCAGTGCCCTAAACTGAGGAGAGTGTAAATCTCCTGGTTATGTAAATTTAACCAGCCAGCACAGAGTCAGTACCCTAAACTGAGGAGAGTGTAAATTTCCTGGTTATGTAAATTTAACCAGCCAGCACAGACGCAGTGCCCTGAACTGAGGAGAGTGGAAATCTCCTGGTCATATATATTTAACCAGCCAGCGCAGAGTTAATGCCCAGAAGTGAGAACAGTGTAAATCTCCTGGTTACATATATTTAACCAGCCAGCACAGACTCAGTGCTCTAAACTGAGGAGAGTGTAAATTTGCTGGTTAAATAAATGTAACCAGCCTGCACAGACTCAGTGCCATAAACTGAGGTGAGGGTAAATCTCCCGGTTGCATATATTTATCCAGACAGCACAGACTCAGTGCCATAAACTGAGGAGAGGGTGAATCTCCTGGTTATATATATTTAACCAGCCAGCAGAGACTCAGTAACCGAAACTGAGGAGAGTGTAAATCTCCTGGTTACATATATTTAACCACCCAGCACAGACTCAGTGCCCTAAACTGAGGAGACTGTAAATCTCCCTGGTGAAATATATTGAACCAGCCCGCACAGAGTCAGTGCCCTAAACTGAGGAGAGTGTAAATCTCCTGGTAATATATATTTAACCAGACAGCACAGACTCAGTGCCCTAAACTGAGGAGAGTGTAAATTCCTCGTTACATATATTTAACGAGCCAGCACATAGTCAGTGCCCTAACCTGAGGACTGTGGAAATCTCCTGGTTATATATATCTAACCAGCCAGCACAGAGTCTGTGCCCTAAACTGAGGAGAGTGTAAAATCCTCGTTACATATATTTAACCAGCCAGCATAGAGTCACTGCCCTAAACTGAGGACAGTGTAAATCTCCTGGTTATATATATTTTACCAGCCAGCGCACAGTTCGTGCCCTAAACTGAGGACAGTGTAAATCTCCTGGTTATACATCTTTAACCAGCCAGCACAGAGTCAGTAACATAAACAGAGGAGAGTGTAAATCTCCTGGTTTCATATAATTAACCAGCCAGCACAGAGTCAGTGCCCTAAACTGCAGAGAGTGTAAATAACTTGGTTATATATATTTAACCAGCCAACACAGAGTCAGTGCCCTAAACTGAGGTGAGTGTAAATCTCCTGGTAATATAAATTTAACAAGCCAGCACAGAGTCAGTGCCCTAAACTGAGGAGAGTGGAAATCTCCTGGTAATATAAATTTAACCAGCCAGCAAAGAGTCAGTTCCCTAAACTGAGGAGAGTGTAAATCTCCTGGTTATATATATTGAACGAGCCTGCATAGAGGCAGTGCCCTAAACGGAGGAGAGTGCAAATTGCTCGTTACATATCTTTAACCAGCCAGCACAGAGTCAGTGCACGAAACTGAGGACAGTGGAAATCTGCTGGTTATACATATCTAACCAACCAGCACAGACTCAGTGCCATAAACTGAGGAGAGGGTAAATCTCCTGGTTATATCTATTTTACCAGCCAGCACAGTCACTGACCGAAACTGAGTCTATAAATCTCCTGGTAATATAAATTTAACAATACATCACAGAGTCAGTTCCCTAAACTGCGGAGAGTGTAAATCTTATGGTTATATATATTTAACCCCCCAGCAAAGAGTCAGTGCCCTAAACTGAGGAGAGTGTAAATCTCTTGGTTATGTAAATTTAACCAGCCAGCACAGAGTCAGTACCCTAAACTGAGGAGAGTGTAAATTTCCTGGTTATGTAAATTTAACCAGCCAGCACAGACGCAGTGCCCTGAACTGAGGAGAGGGTAAATCTCATGGTTATATATATTTTCCCAGCCAGCACAGAGTCAGTGCTCTAAACTGAGGAGAGTGTAAATTTGCTGGTTAAATAAATGTAACCAGCCTGCACAGACTCAGTGCCATAAACTGAGGTGAGGGTAAATCTCCCGGTTGCATATATTTATCCAGACAGCACAGACTCAGTGCCATAAACTGAGGAGAGGGTGAATCTCCTGGTTATATATATTTAACCAGCCAGCAGAGACTCAGTAACCGAAACTGAGGAGAGTGTAAATCTCCTGGTTACATATATTTAACCACCCAGCACAGACTCAGTGCCCTAAACTGAGGAGACTGTAAATCTCCCTGGTGAAATATATTGAACCAGCCCGCACAGAGTCAGTGCCCTAAACTGAGGAGAGTGTAAATCTCCTGGTAATATATATTTAACCAGACAGCACAGGCTCAGTGCCATAAACTGAGGAGTGGTAAATCGCCTGGTTACATATATTTAACCAGCCAGCACAGAGTCAGTGCCCTAACCTGAGGACTGTGGAAATCTCCTGGTTATATATATCTAACCAGCCAGCACAGAGTCTGTGCCCTAAACTGAGGAGAGTGTAAAATCCTCGTTACATATATTTAACCAGCCAGCATAGAGTCACTGCCCTAAACTGAGGACAGTGTAAATCTCCTGGTTATATATATTTTACCAGCCAGCGCACAGTTCGTGCCCTAAACTGAGGACAGTGTAAATCTCCTGGTTTTCCATCTTTAACCAGCCAGCACAGAGTCAGTCACATAAACAGAGGAGAGTGTAAATCTCCTGGTTTCATATAATTAACCAGCCAGCACAGAGTCAGTGCCCTAAACTGCAGAGCGTGTAAATAACTTGGTTATATATATTTAACCAGCCAACACAGAGTCAGTGCCCTAAACTGAGGTGACTGTAAATCTCCTGGTAATATAAATTTAACCAGCCTGCAGAGAGTCAGTGCCCTAAACTGAGGAGAGTGTATATCTCCTGGTACTATAAACTTAACCAGCCAGCAAAGAGTCAGTTCCCTAAACTGAGGAGAGTGTAAATCTCCTGTTTATATATATTGAACGAGCCTGCACAGAGGCAGTGCCCTAAACGGAGGAGAGTGCAAATTGCTCGTTACATATCTTTAACCAGCCAGCACAGAGTCAGTGCGCGAAACTGAGGACAGCGGAAATCTGCCGATTATACATATCTAACCAGCCAGCACAGACTCAGTGCCATAAACTGAGGAGAGGGTAAATCTCCTGGTTATATCTATTTTACCAGCCAGCACAGAGTCACTGACCGAAACTGAGACTATAAATCTCCTGGTAATATAAATTTAACAATACAGCACAGAGTCAGTTCCCTAAACTGCGGAGAGTGTAAATCTTATGGTTATGTATATTTAACCAGCCAGCACAGAGTCAGTACCCTAAACTGAGGAGAGTGTAAATTTCCTGGTTATGTAAATTTAACCAGCCAGCACAGAGTCAGTACCCTAAACTGAGGAGAGTGTAAATTTCCTGGTTATGTAAATTTAACCAGCCAGCACAGAGTCAGTACCCTAAACTGAGGAGAGTGTAAATTTCCTGGTTATGTAAATTTAACCAGCCAGCACAGACGCAGTGCCCTGAACTGAGGAGAGGGTAAATCTCATGGTTATATATATTTTACCAGCCAGCACAGAGTCAGTGCCCTAAGCTGAGTAGAGTGTAAATCTCCTGGTTATATATATATAACCAGCCAGCACAGAGTCAGTGCCCTAAACTGAGGAGAGTGTAATCTCCTGGTAATATATATTTAACCAGCCAACACAGAGTCAGTGCCCTTAACTGAGGAGAGTGTAAATCTCCCTGGTTATATGTATTTAACCAGCCTGCAGAGAGTCAGTGCCCTAAACTGAGGAGAGTGTATATCTCCTGGTACTATAAACTTAACCAGCCAGCAAAGAGTCAGTTCCCTAAACTGAGGAGAGTGTAAATCTCCTGATGATATAAACCTAACCAGCCAGCACAGAGTCAGTGCCATAAACTGAGGAGTGCATAAATCGCCTGGTTACATATATTTAACCAGCCAGCACAGAGTCAGTGCCCTTAACTGAGGAGGATGTCAATCTCCCTGGTTATATATACTTAACCAGCCTGCACAGAGTCAGTGCCCTAAACTGAGGAGAGTGTAAATTCCTCGTTACATATATTTAACGAGCCAGCACATAGTCAGTGCCCTAACCTGAGGACTGTGGAAATCTCCTGGTTATATATATCTAACCAGCCAGCACAGAGTCTGTGCCCTAAACTGAGGAGAGTGTAAAATCCTCTTTACATATATTTAACCAGCCAGCATAGAGTCATTGCCCTAAACTGAGGACAGTGTAAATCTCCTGGTTATATATATTTTACCAGCCAGCGCACAGTTCGTGCCCTAAACTGAGGACAGTGTAAATCTCCTGGTTATATATCTTTAACCAGCCATCACAGAGTCAGTCACATAAACAGACGAGAGTGTAAATCTCCTGGTTTCATATAATTAACCAGCCAGCACAGAGTCAGTGCCCTAAACTGCAGAGAGTGTAAATAACTTGGTTATATATATTTAACCAGCCAACACAGAGTCAGTGCCCTAAACTGAGGTGAGTGTAATTCTCCTGGTAATATAAATTTATCAAGCCAGCACAGAGTCAGTGCCCTAAATTGAGGAGAGTGGAAATCTCCTGGTTATATAAATTTAACCAGCCAGCAAAGAGTCAGTTCCTAAACTGAGGAGAGTGTAAATCTCCTGGTTATATATATTGAACTAGCCTGCACAGAGGCAGTGCCCTAAACGGAGGAGAGTGCAAATTGCTCGTTACATATCTTTAACCAGCCAGCACAGAGTCAGTGCGCGAAACTGAGGACAGTGGAAATCTGCTGGTTATACATATCTAACCAGCCAGCACAGACTCAGTGCCATAAACTGAGGAGAGGGTAAATCTCCTGGTTATATCTATTTTACCAGCCAGCACAGAGTCACTGACCGAAACTGAGTCTATAAATCTCCTGGTAATATAAATGTAACAAAACAGCACAGAGTCAGTTCCCTAAACTGCGGAGAGTGTAAATCTTATGGTTATATATATTTAACCCCCCAGCAAAGAGTCAGTGCCCTAAACTGAGGAGAGTGTAAATTTCCTGGTTATGTAAATTTAACCAGCCAGCACAGACGCAGTGCCCTGAACTGAGGAGAGTGGAAATCTCCTGGTCTTATATATTTAACCAGCCAGCGCAGAGTTAATGCCCAAAAGTGAGGACAGTTTAAATCTCCTGGTAATATACATTTAACCAGCCAGCACAGACTCAGTGCCATAAACTGAGGAGAGGGTAAATCTCATGGTTATATATATTTTACCAGCCAGCACAGAGTCACTGACCGAAACTGAGGAGAGTGTAAATCTCCTGGTTATATATATTAAACCAGCCAGCACAGAGTCGGTTCACTAAACTGAGGTGACTGTAAATCTCCTGGTTAAATATATTTATCCAACCAGCACAGAGTCAATGCTGTATACTGATGAGAGTGTAAATCTCCTGTTTAGAAATATTTAACCACCCAGCAAAGAGTCAGTGCCCTAAACTGAGGAGAGTGTAAATCTCCCTGGTTATATATATTTAACCAACCCGCACAGAGTCATTGCCCGAAACTGAGGAAAGTGTAAATCTCCTGGTAATATAATCTTAACCAGCCAGCACAGACTCAGTGCCCTCAACTGAGGAGAGTGTAAATTTCCTGGTTAAATAAATTTAACCAGCCAGCACAGACTCAGTGCCCGAAACTGAGGAGAGTGTAAATCTCCTGGTTTCATCTATTTAACCAGCCAGCACAGATTCAGTGCCCTAAACTGAGGGGAGTGTAAATCTCCTGGTTATATATATTTAACCAGCCAGCACAGAGTCAGTGCCCTAAACTGCAGAGAGTGTAAATCTCCTGGTTATATATATTTTACCAGCCAGCGCACAGTTCGTGCCCTAAACTGAGGAGAGTGTGTATCTCCTGGTTATATATCTTTAACCAGTCAGCACAGAGTCAGTAACATAAATAGAGGAGAGTGTAAATCTCCTGGGTTCATATAATTAACCAGCCAGCACAGAGTCAGTGCCCTAAACTGCAGAGAGTGTAAATAACCTGGTTATATTTATTTAACCAGCCAACACAGAGTCAGTGCCCTTAACTGAGGAGAGTGTATATCTCCTGGTAATATAAACTTAACCAGCCAGCAAAGAGTCAGTTCCCTAAACTGAGGAGAGTGTAAATCTCCTGGTTATATATAATTAACCAGCCAGCACAGAGTCCGTGCGCTAACTGAGGAGAGTGTAAATCTCCTGGTTGTATATATTTAAGCAGCTAACACAGAGTCAGTGTCCTAAACTGAGGAAAGTGTCAATCTCCCTGTTATATATGTTTAAGCAGCCAGCACAGACTCAGTGCCCTAAACTGAGGAGAGTGTCAATCTCCCTGTTATATATGTTTAAGCAGCCAGCACAGACTCCGTGCCCTAAACTGAGGAGAGTGTAAATCTCCTGGTTATATATAGTTAACTAGCAAACACAGACTCAGTGCCCTAAACTGAATAGAGTGTAAATCTCCTCGTTATAAATATTTTACAATCAAGCACAGAGTCAGTGCCCTGAACTGAGGAGTGTGTAATTCTCCTGGTTATATACAATTTTCCAGCCAGCACAGAGTCAGTGCCCTAAACTGAGGGCAGTGTAAATCTCCTGTTTACATTTATTTTGCCAGCCAGCACAGAGTCAGTGCCCTTAGCTGAGTAGAGTGTAAATCTCCTGTTTACATTTATTTTGCCAGCCAGCACAGAGTCAGTGCCCTTAGCTGAGTCGAGTGTAAATCTCCTGGTTATATATATTTAACCAGCCAGCTCAGAGTCAGTGGCCTAAACTGAGGAGAGTGTAAATCTCCAGATTTTATATATTTAACCAGCCAGCACAGAGTCAATGCCATTAACTGTGGAGACTCTAAATCTCCTGATTATGTATACTTAATTTGAGAGCCCGAAGTCAGTGCCCTAAACTGAGCAGACTCTAAAGCTCCTGGTTATTTACATTTAAGCAGACAGGACAGACTCACTGCCTTAACTGAGGTAACTCTAAATCTCCTGGTTATGAGGATGTAAAATTTTAATTTAGGCAACAAGTTTGTGTAGATTTCTATTTACTCCAATATGGTTTCTTGATTTAAAGAAATAGTCTAAAATGGACTGATTTGCAGAATTAAGCTGGACTTCAAAGATAAGGGGACAACAGAGTTTTCATAAATTGAATACTGACACATTAATTTCCCATTTGAACTAACATTGAACTGACACATGGCATGTGTGGGATGTCGGTAAAGCAGTGTTACTTCTACAACCATAATGGTTTATTAACATCAGTATATAACTGTTTCAGCCAAATTAATAATTGCTTATTACCACCAGTATCAGCCAAAAGCTGAATTAGTGATTGCTTATGTAAGGCAAAAATAAAAACTAACACAGGAATGAAAACTATGTGGAAGAAAAATATAGTTACTTTTCATTTGCTAAAATGTGCAAACAGGAATGAAATGTGCCTGCTAACAAGGGAAGATGTTACAGACAGACCGATAAGGTCAAAAGAACATCAAGATATGCCAAGCTCAGCGCATTTCCCTCATGGCAGCACTGAAGTGAGCCAAGTCATTTACAAATAAGGGATAGGGGTGAGGGTGGCCCGGCTTGGAGTAGGTGGAGAAGTAAACAAGGGCAGAGTGCAGAACACAATTAGGAATTGTGATAGGTTTGAATGCCAATGAGGTAAACGGGTAAGTACCCAGAATTAAACTGTATAAATTGTGGAGTCATTTCTGGATTGGGGTGGCTACTTGCTAGTCACCCCTTCGTGCAAGAATGTTTCAATAAAATTCGCTGCTTCAGAATTTGACTCTGACTGAAATTTATTATATTGTGAGCTCTGTTTCTCACAGCATGACAATTTATGTAAATAAGATTTCTTTTTCAAGGAATACCATTGGATTAGCCTGTTCTCAATTATATCACCACATTACAGTTGATTGGACTTTTCTTGTAATTAAGAGCCCTTTCCCAGGAAATAAGATTGGATTAACTTGCTGGAAATCATGTCACCTCACAATATGTGATTGGTCTTTCTTGTAATTAAGGCTGTACTATTTCTTAAAGAACATATAAATAATGTGTAATTTTCAAATGTAATTGTGTAACTTCACCACGGAACACAGAAGCTTCAATCTCTGTGTTGCTGGACAGAATCGCGTCAAGGTACTTTAATTCAATAAACTAATGGCCCTTGCGTTTTGAACAGACCACATGTGTCGATTCCTTTGACCAATCTCGAACCAAGAAGCCCCTCTTGAGGGGTCTAGGTTCTTCATTTTGGTGTTGTGACATGTTTTCGGCTCAGACAGATTGTGAACAGTGTAAGAGTTAAATGTCCTTCACTATTGTGTATTTTAAGAGCGTTTGGTTTTCATCTCATTCAAGTGGTGTCTGACATGACCCCCCCCCCCCCTCGCCGTTTGTTTTCCAGTCCAGCCCGAAAGGATCGGCCTGAGCAAGGGTTGGGTCTGGGGGACTTCTTAAATGTTAAAAAATAAAGTGGGGAGAGATTAATTGAAGTTGAAGGTGTTTTGGTACTTACGGACAGTGGTCTTTGAAAATTGCTCAACTCTGAGGGGAGGGTTGAAATCTGAATTCCCGAGTCTTGTTAATTTGGGGGTTTTAAAAAAAAAACTTCGGTTTCATTTATTTTCGGGTTTGGATCGTTTGGACTTCATTTCTTTTCGGTTTTAAAAAAGACTTCGATTGCTTGAACTTTGTTAATTTCTGGGTTTTTGAAAAAAAAATTCGATCTCCCCCAAACTTTATACGTTTCCAGGTTGTGAAAAAAACCGGCTGTTTGTATTTTCAACAGCATTTTCGGAAGCTGTTGCCCTCAACAGTTCCAATATAGGCAGTTATTAAAGAAGTTCGATATTTAAAGTGTTTAGGGAGGGAAGAGGCCTCCAGTTTTTAATGATAGGTTATTATTAATATAATAAAATATAATGTAAGGTATTGGGTTAAAATTGTGCAGAATAAGGGAACAGGTGTTGCTTCTGCAAAAGCTTACATTATAAAATTAAGCTGTGCATGCAAATTCTCAACAATGAGAAGCGAAAACAGACAGAATTATCTATGAGTTATCGGGCAGAGCGACGTGCAGCAGGATGTACCAGGAAGAGGAAAGCATAAGAAGCAAAAACAGGTTGAATTATCTCTGACTAATAGGGCAGAGTGACCATGTAGCAGGATGTACCAGGCAAAGGAAAGCATAAGAAACAAAAACAGGTGGAATTTTCTCTGACTAATAGGGCAGAGTGACCGTGTTGCGGGATGTACCAGTAACAGGAGAATCGTGTGCCAGTCTCAGGAAGGATGTGGCCAACGGATGGAATTTAGTTTGGCAGGATGATCACACGAAGACAGCAAACTATGGCAGGAACATATACATATAAGGAATGAGATAGATAAGAGTAAGGGGCAACAGGCTTAGAGTAATGGGAGAAGTAAACAGAGGCGGAGAGAAACTAGAGCTTGTGATAGGCTACGCGCTACAGTAAAAGTAACCAATGAGGTGAAAGGGGAGGACCGAGAGATGCAGCTGAGCAGCATAAATCAGAATGTAACCCTCAGAGTGGGGTGCTCACTCATTAGGCACCCGTTCTTGCAAGGACATATCAATAAAATTTGTTGCTTCAGAATTTGACTCGGATTGGAATTTATGAATATGTGAGTTTTGTTTCTCACATTTAATAATTTAATAAATAAAAACTCAATACTTAAGTTGATTTTTAAAAAATGAAATGATATCGCAATATTTTATAATAAAAGTTAATTTTTAACAAAAGGTTTTGTGAAATACTTAGTCTTTGTAGAATTCTGATTACTGAGTAATGTTTAAAAATTAGTTGCTATAAAACTGAAGTAATTTTGGTTCGCACTGCTACCTCACAGCGCCAGAGACCCAGGTTCAATTCCCGCCTCAGGCGACTGACTGTGTGAAGTTTGTACATTCTCCCCGCGTCTGCATGGGTTTCCTCCAGATGCTCCAGTTTCCTCACACAGTCCAAAAATGTACAGGTTAGATGAATTGGCCAGGCTAAATTGCCCATAGTGTTAGGTGAAGGGATAAAAGTAGGGGAATGGGTCTGGGTGGGTTGCGCTTCGGCGGGTCAGTGTGGACTTGTTGGGCCGAAGGGTCTGTTTCCACACTGTAAGTAATGTAATGTAATCATGTACATAGACAGAACAAATGATCCATCATCAGTTAGTGAAATTATGTGAAAAATTTCCCTAAAAGTCTGGGGCCTTTAGAAAACGGTCTGGATGTCTAAACAAAACATTGGGTGATGAAGAATGGCCATGAGGTGTCCTTAAATCTGTCCAATTGGTTAAATCAGCTCAGCAATTGATTTGGCAATGTAACATGGGAGCAGGAACGAAAGAGTTAATTGGACAATGGCAACAGTTTTGTGATGAGAGGCACAAAGAATCAGTTTTGTGCCCGTGGCAGGATGATGCCACCAAATTGGGGATTGAATTAACTGCAAATGGTGCTATGAAGTCTGTTGAGGTTCTTAAAAGTGAAGGTGCTCAAGTAAAACAATGACTGAATCAAAAGGAGAAGTCACAAGTGACTGGTTAAAAAAACAGCACTGTGCAGTTCGATGGTTGGCTGTAGTTTTAACGAAGAAGACAATGATAATTCAGATGTAGATGAGTAGTGTTCCTTTTATGTGGCTCCCATTTCAAACTCTTCCTTACAGGCTGATAAGTCTTTGGAATGTATAGCTGTTTTACTTAATTCTCAATAACTTTAGTGCTTTCACTAATGCTGTAGTCCAGGAACAACGACGAGAATATAATATTCCCGCTGCTGCATCTGTTATATTCACAAAGCCTATTGGCTTTACACGTATCCTTGAACTTCGCCCCCAAAATAAGGAGACTGCTTAGGATTTTTTTAGAACGTTTTAGATAATGTTCTGAGTCCTATTCCGGCGATCGGGCTTGGAATTTAAATGCTATTAATGCTCAGTATAATTCTATGCTATTAAACTGCCTGTCTCTCTGTAGTTACAGCAGTCTAAACAAACCATCTAGGCTGGGTTGGAGCCCCCCCCCCCTGTCCCCCCCCTAATCAACTCCATCGTTCTATTAGGGCCTTGTGGAAGAGACAGAGGATGAATCACCAGTTTTTCACAAAATACTCCCCTTTCCCCACTCAAAGGTTCGATGGTTGGACACTCACTAGTTTTGTTGTTTGTTGTACCTGTTACATCTGTCCAGCTCGGCCTGTCTTGGTTTGTTGCTTTTTCTGATGTTTAGGTGATTATTCTTTGTTTATGGAATATGGAAGGTGGCTGTTCTTTCTTGATGTGTTCAAAGATAAAGCTGGCCAGCAGTAACAATTCTTCCACACTTGGTTAAGTCAGGATTTATCAGACTAAACTCCCAAGCTAAAAACTGTGATATGGTGTGTGTGAGAGAGACAGAGAGAGGAAAAAGAGCTGTACAGCTAGTCGAAAGTTTAACCCTTTGTGATTCGGTTTGAATACACACTTGGTGATTGAATGTTTGTGCTTTGTTCCCTGGAGCTTGAGAACCGGGACTGTTTAAAATCTGATTTTATTATGTACATTTAATATGATTTCTTTTAAGGTTAAGGATTTTTCAGTGATTATGAAATAAAATATTAACTCCTGTTCTTTTTACAGGTCATGCCTGCCTTCCTGTCAGTTTCTAACTAATCTCTGTTATCCTTACATGAAAGCCAACCTTATTAGATTTCAAATCAGCTTAATATGGAGGAAAACAACATTATAACCATTTTTATTGTTTCAGACTCATTTGTTTCCACTTAATGTTAAGACTGATGTGTTTCATTGGTGATTATGATATGCCAGCCAAAGTTTTATTCAGGAAGTCCACTTCCTCAATACAGTTGAAGTTTCGGTTCAACATTAGATTGTAATAAATCATCAAAAGAAAATCCCATGGTTAATATCTGTGTCCTTGGATGCGACAATTATACATACATTAGAAGTTTTTTTTTAATTTGATAAAACAAATGCTTTCAGGGCAGCTCCAGTTATTTCATGACCTATAGCATTATAATGGAGCAATGACTCATCGGGACGACTTAAGGAACTTAATTTTGGATTTAAATTAAGGGACTAAAACTGGGTAATTATAGTGGATTTCAAAGTTGGGAACTGTATGTATTTTACATTTTAAATATTAAATACTGAATAAATGAATTTCATATATATAAATTAAATAAGAAAATAAAATGTTGTATGTTACTTTGGATAATATTTTTATAATATATATCTTTGATATATTAAAACAGAGGAGATCTGATCTCAAAACAAGACAATGAGAACTAAGCTCTGTTGATCCTCCAATATCCACAAAAATAACTGAAAACTTATTTTCCATAATCTTCTTCAGCTGGATCCCCACTCAGTAATACATAAAGTCTGCTTGGTACCACTCCAATCAGGGCTCTCTTCAGAAATTCAAACTGAATTCTATCCATATCATTAGGTGTCCCTAACGGATAAAAAAGAACTACTGCCTGACTTAAACAGGTATTGCTGTCACCCAGTATTCCGACCTTTGGGAAAATAGGGACAGGCAAACATATCGCGGAATAGGATGGTATACCAACTACTTTCTTTTGTAGCATCGTTGCCACGTTACCAAGGAGCTGGCAAGCTCCATAATGTCACAACCATGTGATACAGTGACCAGGTCAAGTGAATGAGACAAATCACCGAGTTAGTTATTCTCCTCTTGCAATTTTTGATTAGCTGAAAATTCAAATCTTAAAACTAGCTTTCAGATTATGACAATTAAGATTCCAAAATGTATAGTTAGGAACAGGCTTTAAAGTTAGACAAGCATAAATTGGTAAATTGGTTAAATGAGGTTAAAATGAAAATAGAGGCAAGGAGATCAACTACAGAAGGGAAGAGAATGATGTAATAAGAAGGATAAACCAGCAGAGTACAGTTTTAAAATTTTTTAGTCACTTGTTGGGTTTCCACACTGAATTACAGATAATTAATATATTTATTATCATAAATATTTGTTATTTATTATATGTAATATTATTTATGTTTATAAATAAATAAATGCTCGTTGTTGTGGTTCGGTTTGCCGAGTTGGGAATTTGTGTTGCAGACGTTTTGTCCCCTGTCTTGGTGACATCCTCAGTGCTTGGGAGCCTCCTGTGAAGCGCTTCTGTGATCTTTCCTCCGGCACTTCCGGTTGTAAGTTCCAGCTGTCCACTGCAGTGGTTGGTATATTGGGTCCAGGTCGATGTGCTTATTGATTGAATCTGTGGATGAGTGCCATGCCTCTATGAATTCCCTGGCTGTTCTCTGTTTGGCTTGTTCTATAATAGTAGTATTGTCCCAGTCGAATTCATGTTGCTTGTCATCTGTGTGTGTGTGGCTACTAAGGATAGCTGGTCATGTCATTTCATGTCTAGTTGGTGTTCATGGATGCAGATCGTTAGCTGTCTTCCTGTTTGTCCTATGTAGTGTTTTGTGCAGTCTTTGCATGGGATTTTGTACACTACGTTGGTTTTGCTCATGTTGGGTATCGGGTCCTTCGTCCTGTGAGTTGTTGTCTGAGGGTGGCTGTTGGTTTGTGTGCTGTTATGAGTCCTAGTGGTCGCAGTAGTCTGGCTGTCAGTTCGGAAATGTTCTTGATATATGGTAGCGTGGCTAGTCCTTCGGATTGTGGCATGTCCTCATTCCGTTGTCTTTCCCTTAGGCATCTGTGGATGAAATTGCGGGGGTATCCGTTTTTGGCAAATACCTTGTATAGGTGTTCCTCTTCCTCTTTTTGCAGTTCTGATGAGCTGCAGTGTATTTTGGCCCTTTTGAAATATACACATAGACAAGGAAGAAACTATGGTCTCATTCGATGTAACGGCACTGTTCACCTCTATCGACAAAACCCTAGCCAGAGAAACAATAGCCAACCTGCTGGACATACAGAACAGACAACAGGACGGGGAACCTATCAACAAAGACGGCATACTCAAACTACTGGACCTGTGTCTCACAACACACTTCACATTCAACAACCAAATATATGAACAAATCAACAGCACACCCATGGGCTCACCCATCTCTGGACTCATAGCAGAAGCGGTAATGCAAAGATTAGAACAAACAGTCTAACCGCAAATTCAACCCAAACTCTGGGTTAGATATGTGGATGACACTTTTGTAATCATTAAAAACACAGAAGTAGAGAACACACACCGGATCATCAACGCCACACTCACAGGAATCCGATTCACTAGAGAGGAAGAAAAGGACAACCAACTCCCATTCCTAGACGTGATGGTACAGAGAACACCGAACGGAGAATTCACCACAAAGGTTTACAGGAAAGCTACACACACAGACCAAGTCCTAAACGACTTAAGCAACCACCCCAACACACACAAAATAAGTTGCATCAAGACACTATTCAAAAGGGCCACAGATTCAATCAATAAGCACATCGAACTGGACCCAATATACCGACCACTGCAGCAAACAGCTGGAACTGACAACCGGAAGCGGCAGATTCAAACCACGATAAATGCCGGAGGAAAGATCACAGAAGCGCTTCACAGGAGGCTCCCAAACACTGAGGATGTCACCCAGACCGGGGACGGAACATCTGCAACACAAATTCCCAGCTCGGCGAACAGAACCACAAAATAAAGCTCAGTATTTGGGACCCGTGTGCTCCAGTGCTGAGCTTCTGAATAAATTGGGTCTATATTCGAGAAAATTGAAAGGCGATTTCATTTGAATGTATCAGATTGTGATGAGGCTTGAGAGGGGAGATGCTGAGAAATTAATCCTGTGGGTCTGGGAATCTGAAACACAATAACACTGTCTCAGGAGTTGCTGGAGAAGCTCAGCAGGTCAGGCAGCATCTGTGCAGAGAAATCAGCGTTAATGTTACAGCATCCGCAGGTCATTCGGGTTTGATTGCCACCCTCTCAGGGTAAGGGGCAGGTTATTTGGGACTGAGATGAGGAGACAGCCCTTCACTCTCAGCCCTCTGAGTCTTTAATATTCTGTCTCCCTGAGGATTGTGGATGCTCCCTCACTGAGAACATTTCAGATTGGAATAGACAGATTGCCGGTGTCTCAGGGAGTCACGGGATTTGGGGAGTGGATAGGAAACCGGATTTGAAATCTGAAACCAACTCTGATTGGATTGACTGCCAGAACAGACTGAAGAGTTTAAACAGGCTGCATAGTCTCCTCCTGCTCACATTTCCTGAGCTCTTAGATGTTTAATGAATTTATTCCCAATCCCTTTTGGATTTAGTTCCATGAAACCGTGTATCATTAAATCTCTGCAGCCTCCACTCTATTACAAACCATCTCATTCTTTCTTCAGCGTTACCCCCATTCCAATTGCTCAGAAATCATTACTTTTCTAACTTCCTTCCGCTCTGCTGAATCCCCTCACCCTCATAACACACGGGTTAACCTTTCTCTTCTCTCTATAGATGCTGCCTGACCTTATCAGATTTCTCAGCATGGCCTGTGTTTATTTCAGAGGGAATGACATCTCCCTGTTCCTGTTTCTGTGAGAGGATACATTCCCCAATCCGACTCCTTGATATTCCGTTTGTTCACAGAGAAAAGAGCTTTTCCTGACGATGGTTCCTGTGAATTGCAGTGTGGAACCGGGCAGCATTGCTCGGCATCTCGGAAGCTTTCCCCTCTGCACCTTCCCATTTCTTATTGAAATATTGGTTGCAGCACAAGGATGGGTTTGTTTTGTTCGAAAAGTGAGAGACTGCTCCCGTCAGGAACCTGAAATAATTACAGAAGCCGCTGGAAACACTGAACAGTTCCAACAGCTTCTGTAGTGGTGGGGAGGGAGGGTTAATGTGTCAAATCGACACAAGGATAAAATAAACTCCAGGCTCAAAACAGTCAGAGTTCCTAAGTTTTACAAACATCTGCATATCATTTTTCTGAGCCATCAATTCCCCTTAAACCCTTCCCAGGGCAGTGGGAAAGGTACCTCGTGTGGACTGCAATAGGACTTTCAACACATTGTTCCAGGTCAGTTACAGAGCTCCAGGAATTCTGAATGAGGATCGGAAAAATGCATTGATTGAAGGAGGTGGATCAGGGAAACAGGATAAAGCTGATGAAATCAGCAGGATGTCTTGGTCTATAGCTGTACCATACTTTATTTTCTGCTTTATAAATCTACAATCCGGAGCTCAACCCACTCAGAGCATATAAGCTCAGAAACAAATCATTCAGTCCAACACATCCATGCTGAACTGATATCCGATGTAAATCTCATCCTATTTGTCAGAATTTGGCCCATGTTCCTCTGAACCCTTTTTAATTCCTACCCTCACCCAGATACCTTTTAAATATTGTAATTGTACCAGCCTCTATTACTTCCTCTGGCAGCTCATGCACACAGTGCCCTCTGCGTGAACAACGTTCCCCTTAGGTCCATTTTATGTTTCCCCTCTCAACTTTAACATATGCCACCTGCTTCTGGACTCCCCCACCATAGGGAAATCACCTTGCCTTTATACCCTTTTGAGGTCCTTAATGTTTTTGTGAACCTCTATAAGGATCCCCTTACGCTCCAGGGATAATAGCCTCAACCTATACAGTCTTAACCTCCAGAACAAACCCTCCAACCTTGGCACATCCTTGTAAATCTTTTCTAAACCCTTTAAAGTTTCACAACACCCTTCTTACAGGAGGGAGTCCAGAATTGCACATTATATACCAAAAGTTGCCGAACCAATACTGCAACATGACCTCCCAACTCCTTACACAATTAACTGAGCAATAAAGACAAAAATGACAAACACCTTCTTCACTATCTTATCAGAATGTTAGTCCAATTTCAACGATCTATGAAACTGCACTCCAGGTCTATTTGTTTAGCAACATCCCTAGTACCTTGCCATTAAGTGTGTAAGTCCTGTTCTCTTTTGCTTCTCCAAAATGCAGCACCTCAGACTTATCTAAATTAATTTCCATCTTCCACTCCTCAGCCCAGAGGCCCATCTGATCAAGATCCCATTGTAATCTGAGATAATCATCTTCACTGTCCTCGACACCTCCAATTTTACTGTCATCTGCAAACTTACTAACCATTCGTCCTATGGTCACATCCAAATCATTTATATAAATTACAAAACAACAGTGGACCCAGCACTGATCATTGTGGCACACCGCTGGTCACAGGCCTCCAGTCTGAAAAGCAAACCTCCTCCACCACCCTCTGTCTTCTACCTTTTTAAAAAGAAGTTTTGCAAGTATCAGTTAACTGGAGATTCAGATCAGTGCGTCACTAAATGAAAAAAAATGCAGGGTATCATTAATTGGAGAATTCATGCAGGTGCCATTGAAATTTGAAGTGGGAGAACTGGAGCAGGATAACACTCAGTGGGAGAATTGGTGCAGTTCCAGGATGTGTGCAGGATTGGGAAATGGGGGAAATAGAGATTTACAACACAGAAACAGATCCTTCGCTCTAACTTGTCCAAGCCACAATTAAAGAATTCTGGCAGCGCTCCACTAAATTGGAGAATCATTGCAAGGAACTACTGAATGGGAGAATTGGGGAAGGGCTTATCGAAATGTGAGAAATGTAACAGGGCATCAGTTAATGGGAGAATTGGTGCAGTGTAACACTAAATGGGAGAATTCGGGCAGGACAATACTTGATGGGAGATTGAGAGTTGGACACCCCTAAATTGTTCGAGGACATCAGTCAGTATGAGGTTTGGTGTAAGGCAACACTGTGAGGAGAACTGGGTCAGGACTTCACTAATTGGGCGAAATGGTGCTGATGTGGAAGGAATTGATGCAGGGCAACAATAATTGGAGAATTCATGCAGGTGCCATTATATTGGGCAGGATAATACTCAATGGGAGAGTTGGTGCAGTTTCAGGATTTGTGCAGGATTGGTAAATGGGAGAAATGGTGTAGAGCAGCGGAGTCATAAACAGAGTCATACAATCATAGAGATGTACAACATGGAAACAGACACTTCAGTCCAACTTGTCTATGGGTCAATTGTAGAATACTGGCAGCGCTCCACGAAATTGGAGAATCATTCCAAGGAAATACTAAACGGAAGAATTGAGCAAGGGCTTATCGAAATCAGAGAATTTGGAACGGGGCATCTGATAATGGCAAATTGGTGCAGTTAGCACCAAATGGGAGAGTTTCAGTTTAGCAGTAATGGGAGAATTGGGGCAGGACATTACCTCTTGGAAATTTAGAGTAGCGCACCCCTAAATGGGGCGAGGACATCAGTCAGTATGAGGATTGGTTTAAGGCCAAACTGAATGGAGAACCTGTTCAGGACATCAGTAATTTGGGGAATTGGTGCTCAGCAACACTGAATTGGAGAATTGGTGCGGGCCATCAGTAAATGAGAGACCTGGTGCACAGTGGAGCTAAATTAGAGAATTGGTGCATCGCAACAGTAAATGGGAGAATTAGAGTAGCGCACCCTTAAATGGTAGAATCGGGCTCAGGCATCAGTAAATGGAAGAATTAGTTCAGGGATATGAGTAAATGGGAGATTTGGTGAAAACGATAAATGGGAGATCTGCTGCACAGTGCAGTTACATTCGAAAATTTGTGGGAGTGCCAATGTATTAGAAAATTGGAGCAGAGCTTTTCTAAATTGGGGAATAGGGGCCAGGGAATCAATAAAAAGAAGAAATGTTGCAAGTATTGATAAATTGGAGATTCAGTTGAGAGCATCATTAAATGAAAAAAAAATTAGCAAGACATCCGTACGTGGAAGATGTGTATCAGGGAACAACTAAATGGAAGAAATTGATGCATAACAACAATAATTGGAGAATTTATGCAGATGCCATTAACTTCTCAGTGGGAGACCTGGGGCAGGATAACACTCAATGGGAGAGTTGATGCAGTTCCCGGATTTGTGTGGGATTGGTAAATGGGAGAATTGGTGCAGGGAAGCAGACCCCTAAATAGAGCCTTAGAGATGTACAACAGCTATATCTCCCACAACAGTGACTACACCTCACAAGGACTTCCGTTGCTATGAATGTGTGAAAATACATTTATAAATACAAATCAAGCCTTTACAATGAATTAAAGACCTAAGACCAGGGCAGGAAATGGATCTCTATCGGTCTCATCTCACCGGAGAGAAATCAGGAGGTAAAAACTGTGTTTTGATGTGATTGATACCTGAACAATTAAACACCAGTTCAATTAAAGAGGTAATTCACATCCAGTGAAGTAAACTATTGCTAACAGAATAAACACAGTTCAGTTCTGGTTGCAATAACAGCAGAATACTATCACATGTGACCTCACTGGAATGTTCACTTGCACATGGACTCCCAAGTCCCCACTCGACCGTGCCTTTCCCTGTTTATAAAGTCACTGTCAGTGCTGAGCTAACATGAAATGGCTGCTGTGAACAAACCTAAAATGGCTAACTGACTGACATTTCTGAAAACATTTGTCCTGCTTTACAGATTAAAACACACCTTACACTTTGTACATCTCTCAGCCTCCTGCAGATGAAATAAAGCGGGATCAGAACCGATGTATTCTGGATGTTAGAGGAGGGACAATCTAAACTAAATGGTACAATGTTAATCTGGGTGTAGGGACAGAGAAGGCTTCAGTTTGAGTCTGGAATTCAGTCAGCACAGGAGAGTGGCCTTTATACATTCATACCTTCCGGCATTTTAGAAATGTTAATTTACAAATTAGACTGCAAATGCAGTATATGGAGAACTATGTTACAAAGTTTCAATTGATTAAGATGGGATTCGAGAATCTGTTTAAACTCAGTGCTCTGAGATAATTAAAAATGTCAGCCGTCTGTCTGACTTTCCAAATTTCAACCATTAAACACGATAGGAATACACAAAAGGTAACATGACAGGTTTTCCTACTGAATTGCAGGTGTGTGGCCTTGTTCAGAATCTGTCAGAGTTTTGGCGTGGAATTAAGCGCATCTTAACCAGAAAACGGGCATTTACCAAGTGTCACACTGTCGCACTTGGTGTATTTGAATCTTCATTGAATCTTCATTGACTGCCAGGGCCATTCGTTAACATGTCTCCCTTTGTGCTGTAAGGAACAAACAAACACAAGAAAAAGGAGCTGGAGTCAGGAATTCGGCCCCTCGAGCCTGCTCCGATATTTAATACAGTCATGGCTGAACCCATCTATGAAGTGCTTTGAGAGGTTAGGAACGGCACACATTAACTCCAACCTCCCAGAATGCCTTGGTCAACTATAATTCACCTCCCATCGAAATAGATCCATGAAGACGCCATCTTCCTCTCCTTCACTCATCCCAGGAACGTCTGGATAACAAGGACACCTACGTCAGAACCCTATATATTGACTTTAGCTCTGCCTTGCTCACCATAATGTCAACAAGACTTATCGACACAGTCTGAGCCCTGGGACTCTTTCCTCATTTCTCCAACTGGATCCTCAACTTTCTGACCTGCAGATCCGAATCAATAAGGATGGTTGAGAACACCTCCTCTATGATAATCCGCAATACTGGTGCCCTGCCAGGCTGTGTACTCAGACCCCTTCTATATTTCTTACCCTCTCATGTCTGTATGGCCACATTCAGCTTCAACTCCATTTACAGATTAGCTAATGACACCACCATAGTGGGTAGGATCTCAAACAACGGTGAGACAGAGTACAGGAAAGCGAGCTCAGTGGTATGGTGTAAAGACAACAATCTCTCCCTCAATGTCAGCAAGACAAAGGAACTGGTCATTGACTTCAGGAAGTGGACTGAAGGACAGACCCTGGTCTCTGTCATTGGTGCTGAGGAGGAGGTGATTGAGAGCTTCAAGTTCTGAGGAATTAATATTACCAACAATCAGTCCATCCATGTCAGCTCTACAGCCAAGAAAGCTCATCAATGCCTCTACTTCCTCAGAAGGTAAAGGAAATTTAGCATTTCAGCAATGACACTGACCAATTTTTATATTGCACTGTAGAAAGCATCCTATCCAGGTGTATCACACCTTGGTATGGTACCTACTCTGCCCGTACTGCAAGAACTTACAGAGAGGCATGGACCCAACCCAGCCCATCACCCAAATCATATTTCCTTCCATCTGACACGGTCTCGACTTCCCACTGCTTCAGGAAAGCAGCCGTCAAAATCAAAGGCCCCTCCCACCCCTGCAATACTCTCTCCCACCTTCTTCCATTGGACAGAAGAAACAAACGTTTGTAAACATGTACCAATAAGTTCAGGAGCAATTTCCTCCCTGCTGTTATCAGACGTGTGACTGGGCCTGTCATATATTAGAGTTCACCCTTCTCTGCACCTGCTCTATGGCCACACCACTATATTAACCCGATGTCCTTATATAAGGCATGATTTGTACTGGATATCACGCAGAACAATACTTTTCACTGTGTCTCGGTATATGTCACAATCATAATTATCAAATAAAATCAAAGCTCCTCACCAATAGGTTTGGGTCTGGTCTGGTCCATAATACCAGGTTTACATTTTGGTTTACTATGTCTCCTGTAGCCTGTGTATAAGACTTTGACTATCCATTACATCCATGCCTGTCATAATTTGGTAAGTATCTATTAGATAACCCTCAGTCTCGACATTCAAGTGAAAGCAATGATTTATTAAATTGTCCCCCATCATTCACGATGGAATGAGACAGGACTGCAGAGCTTATGTCTGATCCATGGGTGCAGGAGTCACTTAGACTTCTCTATCTGTTGCTGCTCATGGTTTCTGACATGCAAGAATTTCTGCGTTGTGCCTTCACCAGGTTGACAACTTACTTTTAGATTTACCCAGTGAATGCACTCCTGTACTCTTCATTTAACCAGGTTTGATAACTGGCTCCATGTCATAACCTTCCCATTTATCTGTTTCCCCAGCCCCTCCATTTCTTCGATGTCATGTCTTTGGAATGTACTTCCTTTAGAGCCTTGGTAAATTTGTGCACTGCATCTTGCAGGCTCTCATTGATTTGCAAGAGGTCGAAGGACTGGTTAATACTTATAGACAGTCCCTAACACACTTATTAAAAGGCCGAGCTCATAGGAACAGCTGAAACAAAAATAAACCAGGTTTCTTCAGGATTGGAGTAACTTGCACTGCAGAGAACAGAGAGAGCTCCTGAGCAGCTGTAGACTTCTCTGTATCTTGTTCAGAGTCCCAAGCTGTTTCGCTGTCTGAGAACCAATCACATCACTGTTGGCAGGCAAACAGCCTTTGTCATTGGTGAACTAGTGGCCAATTATCAATCAGCTCCTTGTTTCAAACCAAAGTTCCATCTGTGAATAACTCCGTTCATCTCCAACCAGACTTCAATCATTGGGTCACTCTCAGGTGAATCGCTGTCAAACCGTGCAGCAATCTGCCACTCATCGGCTGTTTGTAGGGTCGTTCTTTTCATATTTTAGTCCACAATTAAACTCAAGATTAAAAAAAAGGCTTTGATTTGCATTCGTCCTGAAAAAACCAAAATGCCATTTCAAAAACGCGTTTCCTTGCAAACTACAAGATGCACAAAATTTACAAAAATCTGCAATCTATTTATTCTTTCTCCTTTATTACAATGTTATGCATTCCTTAAATCTTTTCCATATTCCAGCATCTGCCTCTTGGGACAATCCATCTGAATTCCCATTAAGTTATCCAGTAATGTGTATGACGTTTCCATAAAATGGTGACAACAAAAGATTCGATGGGAACAGTCTTGCATTGTTTATTTGATCCTTTGTAAAGAAGGCCAGTGGATTACAATCAGTGTCATTTAGTATTTCATTGTTCTTTGTTGGATAGACTTCAAAGTGCTGAAGAGCCAACAGTAATCCCAAAGCCCCCTTCCCTATGGGAGAGGATTTTTCCCAATGCCTGGTATTGTTTCTAATAGCACCATCCTCCAGGTTTCACAATTCCTAACTCATCATCCTGGAACAAGACAGCACTTCGCCCCAATTCACCAGGATCAGCGGCCATTTTGATAAGACTGGAAAACTCAGGGATGGCCAAAAGTGATTAATTGATTCAAACTGCTTTCACCTTTCAAAGGTAACCTCGCACTCTGATAACGAAGCAACTTTTTCTTATTTCCTTCACAAGTTTGTTAAATGCACAGCCATCCCACTAAAATAATGGACAACGTTCGAGTAAAGTCAAATATTCCTAAAAAATCTATTAATTTCTCAGTTAGTTTTAGGAACAAGAAATTCTGTTAGCGTCTTCACTTTTGCTGTCTCCATCGATATCTGTCTGTGTGTTTGTGTGTGCGTTTGTGTGTGTATGCCTGTGTGACTGTATCTGCATGTGTGACCCTCTATGTGCTGCTGTGCTTTTCTCTGCACATCTCTGTGTATGTGTCTCTGAGTATCTGTTTGTATTGACATCTGTCTCACACACAGACACGAAACACATACACATACACACATCAACATGACCAAAAGCATTGTGTCATTTTAAACGTAAGAGAAATAGAAAGAGATACCGATCGAGGCGAGTTTAAGCCCCATTTCAATACATACAGTTCCCAAAACAACAGGGACCCCGCTGCAAAGAGATACAGACACAGAGACACATAAAAATGGAGACAGTCACTAATACACACAATGAGACACACACATACTCGCACAGACACTGATAGCCAGGCAGAGATAGATGGGTGGACACACACACAAACACAGAGACAGAAACACACACGATGATGCGCACACACATTCAGAGACACGTGCAAAAAGTCAGACAGACACAGTGTGCAGTGAGTGAGAGTCCCCCTGAGTGTAACCATCTGTAACACAGTCTGGGTCCCATCAGCTGATTCCCAGCTTTTACAGATGGAATGTCCAGGAGAAAGTGTCACAGTCACGGGATGTCCCTCAGCCCATTGTCAGGGAAGAGGGGAATCTGGTTACAATCTCATGGTCATTTGGACAATTAACAGATCCGTGTAATCACTGGGTGTCCGTCTGTGAAATGGATTGATGATGATGGAGAGGAGTTGTGTTCTCCAGAATTAGGTGGAATAAACTTGCAGTGCAGCTTGTTCAGCACCACAGCTACAAACATCCCCTGTCTCCACCACCGACACTCAGTAGCAGCAGTGTGTACCATAGACAAGATGGACTGGAGAAATTCCCCAAGGTTCCTTCCAGAGCAGCTTCCAGACCCACGGCACTATCATGTGGAATGCTGAACACAGCAGATACACGGGAACACCACCAGGTGACAATTCCACATCAAGACACTCCCCACCCTGGCTTGGAAAAACATCTCAGTCCCACAAGTGCCATTGGTTGGAAATCCTGGAACTCCCTCCCTGACATCATTGTGGGTTTATCTGCACCAAATAAATGGCAGCAGTTCAAGGCAATAACTCACCGTCACCTTCACCAGAGCAATTATATCTGAGCAATCCGTGGGGACCCAGCGGCAATGACCCAAACACATTAATGAGTCACAAAATAAAGCTCAGTATTTGGGACCCGTGTGCTCCAGGGCTGAGTATCTGAATAAATTGGGTCTATATTCTAGAAAATTGAAAGGCGATTTCATTTGAATGTTTCAGATTGTGAAGAGGCTTGAGAGGGGAGATGCTGAGAAATTAATCCTGTGGGTCTGGGAATCTGAAACACGATAACACAGTTTCAGGAGTTGCTTGAAAAGCTCAGCAGGTGAGGCAGCATCTGTGCAGAGAAATCAGCGTTAATGTTACAGCATCCGCAGTTCATTCGGGTTTGATTGCCACCCTCTCAGGGTAAGGGGCAGGTTATTTGGGACTGAGATGAGGAGACAGCACTTCACTCTAAGGCCTCTGAGTGTTTAATGAGGAACAGAATTCTCTAATATTGGCAATCCCTGCATCATATTTCCAAATTCCCCAAACTGCAAATATCCCCCCTTTAGAGGTAAACTGCACCAACTCCCCCATTTCGTGGTTCACTGTATTGAATCTGGGCCACTAATTCTTTGCAACATTTGTCCTATTTCCTGATTCACTGCCCGTGTTCTCCCAGTTGCTCTAATTCTCAAAGTTATGAGCACCCTGCACCAGGTCTTTCATTTACTGATACCCTACACCAATTCTCCCAATGGGTGAGTTGGTGAAATTCCCGAATTAGTGCAGGATTGGTAAATGGGAGAATTGGTGCAGGGAAGCGGAGCACTAATTACAGCCTTAGAGATGGACAGCACGGAAACAGACTCTTCGATCCAACTTGTCCACGCCGAAATTTAAGAATTCTGGCAGGTCTCCACTAAATTGGAGAATCATTGCAAGAACCTACTAAATTGAAAAGTTGGGAAAGAGCTGATCGAAATGTGAGAATTTGCAACAGGGCATCAGATAATGGGTGAATTAGTGGAGATCAGCACTAAATGGGTGCGTTATGTTGTGTTGCACTAAATGGGAGAATTGGGGCAGGGAGATTTAGAGTAGCGCACCCCTAAATTGAGCGAGAGCATCAGTCAGTATGAGGATTGGTGTAAGGCAACACTGGGTGGAGAACTTGTTCAGGACATCAGGAATTGGGGGAAATGGTGCGAAGCAACACTGAATTGGAGAATAGGTGTGGGGGTATCAGTAAATGAAAGACCTGGTGCAGGGTGATGATAACTTCGAGAATTGGAGCAAATGGGAGAACACGGGCAGTGAATTAGTAAATAGGACAAATGTTGCAAAGGATTAGTGTTCCAGATTCAATACAGTGCACCATGAAATGGGGGAGTTGGTGCAGTTCACCACGACAGGGGGGATTTGCAGTTTGGGGAATTTGGAGATATGATGCAGGGATTGCCAAGATTGGAGAATTCTGTCAGCAGTCGACTAAATGGGAGGATTGTTGCAGGGAAATACTGAATGGAAGACCTAGTGCACAGTGGAGCTCAATTACAGAATGGGTGTATGGCACCAGGAAACGGGAGAATTAGAGTAGCGCACCCTTAAATGGTAGAATCGGGGTCGGGCATCAGGAAGGAGAAGAGGTCGGACAGGAGTATGAGTCAATTCGAGATTTGGTGGGTTTCAATAAATGGGAGATTCGGTGCACAGTCTCCTTACATTGGAAAATTGGTGGGAGTGTCTGTATGTTAGAAAATTGGAGCAGAGCATGTCTCAATTGGGGAATAGGGGCCAGGGAATCAAGGAAAAGAAATGTTGGAAGCATCGGTAAATTGGAGAGTCAGGTCAGTGCACCACTAAATGAACAAATATAATCAGCAGGGCATCCGTACGGTGAAAATGTGGATCAGGGAAGAACTAAATGGAAGGAATTGATGCAGAGCAACAATAATTGGAGAATTCATGCAGGTGCCATTAAATTCTAAGTGTGAGGACTGGGGCAGGATAACCCCAATGGGTGAGTTGGTGAAATTCCCGAATTAGTGCAGGATTGGTAAATGGGAGAATTGGTGCAGGGAAGCGGAGCACTAATTACAGCCTGAGAGATGTACAGCACGGAAACAGATCCCTCCGTCCAACCTGTTCACGCCCAAATTTAAGAATTCTGGAAGCTCTACACTAAATTGGAGAATCATTGCAATAAAATACTAAATGGATAAATTTCGAAAGGGCTTATCGAAATGTGGGAATTTTCAACAGGACATCAGATAATGGGTGAAATAGTGCAGTTCAGATCGAAATGGGTGAATTATACTGTGTTGCAACTACATGGGAGAATTGGGGCAGGACAATACCTTTTGGGAGATTTAGAGTAGCGCACCCCTAAATTGGGCGAGAGCATCAGTCAATATGAGGATTGGTTTAAGGCAACACTGAGTGGAGAACCTGTTCAGGACATCAGTAATTGGGGGAAATGGTGCTAAGCAACACCGAATTGGAGAATTGGTGTGGGGTATCAGTAAATGAGAGACCTGGTGCAGGGTACTGATAACTTCGAGAATTGGAGCAAATGGGAGAACACGGGCAGTGAATCAGTAAATAGGACAAATGTTGCAAAGGATTAGTGGTCCATATTCAATACAGTGCACCACAAAATGGCGTCTCTGCTTCCTCCTATATTATAGAAAATAAAGAAGCTGGAGCAGCGTCACTGCTTCATCCTGTATTATAGAAAATAAAGGAGCTGGAGCAGCGACTCTGCTTCCTCCTGGATTCTAGAAAATAAAGGAGCTGGAGCAGCGTCTCTGCTTCCTCCTGTATTATAGAAAATAAAGGAGCTGGAGCAGCGTCACTGCTTCCTACTGTATCATAGTAAATAAAGGAGCTGGAGCAGCGTCACTGCTTCCTCCTGTATTATAGAAAATAAAGGAGCTGAAGCAGGGTCACTGCTTCCTCCTGTATTATAGAAAATACAGGAGCGAGAGCAGCGTCACTGCTTCCTCCTGTATTCTAGAAAATATGTTGGAAGTCTCACCAATGTTCTGATGGAATGGCACTTTGCACTGAAACTCCCATTTCGTGTTTCCACCAAACCGCCCTTTTACTCATATCCCTGTATTAATTCTTCCATTTACTGATTTCCGACCCCGATTCTACCATTTAAGAGTGCGCTACCCTAATTCTCCCATTTCCTGTTGCCATACACCCATTCTCTAATTGAGCTCCACTGTGCACCAGGTCTTCCATTCAGTATTTCCCTCCAACAATGCTCCCATTTAGTTGTCTGCTGCCAGAATTCTCTGATCTTAGAGATCCCTGCATCAAATCTTCAAATTACTGATACTTCCCTTTCGTGGTGAACTGCACCAACTCCCCAATTTTGTGGTGCACTGTATTGAATCTCGACCATTAATCCTTTGCAACATTTGTCCTATTCACTGTCCATGTTCTCCCAGTTGCTCCAATTCTCGAAGTTATCAGCACCCTGCACCAGGTCTCTCATTTACTGATACCCCACACCAATTCTCCAATTCAGTGTTGCTTAGCACCATTTCCCCCAATTACTGATGTCCTGAACAGGTTCTTCATTCAGTTTTGCCTGACACCAATCCTCATACTGACTGATGCTCTCGCCCAATTTAGGGGTGCGCTACTCTAAATCTCCCAAAAGGTATTGTCCTGCCCCAATTCTCCCATGTAGTTGCAACACAGCATAACTCAGCCAATTAGCACTGAACTGCACTAATTCATCCATTACTTGATGTCCTGTTGAAAATTCTCACATTTCGATAAGCCCTTTCGGAATTTATCCATTTAGTATTTTAGTGCAATGATTCTCCAATTTAGTGTAGAGCTTACAGAATTCTTAAATTTGGGCGTGAACAGGTTGGACTGAGGGATCTGTTTCCGCGCTGTACATCTCTAAGGCTGTAATTAGTGCATCGCTTCCCTGCACCATTTCTCCCATTTCCCAATCCTGCACTAAAAGTCGGGAATTTCACCAACTCACCCATTGGGGTTATCCTGCCCCAGTCCTCACACTTTCAATTTAACGGCACCTTCATGAATTCTCCAATGATTGTTGCTCTGCATCAATTCCTTCCATTTCGTTGTTCCCTGATACACATTTCCAACGTACTGATTCCCTGCTGATTATATTTGTTCATTTAGTGATGCACTGAACTGACTCTCCAATTTACCGATGCTCGCAATATTTCTTTTTACTGATTCCCTGACCCCTGTTCCCCAATTGAGACATGCTCTACTCCAATTTTCTAATATATAGAGACTCCCACCAGTTTTCCAATGTAAGGGCACTGTGCACCGAATCTCCCATTTATTGAAAACCACCAAATCTCGAATTGACTCATACTCCTGTACTATCTCTTCTCCTTACTGATGCCCGACCCCGATTCTACCATTTAAGGGTGCGCTACTCTAATTCTCCCATTTCCTGGTGCCATGCACCCATTCTGTAATTGAGCTCCACTGTGCACCAGGTCTTCCATTCAGTATTTCCCTGCAACAATCCTCCCATTTTGTAGACCTCTGACAGAATTCTCTAATCTTGGCAATCCCTGCATCATATTTCCAAATTCCCCAAACTGCAAATATCCCCCCTTTCGTGGTGAACTGCACCAACTCCCCCATTTCGTGGTTCACTGTATTGAATCTCGAACACTAATCCTTTGCAACATTTGTCCTATTTACTGATTCACTGCCCGTGTTCTCCCATTTGCTCCAATTCTCGAAGTTATCAGCACCCTGCACCAGGTCTCTCATTTACTGATACCCCACACCAATTCTCCAATTCAGTGTTGCTTAGCACCATTACCCCCAATTAGTGATGTCCTGAACAAGTTCTCCACTCAGTGTTGCCTTACACCACTCCCCATACTGACTGATGCTCTCGCCCAATTTAGGGGTGCACTACTCTAAATCTCCCTGCCCCAATTCTCCCATTTAGCATAACTCACCCATTTAGTGGTGAACTGCACTAATTCACCCATTATCTGATGCCCTGTTGCAAATTCTCACATTTCGAAAATCCCCTTAACTTTTCCATGTCGTAGTTCTTGCAATGATTCTCCAATTTAGTGGAGACCTGCCAGAATTCTTAAATTTCGGTGTGTACAAGTTGGACTGAAGGGTCTGTTTCCATGCTGTACATCTCTAAGGCTGTAATTAGTGCTCCGCTTCCCTGCACCAATTCTCCCATTTACCAATCCTGCACTAATTCGGGAATTTCACCAACTCACCCATTGGGAGAATTGGTGTAGGGTATCAGTAAATGAAAGACCTGGTGCAGGGTGCTCATAACTTTGAGAATTAGAGCAATTGGGAGAACACGGGCAGTGAATCAGGAAATAGGACAAATGTTGCAAAGAATTAGTGGCCCAGATTCAATACAGTGAACCACGAAATGGGGGAGTTGGTGCAGTTCACCACGAAAGGGGGGATATTTGCAGTTTGGGGAATTTGGAGATATGATGCAGGGATTGCTAAGCTTAGAGAATTCTGTAAGTGAGGTTATCCTGCCCCAGTCCTCACACTTACAATGCAATGGTACCTGCATGAATTCTCCAATTATTGATGCCCTGTATCAATTCCTTCCATTTAGTTGTTCCCTGATACACATCTTTCACCTCCGAATGTCTTGCCGTTTTTTTTTCATTTAGTGATGCACTGAACTCAATCTCCAATTTATCAATGCTTGCAACATTTCTTCTTTTTATTGTTTCCCTGGCCCCTATTCCCCAATTTAGACATGCTCTGCTCCAATTTTCCAATATATTGGCACTCCCATCAATTTTCTAATGTAACAGCATTGTGCACCAGATCTCCCATTTATTGTTTCCCACCAAATCTCCCATTTACTCATACCCCTGTACCAATCCTTCCATTTACTGATGCCCGAGCCCGATTCTACCATTTAAGGGTGCGCTACTCTAATTCTCCCATTTACTGTTGCCATGCACCAATTCTCTAATTTAGTTCCACTGTGCACCAGGTCTCTCATTTACTGATGTCCCACATCAATTCTCCAATTCTTTGTTGCCTAGCACCATTTCCCCCAGTTACTGACGTCCTGAACAGGTTCTCCATTCAGTGTTGCCTCACACCAATCCTCATACTGACGGATGCTCTCGCCCCAGTTACTGACGTCCTGAACAGGTTCTCCATTCAGTTTTGCCTTCCACCAATCCTCATACTGACTGATGCCCTCGCCCAATTTAGGGGTGCCCTACTCTCATTCCCACATCAAGTATTGTCATGTCCCAATTCTCCCATTTACTGCTAAACTGAATTCTCCCATTTACTGCGAAACTGAAACTCTCCCATTTGGTTCTAACTGCAATAATTTGACTCTATCCGCTGCCACGTTCCTAATTCTCTTATTTCGATAAGCCCTTGCCCAATCCTTCCATTTAGTAGTTCCTTGGAATGATTCTCCAATTTTGTGGAGCACTGCCAGAATTCTAAATTTGAGTCATAGACAAGTAGGACAGAAGTGTCTGTTTCCATGGTGTACATCTCTATGATTGTATGACTCTGTTTATGACTCCGCTGCTCTGCACCGTTTCTCCCATTTACCAATCCTGCAGAAATCCTGAAACTGCACCAACTCTCCCTTTGAGTATTATCCTGCCCAATATAAAGGCCGCTGCCTGAATTCTCCAATTATTGTTGCCCTGCATCAGTTCCTTCCATTTCCTTGTTCCCTGAATCACTTCTTCCACGTACGGGTGCCCTGCTGAATTGTTTTCATTTAGTGATGCACTGAACTGAATCTCCAATTTACCAAACATTGCAACATTTCTTTTTATTGATTCCCTGGCCCCGATTCCCCAATCAGGAATAGGTTCTTGTTGTACTTTTGAAACTGGTGTCATAATTTTAAAGTTGTATGTTGTGGCAGAAGAATTACCCTTTGGGCAGAGAACTGGCTCGAAGGTAGAAGACAGAGGGTAGTGGGGGAGAGTTGCTTTTCAGACTGGAGGCCTGTGCCCAGCGGTGTGCCACAAGGATCGGTGCTGGGTCCACTGTTGTTTTGTCATTAATATAAATGATTTTGATGTGACCATACGACGAATGGTTAGTAAGTTTGCAGACGACAGTAAAATTGGAGGTGTCAAGGACAGCGAAGATGGTTACCTCAGAGGACAACGGGATCTTGATCAGATGGGCCAATGGGCCGAGGAGTGGCAGATGGAGATTAATTTCGATAAATGTGAGGTGCTGCATTTTGGAAAGGCAAAAGAGAGCAGGACATTTACACTGAATGACAAGGTACGAGGGATGTTGCTAAACAAATAGACCTGGAGTACAGCTTCATCGATCGTTGAAGGTGGACTAACATTTCGATAGGATAGTGAAGAAAGCGTTTGTCATTTTTGTCTTTATTGCTCAGTTAATTGGGTAACGGAGTTGGGAGGTCATGTTGCAGTTTTGGTTCAGCCACTTTTGGTATATAGTGCAATTCTGGAATTGAAACTTTAAAGCGTTCAGAAAAGATTTACAAGGATGTTGGCAAGGTTGGAGGGTTTGTGCTGGAGGTTAAGACTGTATAGGTTGGGGCTATTATCCCTGGAGCGTCAGTGGCTGAGGGGTAACCTTATAGAGGTTCACAAAAGCATGAAGGACCCTCAATAGGGTAAAAAGGCAAGGTGATTTCCCTGCAGTGGGGGAGTCCAGAAGCAGGTGGCATCTGTTAAAGTTGAGAGGGGAAACATAAAAGGGACCGAAGGGGAACATTTTTCAAGCAGAGGGCACTGTGTGCATGAGCTGCCAGAGGAAGTAGTGGAGGCTGGTACAATTACAACATTTAAAAGGTATCTGGGTGGGTGTAGGAATTAAAAAGGGTTCAGAGGAACATGGGCCAAATTCTGACAAATAGGATGAGATTGACATCGGATATATCAGTTCAGCATGGATGTGTTGGACTGAATGATTTGTTTCTGAGCTTATATTGCTCTGAGTGGGTTGAGCTCCGGATTGTCGATTTATGAAGCAGAAAATAAAGTGTGGTACAGAGTTAGACCGAGAAATCCTGCTGATCTCATCAGCTTTATCCTGTTTCCCTGATCCTTCTCCTTCAATCAATGCATTTTTCCGATCCTCATTCAGAATTCCTGGAGCTCTGTAACTGACCTGGAACAATGTGTTGAAAGTCCTATTGCAGTCCACACGAGGTACCTTTCCCACTGCCCTGCTCCCACGGCCTGCAATGCTGCAGACTGAGCAGACAACCCGAAACACAATGATGAGCTCCGTCCGGCCCACGGCCCTCCTTCTCACTGAATGAAGATAATCACCAGAAGCAGAATCCAGCTCTTGTTTGAGCCTTGAATACCTGACTCTGTCTCACTGAGTGAAGATTGGACTCAGAAACAGAAATGAAATCAACTTCCTATCTGCATTGTATCACTCTTTAAGATCTCTGTGTGTCTGAGTTCAGGTCATTTGATTGGAGACTGTGGATAGTGGGTCCCCAGTGAAATGGAAAGAATGGTGGAGGAGCTCACTGAGGGACATCTCTCAAAGTGAGAGTCAGAAAGATGCTATTCTACATTGGAAGGGTTTAAGGGGAATTGATGGTTCAGAATATTGTAATACAGATGTTTGTAAAACTTAGGAACTCTGAGTGTTTTGAGGCTGGAGTTTATTTTATCCTTGTGTAGATTTGACACATTAACCCTCCCTCCCCACCACTACAGAAGCTGTTGGAACTGTTCAGTGTTTCCAGCGGCTTCTGTAATTATTTCAGGTTCCTGACGGGAGCAGTCTCTCACTTTTCGAACAAAACAAACCCATCCTTGTGCTGCACCCAATATTTCAATAAGAAATGGGAAGCAGCAGAGGGGAAAGCTTCCGAGATGCCGAGCAATGCTGCCTGGTTCCACACTGCAATTCACAGGAACCATCGCCAGGAAAAGCCAGGAGCAATCTGACAGATCCGCTTATATCCCGGGGGCTTTCCATTTGAAACCGATTTAAAGGCCACAACACTGCGATGGCCGGGAATCGAACCGAAGTCAACTGCTTGGAAGGTAGCTCTGCTCCCCACTATCCCACCATCATCCTGCTAGCAGACCCCTCCCCATTCCCAAACACACTTAACAAGGCCGTGATCATCACCAACTGGATTGGGGCTGAAATCCAAACAAGAAATTGCTGGGGAATCTCAGCAGGTCTGACAGAGCCTTAGAGTGAAGCGCTGTCTCCTCATCTCAGTCCCAAATAACCTGCCCCTTACCCTGAGAGGGTGTCAATCAAACCCGAATGAACTGCGGATGCTGTAACATTAACGCTGATTTCTCTGCACAGATGCTGCCTGACCTGCTGAGCTTTTCCAGCAACTCCTGAGACTGTGTTATTGTGTTTCAGATTCCCAGACCCACAGGATTAATTTCTCAGCATCTCCCCTCTCAAGCCTCTTCACAATCTGAGACATTCCAATGAAACCACCTTTTAATTTTCACGAATATCGAACCAATTTATTCAGATCCTCAGCCCTGGAGCACACGGGTCCCAAATACTGAGCTTTATTTTGTGACTCATTAATGTGTTTGGGTCATTGCCGCTGGGTCCCCACGGATTGCTCAGATATAATTGCTCTGGTGAAGGTGACGGTGAGTTATTGCCTTGAACTGCTGCCATTTATTTGGGGCATATAAACCCACAATGATGTCAGGGAGGGAGTTCCAGGATTTCCAACCAATGGCACTTGTGGGACTGAGATGTTTATCCAAGTCAGGGTGGGGAGTGTCTTGATGTGGAATTGTCACCTGGTGGTGTTCCCGTGTATCTGCTGTGTTCAGCATTCCACATGATAGTGCCGTGGGTCTGGAAGCTGCTCTGGAAGGAACCTTGGGGAATTTCTACAGAGCATCTTGTCTCAGCTGAACTATCCCAGTCAGGCACATGAGCACTAATCCTGTAATCCAGCTCTGAGAATGTAATAGCAGGTGGGACCCACCCTGTCCCCCTAATGTGGCCATGTTTGGGAAACCTCGGAGAGTCCAATCTCATTCATTCCATCTCGGCGTTTTCCCCGTTTAAGATTGCTTTCAAAGTGCAACAGTGCAATGGCAGGGGTTCGAGACCGGGTTAACTGCTGGGAAGGAGACATGTCTAACCCTTTCCCAGTAATTGGCAAGCTATTCCCGAGGCTGTGATCAGGACCAATTGGATTGGGACTGAAATACAAACAGAAACTGCTGGGGGAGCTCAGCAGGTCTGACAGCATCAGCATCAGATCCCTTCAGTTCTGAAGGACAATCCCTGGACTCTAGAGGTTCACTCGGATTTCTCCCACAAATGAGGCCCCTCCCACTAATTCCCGCCAGTAATTTCTGTGTTATCTGTCAGCTCTCCAGGATCTGCAGTTCCTTGTTTTAAATACAGTAGATGTTGACCAACCGAAGGGGATATTGGGTCAGGTGACGGTCTACCTCATTCATTGGTGCAGATGTCAAGGAGCATCTTAAACCGGAGAGGGATCAGGGGGAATTGGAGCCGTTGAGAGAGAGAGTACAGAAGGTAAGACAGCTCAGCTCAAAGCACGGTGCTTAATGCTGCCCCGATTAAAATATTGAAGATGGCAGAGGGGCAGATGAGCTGAGACAGGGTGGGAGCTGGGTGATATTGATGATGTGGAAGGACAGTGTGTGTATCTGAGCACATTCTGTCAGTCTGACAAATAGCAGTCATTCCTGGCACTGGATTCACTGAGGGGTGAAGGGTCAGTGAACAGAGCGGACTGTCCCTGTTATTCTGTTCCTGACTCTCCAGCTCCCGCTCTGTTAGTGACCTCTCAGTCTCCCGGGAAATGGGCTGTTTCCCAATTGTGCCGGATTCCTGCCCTTTATCCTTGGCCGAGCTGAGAGTTGATGGTCTGAGGAATATCATTCCCAAATGACTCCTGTCCAAGATAATCCCGATGAATGTGTCTGTGTATCCTCCATTAATCTGTAAACATCATTGCTCAGGGCTGGAGGAACATGGATTGATGACATTGAGGATGTTATGAACCAGACCAAACTCCTCTGCCTTAAGAAAATGGTCTCGACCCCTTTTCCTGATTTCCTGAAGGCAAGTGTAAGGCGTTACAATGTGATTGGTCAAACTGCCAGGATTGAATCAAACACACTTTACTCCCCACTATCGTTGGAACACAAACATAAGGAAGAAAGATTGGACAAACCGAACTCGATTGGAAACCTGAACTAAATGAACATTATTTAACTATAAACAGCAACTGTTCGGATATAGTAACATTCATAAACCACACAATTCTGGTCTTTCTGCTATCGGGAGAATGGTGTGGAACTTGTAAAGATTCAGGAAAGATTTACAAGGATGTTTGCAGAGTCAGGATTTCTGATTGTTTTGAGGCTGGAGTTTATTTTATCCTTGTGTAGATTTGACACATTAATCCTCCCTCCCCACCACTACAGAAGCTGTTGGAACTGTTCAGTGTTTCCAGCGGCTTCTGTAATTATTTCAGGTTCCTGACAGGTACAGTCTCTCACTTTTCGAACAAAACAAACCCATCCTTGTGCTGTACCCAATATTTCAATAAGAAATGGGAAGCAGCGGAGGGGAAAGCTTCCGAGATGCCGAGCAATGCTGCCCGGTTCCACACTGCAATTCACAGGAACCATCGTCAGGAAAAGCATGAGAGATCTGTTTTGCCGGAGGATGTAAGATTTATTGCCTCGTTTCATTCCAGTGCTTTCCCTTTTATAGGCTATTTACCAATCGCGACACTGTGATGGCCGGGAACCGAACCCGGGTCAACTCCTTGGAAGGCAGCTATGCTCCCCACTATCCCACCATCACCCTGCTAGCAGCTCCCTCCCCATTCCCAAACACACTTAACAAGGCCGTGATCATCACCAACTGGATTGGGGCTGAAATCCAAACAGACACATCCTCTGTATCTAACCCAGTGATGGAGCTATCCTGATTGAGTTTGATGTGAACAGGATGGGGGAAGTGGGAGATTTAATCAGTACCTAACACCATGCTGAATATGGCCTGGGAATTTGAAAAGCCGCAGTGTAGAGGGAGATTTACTCTGTATCTAACCCCATTCTCTACCTGCCCTGGGGATTTAAATGGGGACAGTTTAATGGGAGCTTTATTTTGTCTGGAACCCTGTGCTCCCTCTGCCCTGGGAGTGTTTGCTGGGAACACTGTCTAACCTCTGTGATATGGATCCTATGAAGATTGATGGGAGACAGTGTAAATGGAATTGTCAGGGTCCAATTCCTTCACGTGGATGAGAGAAGATGAGAAAAAATGATACCAGTGGGACTGAAGGGTCAGTAACAGAATGAATCCACCATTGCCTCAGAGACAGGAGACAGGATAGAGGATAATGAGGGTTTCAGACTGGAGGGAGCTGCAGGCACATACAAGTTGGGAACTGTTTTCAGTAAAAGGCAATTGATCCCAGGTCACTGCAGAGTGTAAGAATCTGATGCCTTTCCCTCACTATCCTCCTCCAATCCCTGGGAAGATCTGCTCCCACACCATGTTCCATCCTAACTGCTGACTGTGTTAGATACATTGATACATTGGGGGTGGACGGGGGTGCTTTTAATCCTGGGATCTTGCTGTGTAACTTGCCTTCAAAATGCTCTCGCTTCCCCTTTCAACTCATCTTTTCTCCCTTTTATCCCGAGGAACTTTTGTTTGGAAAGCTGCAACGTGAAGATCCAAAATGTTCGAGGCCAGGAAAGAACAACCTCAAGAGGGGGAGCACAGGCCTGAGGCCTGGTCGACAGGCTGCACCCCGTGGGGGCCCACAGTGAGTTGTGTGTTTATTTACCTCGAGGTTTAATCTCCTCTGGGGGACCCTGGGTTTTACGGGCCTCTGGTTAACTGGCTCCTGTCGGATTGTGGTCCTGTCATTTTCAAAACAGATTTGAAGCCTGGGGTTAAAGAATGTCAATTGCCAGGATCTGAGAGGCAGGACTCCCTGAGGGGGAATTAAAACTCAAATGATCTGACCCTCTCTAAAGACTTCTCATAAAGTCAGAGTGATGTGGGTTATAGAGAGGGCAGGATGAGAGAATTCAACAGTGAGAGAAAGAGAGTGAGAGAAACGTTTAAAAAATTGAGAGAGCAGGGGAAACAGAAGGGGAGAGAGAGAGAGGGAGAGACATTTTGAGATTGTGAAGTCGCTGCAATGTTTGATTCTGGGGTGACAGGAAATAATTAAACTGAAGCAGGATCACAGAGGGGGAGAAATGATCAGAGTAATGAGCTGCTGCTGCATTGTAGCATGTGGGATCTTGCTGTGCACCAGCTCCCCCAATACTACCATTGCAGGCAGTGAGTGTTTTAATCAGATAACCCATCATTTCAAAGTTTTTCCAAGGCTTTAGCATAAAAATGCAGCTCATTTCCCGATATATTTGTGTTTGGATGTTGCTGAGAGATTGTGTCACTGAGAGAGGAAAACCTGGGATCTTGCTGTGCAATCATTCTGTAATGATTTTCCTCTTTTCAACGAATGCTGTCTCTTTTCTCCCACGGGCCACTTGAAGATTCAAAGAGAGAAACTTTCGGATCAGGAGACCTTTGAACAAGAGCTTTCTCCAGAGGGGACACGGTCCTGAGGCCTGAGGCCTGGTCGACAGGCTGCACCGTGTGGGCAGGGTTCTGTGTTTATTTACCTCAAGGATTAATCTCCTTTTGGGGACCCTGGGTTTTAGGGGCCTCTGCTAAACTGGCTCCTGTCAGATTGTGGCCCTGTTAGTTTTAAAACAGGTTTGAAGAGAGGGGCTAAAGTAACCAGGGCCCTGGGATTTGACACCAACACATCCATCCCCAGTGAGTGTCTGACAGACAGGACTCCCCAAAGAGGGAATTAAAACCTTAAATGAGAAACTCTATCCAAAGATTTGTTCTAATATCAGAGTAATACTACTTGTGGGATCTTGCTGTGTCTCAAACCACCTGCAGAGTGGCCTACATTGCAGCAAGGGTGACCAAATGTGATAATCACATAAATAAGACCCAGGTTGGCCCAATCCCTGAGTATCTGGGAGGGGATCTCTCTCTCTCTCTCTCTCTCTCTGTCCCCTCTCTCACACCGTCTCTAGCTTCTTTTGTTGATTTTTCAAACAAATAAAACCATCCCACACACAGCAATGTGACTCGTGGTTATTTGAAGTGGGGGCGATAGAAATATTTTGCAGCTCAAGGTGATTGTTTTTGAGACAAATGGGTAAAAAAAGACAAGATGCAGACAAAGACAGAGTGTTTGTGGGAAGGAGGGAGTGATAGAGGGATAACATATGTCTTTGTAGCTGGGCTGGGAAAGGGAGACAGGATCTGGGAGAGGGGGGGAGAGAACGGGGCTCTCCAATATCCCATCATCGCCCAGCTCCAATCACTTCCTGCTAGAAAGTACCATCCACAAAATTAAATCCGGGGATGGAGGGTTTTTTTTTAAAAAACAGGAGTCTCAAAGAAATCCACAGTCTCTTGTTGGACAGAAAGTGGGATTGGAGCACATTCTGGAGCAGGAAGGGAGTACCCTGTGGGATCTCCCTGTGCGTCAATGGCCCACAGCATTGCTGGCACAGAGACTGCTGGGAAACTGTTTATCAAAGTGAATATTGTCAAATATAAATGTTGCAATCTTTTAAAAGGTAAGATAAAGATTACCATGTACAAGGCTAAATCAGAGAAAGGGAAAAAGATTAGAGATGGAGAAGGGGAGGGTGGAGAGAGGAGAGAGCGAGAGCGAGAGCGAGAGAGAGAGAGAGTGCGTAGAGAAGAAAGAAAGTGGGAAGTGGTTTGAATTTGTCAAAGAGCAGGATCTTTGTCATCCTGAAGCCAGGATTGAACCCTCAACCAGTATCAGTGAAAAACAACCTGTCTGTGGTCCCACTGCTACTTATGGGATCTTACTGTGTCTGAAGGGACTGAAGGGTCAGTAACAGAATGAACATGCCAATGGCTCAGAGAGAAGAGACAGGATAGAGGGTAATGAGGGTTTCAAATTGGAGGGAGTTACAGGCACATACAAGTTGGGAACTGTTTTCAGTAAAAGGCAATTGATCCCAGGACACTGCAGAGTGTAAGAATCTGATGCTATTCCCTCACTATCCTCCTCCAATCCCTGGGAAGATCTGCTCCCACACCATGTTCCACTGTTGACTGTGTTAGATATTTTGATACATTGGGGATGGGCGAGGGTGATTTTAAACCTGGGATTTTAAGCTTGCCTTCAAAATGCTCTCGCTCCCCCTTTCACATGATCTTTTCTCTCTTTTATCCCGAGGAACCTTTGTTTGGAAATCTGCAACGTGAACATCCAAAATGTTCGAGGCCAGGAAAGAACAACCTCCAGAGGGGGAGCACGGGCCTGAGGCCTGAGGCCTGGTCGACAGGCTGCACCCTGTGGGGGCCCACGTGAGTTGTGTGTTTATTTACCCCGAGGTTTAATCTCCTCTGAGGGACCCTGGGTTTTAGGGGCCTCTGGGTAACTGGTTCCTGTCAGATTGCGGCCCTGTCATTTTTAAAACAGATTTGAAGCCTGGGGTTAAAGTAACTGGAGACTTGCGATTTAATACAAATATATGAATCTGCAGAAAATGTCTGACAGACCAGACTCCCCAAGGAGGGAATTAAAACCTTAAATGAGAAACTCTCCCCAAAGACTTGTTCTAATGTCAGAGTAATGTGGGATGTGTACAGGCCTGGGTGATCAAATGTGATAATCGGATAAATAAGACACAGGTTGGCCGGTTCAATTTAATTCCCTGAGTATCAGGGAGGGGATCTCTTTGTCTGTCTGTATGTCTCTCTCTCTCTCTGTCCCCTCTCTCACACTCTCTCCAGCTTCTTTTGTTATTTTTTAAACAAATAAAACCGTCCCACACACAGCAATGTAACTCGTGGGTATTTGAAGTGGGGGAGATGGAAATATTTTGTAGCACAAGGTGATTGTTTTTGAGTCAAAGGGGTAAAAAAACACAAGCTACAGACAGAGAGAGAGTGTGGGAAGGAGGGAGAGATAGAGGGATAAGATGGAGAGGGAGGAAAGGAGGGAGGGTGGAAAGGAGGGGGGAAGGGATGTAATGCAAGTTTGGGAATGAGAGAGGGGACAAGGAGAGTTGGGGAAGGGGGTGGAGTGAGGGGGTGAGAAGAGCGAGGGGAAGGAATGGGGGAAGGAGAGGGGATGAAAGTAGAGATGGGGTAAGGTGAGGGGTTAGCAGAGGGGGGAAGGAGAGGGAGGGAAACGGGGGGAAGGAGAGAGGGGATGGGGACGGATAGAGAGAAAGACAGAGAGGGTGAAAGTAGAGGTGGGGTAAGGAGAGGGGGAAGAAGAGATGGGAAGTGGGGAAGGAGAGAGAGGGGGTTGAGAATGGGGGGAAGGAGAGCGGGGGGAAGGACAGGGGGAAAGAAGGGGGGAAGGGGGCGAAGGTGAGTGGGGGAAAGGGGGGAAGTAGAGGGAGAAGGAGGGAGGGAGGAAGGAGAGGGGCAAGAAGACGGAGGCAGAGAGTGGAGAGGAGAGATGTCAGAAGGAGTTGGGGAAAGGAGAGAGGGGAAAGGAGCGGGAAGGGAGGGGTTGAAGTAGTGGGGTGGAAGGAGAGAGGGGAAGGGGTGATGGACAGTGAGTGAAAGAGAGGGGGAGGAGGGTTGTCAGAAGGAGATAGAATGAAGGGGGGACGAAGGAGAGGGCGAAACGTAATGTGGGGAAGGAGAGAGGGGGAAGGAACGAGGGGGGAAGTAGAGAGTGGGGCAGGACAGAGGGGGCGAAGGAGCAAAGGGGGAAGGAGACGGGGGTGAAAGAGAGGGGAGGGAAGGGGAAGGAGAGAAGGGGGAAGGAGAGAAGGGAGAAGGAGGGGGGGGAGGAGAGAGCGGAGAAGGAGAGAGGGGAAGGAGAGAGGGGAAGGAGAGGGCGGAAGGAGAGAGGGGGGAAGTAGAGAGTGGGGAAGGACAGAGGGGTGGAAGGAGCAAGGGGGGAAGGAAATGGTGGCAAATGAGTGGAGGGGGAAGGGGAGAGGGGAAGGAGAGAGGGAAGGAAGGGGAAAGGAGAGAGGGGAGAAGGAGAGAGGAAAGGAGAGGGGGAAGGAAGGAGGAAGGAGATGGGGAGAAGGAGGGGGGGAAGGAAAGAGGAGGGAAGCAGAGAGAGGAAGGAAGGGGGAAAGAGAGAGGGGAGAAGGAGAGAGGGGAAGGAAGGGGGGGAGGAGAGAGGGGAGAAGGAGAGGGAGGAAGGAAGGGGGAAGGAGAGGGGGAGAAGGAGAGGGAGGAAGGAAGGGGGAAGGAGAGGGGGAGAAGGAGAGGGAGTAGGGAAGGGGAAAGGAGAGAGGGGAGAAGTAAGAGTGGAGAACGAGAGGGGGAAGGAGAGAGGCGGGAAGAAGGAGCAAGGAAGGGGGGAGGAGAGAGGGGAGAAGGAGGGAGGGGAAGGGGAGGCGGAAGGTGAGGGAGGAGAAGGAGAGAGGAGAGAGAGAAAGGGGGGAGGAGGGGGAAGTAGAGAGGAGAAGAAAGAGAGGGGGGAAGGGGAAGGGGAGGTGGAAGGAGAGAGGGAAGAAGGAGAGAGGTGAAAAAGAAAAGAGGGGAGGAGAGGAGGAAGGAGAGAGGGGAGAATGAGAGAGGGGAGAAAGAAAGGAGGGGAGGAGAGGGGGAAGGAGAGAGGGGAGAATGAGGGAGGGGAAGGAAAGGGCCAACAAGAGAGGGTAGAAGGAAGGGGAAAAGAAGGGGGGAGGGTAGAGGGGAGAAGGCGAGAGCAGAAGAAAGGGGAAAGGAGAGAGGGGAGAAGGAGAGAGAGGGCGGGAGGCAGAGAGGGGAGAAGGAGAGGGGAAGGAAGGGGAGAAGGAGAGGGGAAGGAAGGGGGAAGGAGACAGGGGAGAAGGAGGGGGGTAAAGGAAGGGGGTAGGAGTGAGGGGGGAATGAAGGGGGAAGGAGAGGTGGAGAAAGAGAGAGAGGGGAGAAGGAGAGAGAGGAAAAGGACAGAGAGGAAGAACCCGGGAAGGAGAGAGGGGAGAATAAGAGGGGGGAAGGAGAGCGGCAACGAGAGAGGGGAGAAGCAGGGGGTTAAAGGAAGAGGGAATGAGAGAGTGGAGAATGAAAGGGGGGAGAAGGAGAGGGGGAGAAGGGGGGAGAAGGAGAGGGGGAAAGGAAGGGGTAGGAGAGAGGGAGAAGGATAGAGGGGAGGGGAGGGAAGGCAGGGGGCAGAAGAGAGGGCAGAAGGAGAGCGGGGAAGGAAGTGGGAGGAGAGAGGGGAAAAGGAGAGCGAGGAAGGAAGGGGAAGGAGAGAGGAGAGAAGGAGAGGGGGTAAGGAAGGGGGAAGGAGAGAGGGGAGAAAGAGAGAAGGGAGAAGGAGAGGGGGAGGAGTGGGGGAAGGAGAGAGGGGGAGAAGGAAGGGTGGAAGGAAAAGGAAGGAGAGAGGGGAGAAGGAGAGGGGGGGAAGGAGAGAGGGGAAGAAAGGGGGAAGGAGATAGGGGAGAAGGAGAGAGGGGGAAGAAAGGGGGAAGGAGATAGGGGAGAAGGAGAGGGGGAAGAAAGGGGGAAGGAGATTGGGGATAAGGAGAGGGGGAAGGAGAGAGGGGAAGAAAGGGGGAAGGAGAGAGGGGAGAAGGAGAGAGGGGAAGGAAGGGGGGAAGGAGATTAGGGGAGAAGGAGGGGGGGATGGAAGGAGAAGGAAGTGGGAAGGCGAGAGGGGAGAAGTGGGGGGAGAGAGTGAAGAAGGAGAGAGGAGAAGGAGAGAGGAGGGAAGGTGAGAGAGAAAGGAAGGGGGAAGGAGAGCGGGGAGAAGGAGAGGGGGGGAAGGATGGGGTAAGGAGAGATGGGGTAAGGAGAGAGGGGAGAAAGAGGGGTGGAGGAGACAGGGAAGGAGAGAGGGGAGAAGGAGAGCGGGAAAGGAAGGGGGAGGTGAGAAGGGAGAAGGAGAGAGGGGGGAAGAAGGAGCAAGGAAGTGGGAACGAGAGAGGGGAAAGAGAGAGGGTGAAGGAGAGAGAGGGGAAGGGGCGAGGGGAGAGGAGAGGGGGAGGAGACGGGGGGAAATGAGAGAGGGGAAGGAAGGGGGAAGGAGAGAGTGGAGAAGGATAGAGGGGAAGGAAGGGGGAAGGAGAGAGGGAAGAAGGAGAGGGCAGAAGGAAGGGGAGGAGAGAGGGAGAAGGAGACGGGGGAAGGAAGGGGAAAGGAGAGAAGGAAAAGGCAGAGAGGGGAAGGAAGGAATAACAAGAGATGGGAAGGAAGGGGAAAAGACGAGAGGATGGAAGGAGAGGGGGAGAAGGTAGGGGGAAAGGAAGGGGGAAGGAGACAGGGGAGAAGGAGAGAGAGGGAAGGAAGGGGGAAGGAGAGAGGGGAGAAGGAGAGACGGAAGGAAGGGGGAAGGAGAGGTGGGGAAGGAGAGGGGGTATAAGAGAGGGAGAATGAGGGGGGAAAGGAAGGGGGAAGGAGGAGGGGAGAAAGGAGAGGGGAGGAGGGGGAGAATGAGAGATGGGAGAAGGAGAGGGGGAGAAGGTGAGGGGAGAAGGAAGGGTGAGGAGAGAGGGGAGAAGGAGAGGGGATAGGAAGGGGAAGGTGAGGTGGAGAA